>NC_086324.1:151480737-151789487 GCF_036172605.1 Pelobates fuscus | reverse complement strand
TTAAAGAGTTCTGAGCGCCTTCAAGAAGGTGTCTCCAGGTTTCTAAAGCCACTTTGATACTTAATAATTATTTTTCTCCTGTAGGATAATTCTTTTCGGCAGGAGATAATGATCGTGAGAAGAAGGCGACAGGATGAAGAGGTTCTTGAGGAGTTTTGTGTTGAGAAAGGACAGCTCCAATTGCAATTTCCGAAGCATCCGTTTCAAGGACATAAAGATATGAAGGATTTGGAAGTTGAAGAATAGGAGCTGTTGTAAACTTTCTTTTTAATTCAGTGAAGGCAGTTTGAGCCTTCTCGTTCCAATTGAAGGGATGTTTTTTACTGTTAAGTTGATTGAGTGGGTGAGCTATCTCAGAGTAGTTTTTAATAAATTTTCTGTAGAAGTTGGCGAACCCTAGAAATCGCTGTAATTCTTTTACTGTAGAGGGAACAGGCCAGTTGATGATACAATCGACTTTTGAATTATCCATACCTATTGAATGAGGGGAGATGACATAACCTAAGAAGGTTATTTCTTTGACGTGAAAAATACATTTTTCGGGTTTAGCGAATAATTTGTGAGTTCTGAGTCTTGATAACACCCATCTGACATGTTTTCTATGTTCCTCAGGAGTGTTGGAGTATATGAGAATATCATCTAAATAAATGATGACACAGACGTCCAATAGGTCTCTAAAGATATCATTTATGAAATGTTGAAAAGTTGCAGGGGCGTTGCAGAGGCCAAAAGACATCACCAGATATTCGAAGAGGCCATATCTTGTTCGGAAAGCAGTTTTCCATTCATCATTAGCCTTTATCCTGATGAGATTATATGCCCCGCGAAGGTCAAGCTTAGTGTAGATGGTAGCAGTTTTCAATCGTTCAACCAGTTCATTGATGAGGGGAAGAGGATAACGATTTTTAACTGTTATTTTGTTTAAAGCTCTGTAATCAATGATAGGACGTATAGTCTGGTCTTTGTTTCTTACAAAAAACATACTTGAGGCAGCAGGTGAACTAGAGGGTCTAATGAACCCTTTCCGTAGATTTTCATCTAGATATTCTTTGAGAATTTGCAATTCAGCCTCAGAGAGAGGGTAGATGTGCCCAAAAGGTACTGGGGCACCAGGTATGAGGTCTATAGGACAATCGTAGGAACGATGAGGTGGGAGCGTTTCAGCTTCTTTTTTACTGAAGACATCTGAAAAGTCTGAATAACAAGAAGGTATGGTTGGTTCTTTGGAGATCTGAAGAATAGGAATTTGCTGTAAACATGTTTCTTTACAATAATGTGAGTTAAAGGTGAGAGAGAAAGGAGACCAAGAAATTTGAGGGTTGTGGTTCCTTAACCAGTTGATCCCTATTATAACGGGATAGAGAGGTGATGGAATAACATCAAATACTAGAAATTCAGTATGAATATGATTGGTGGTTACCTTTAGAGGGATGGTTTCATGAAGAATCGGTCCCGAGGAGATAAAGAAGCCGTCAATCACTTTAATAGGAACAGAAATGGTTTTTCTAACACAAGGAATTTTATTCTTTGTTACAAAGGTTGAATCGATGAATACTCCATTTGCACCTGAATCGATGATAGCTTCAGTAACAATTCTAACCTTATCCCACTGTATTACAAGGGATATAGGTGTGAACGGAGTGGTCGGTGTTGAGGGGAGTGCACTGAAGATCGCAGAGGTATAGGCTTGTCTACCGGCCTTTGTCCGTTTTAATAAGGGACAATCAGAGACCAGATGATCTTGAGAGGCACAATACATGCATAGGTTTAATTGACGTCTTCGGTTCTTCTCTGCAGGAGTGAGAGGACTTCTTATTACCCCTATTTCCATAGGTTCACTTGGTAAGGAAGTCTTTTCTGGAGCTTTTGAGGGAGTAAAAGGTTTACGGTCTTTAGAATGAAAAAGGGCTTTTTCTTTCTCTTAATCTTCTGTCAATGTTGATTGATAAGTGAATTAGAGCGTTCAAAGTAGTAGGAAGTTCTGTTCTAGATAGTTCATCTTTTACAGCTTCAGATAAACCAATTCGAAATTGGTTGCGCAATGTGATGTCATTCCATTGCGTTTCTACAGCCCATCTTTTAAATTCAGCAATGTAATCTTCAACGGGTCTATTTCTTTGTTGTAGAGTTCTGATTGTTAAATCAGCTGTAGCTTGTTTGTTAGGATCTTCATAGAGAAGAGACATGGCTTCAAAAAATTCATCCAGTGAGTCTAAGATGGGGTCATCGTTTTCCAGAAAGGAATGGGCCCATGACATAGGTTCACCTCTTAGAAAGGAAATAACCGAACACACTTTAGTTCTTTCTGTAGGATAAGATCTAGGTTTCAAAGCAATTAATAATTTGCAGGTGTTGAGGAACTCCCTGTATTTTGAACGATCTCCAGAGAACTTTTCTGGGTTACATACAGCAGGATCACTAGCCGAGTGCAGAATAGTATGAGGAGTATGAGTTTGTAGATCTCTGACATAAGTGAGAATTCCTTCGTTAGTAACTTGCAGGTCTTGCACACCTTGGGCTAGTGTATCAACTCTTTGATTCAGCGTAGTTATAGTAGAATCGAAATCTGCTGGATCCATTACAATGGCTGGATTATTCTGTCACGTCTAAACATTTGTTATGAAGGAACACAACTGCAGATTTCTTATAGTTTGAATATTTATTATAAAAAGTAAATGGTATTGACTTTAATTCCAATTTACAGGTACTGTAGCTTTAAGTAATTAACGATAACTGAAGTCCACAATTATAGGCACTGTAGCTTTAAGTAGTAAACAATAACTGAAGTCCACAATTATAGGCACTGTAGCTTTAAGTAGTAAACGATAACTGAAGTCCACAATTATAGGCACTGTAGTTTTAAGTAGTAAACGATAACTGAAGTCCACAATTATAGGCACTGTAGCTTTAAGTAGTAAACGATAACTGAAGTCCACAATTATAGGCACTGTAGCTTTAAGTAGTAAACGATAGCAATTAGCAGACACTGAATCAGAAAGAGTCCTTTAGTAGTATTAATGATTTAGGTGAAAGAAGTTACAATAGCTGTTCCATAGACTTTAACTGAAGCAAGACAGATGCAGCTAACTGAGACAAAGTATGAGTTGAAGTTAGCTGTAACGGGTTTGTTTTAACGAAGGACTTTGGAGACAGGAAATAACAGCTTTGAGATGCAACGCTTATCACAGAGGTTTTACTTAGCTTCCGGCACATAGAACACTGGTTCCCGAGATCTCCTCAGAGGCGGTTTATCCTGAATGGAGAGAGTTTAGCTTTAGTCGTGGATGAGGAAAGGTGAAGGGAACTTGAAGTCTTCCAGTCCGGTCCGGTAACAGAGGGCTTTCACAACGATGTTGCAGCCGGTTCGTGAGTACGGAACGTAGTTCAATAATCCAGCGTCGATCAGCTGGTGCGGTCAGATTAAATAGGGAGACCGTGTCATAAAGAGGTGTGGCTAAGCTCCGTGGAACCAGGAAGTAAGAGGATATCATAATTAAGGCATGACAAGGAGGTTCTTGCTGCTCCTAGTTTAGATAGTAGAGAAGTTCTGGATGCCCTTATGTGGACCGATGTTGACAGATTTTTTAGAAGTGATATGATAAATTTATGCAAGCATGGTTGGCATGTTTGCATTGCAGTGGAACATTACATCACTGTTGTATGTTTCCATAACTGTTGACTTGCTCTCTACTAAATGTGATAATTTCTGCATCTTAACAGAGGGTTTACATTTAAAGATTGTGCAATACTTTCACTCTCTCAAAGGTTTAGGTTCATTAAAATGCAGAAAGAAAGAACAAAATACATTAAAAAAATAAAATTTTCACATAAGGCAGGCTATTGTGACTCCCACCTTCTATTCAGCTTGCATTTCCCATGCTTCCTACACATCCTTGGTCAACAAATTACTTGTGTTTTACCTCTCCAGATGGGGCCAACAAAGCATTTGAGAGACGCGGGAAGTTAAAAAAATTGTCTAAGCTGACAGGAATCGAACCGTTTCAATAGTTGGTGCCAGGTGGTTACTCAGCATGTGTGCATTCAAACGACGGTAATGTTCATTGGGATAACAAAACCTCCATAATTTCTTCAAAGCGATGTTACTAGCCAGTTTCGTCTGTAAACAGAAACACCTGCACAATACAAAAATTCATTTACACTAGAAAATGCTTTTCGAAAAGGTACATTAATCTCTTAAATTCACCAGCCCAAGTAAAGAGTTCAGTTGAGCTTTAAATATTGTTCACACTTAACATTCAGCTACTTTGTGGAAAAGAAATGGATTCTCTTAACATTTGACATGACATTTTCATTTTGTGGGGGAGGGGAAATCGTCTATTTATTGTTATTTTTATACTCTAACTGTGTGTGTTTTTTCCCCATTTGAAGATAATCTTATTTTTTATTATTGTTGTTATTCCAGTGCCATTTCATAGACCATTGCACTTAAGACTTCAAATACTTGAAAGAATTTTAGTATGGTACATTAAAAGTGTCATTGCAATCTTCTATAGAATCAGACTTTATATGTTTAAAGAGGAATTGTCAGTTTTCTCATGCCTTCAGTGAACATTGTGGAAGTGCGAGGTGAAGGGTACAGAGGAGGTAAGTGTAAAGCACACGTGTCCCTGCAACTCTTCAGTCCATATCAGCAGTCTAGCAGTTCATTATGACATAAGGAAAAAGACACTTCAGGAGCAAAGTATATAGGCTCAACAAGAACATGCTCATCTGTCTGTCTATCTTTCTCTTTAAATATGAAGCAGCTGTCAGAGCACTTAATAAGTAAAAAAAATGGTAGAACTTGCCTTATGATCACGTTGTCCAAACATTCTCCATCCTCGCATTAACTACATAACTCCATGATGTATATGCTACCAAATGCCATCTCCTGGAATGTTCATTCACTCCATGATCAGATGTTATTGTCCATAATTCCATGATGGAACCCTTACCAAATGCTATCTCCAAGACCAGGGATGCTCAAAAGATAGATCCCCAGCTGTTTTAATACTACAGCTTCCGTGATGCGTTGACATTCAAAAGGCATGCAAAACATCATGGAAGCTGTGATTTCAAAACATCTGGGGATCTACGTTTTGGGCACCCATGAGCTAGATCATCAGATAGTCATAAAGAAGGGATGCATAACATCTGTTTTGCAAATGGTGGTTTATAACGCATGAGAACTCTTCTCTTAAATCACCATGTTCTCTTCCTACATCCTTCAGACTCTTTATCTATACTAAATCAAACTCAATTAGCTACACATCTCTATGAAGTGCAATCTGCAAATTGTCAACAACATTGGAAAGACCCCTCTCTTTTCTTGAAAAACCTATTCATTTATTCAAACTTTTGTCATTTTGTTTTCTTTAACAAAAGGTGTGTGGAAACCAAGTTTTTTGTTTTATCTTTGTAATCTATGCCTTTCTTAAAATGAATAATTAGTATCAATAAAAGAGCTACAGACGCCGACAAAAGAAGATCCCCCGAACAGAGGAGTAGCACATTATTAGAATGTTTTTTAAGGAGTTTGTGGAATAAAAACTCGCTACCTGTATGGGCTCAGAGGAAAATGATTTGTTTCCAAGATTCAATGTCATTTATTAGAGAGAGAGATAAAAATTACATATAGATGGCACTACATATGAACTTTTCCGACCGAACAAATTCCATCTTCATTTCCATTTGAATGTGATACTAAAAGCTTTTTCTAAACAATATGTATATGTGCCACTTAGTGGAATAAAAAAAATAAAATAAAACAAGACAGCTTTCCTGGGAATTAATTCTCATTATAATACAGCAAACTGTCAAATTCTCTTGCCCTGAAAATAGATATTCACCATTGGTATTTTTTATTTTTATTACATTTACCTTCAGAATCCTGATATACTTGATGTCTCAAACAATTTTCAGATAATTGAATGCTGCTTTCAGTCAACTCTTTGTCCCTCTCTGGGCCATCGCCTAGTTTGTCCATTGGTGCAAAATGAGACAGCACTGGTACAAATTGATTTTTGGAACTCTTTATATTTACGTTTGCAGTTCTGCATAATGTGTCTTCATACAGTGTTCTAAATGTTGCATTATTGTTTAATCATCTGTTCTCACTGCTACAAAAAAACAGGAAATATGTTGACTGTATTAATGCTAAATAGACATGTATTTCTATCAGCTCGAGATAAAGAGTAAGCTCCAGAAAGGTACCTGATGAGAAGAATATAAGTAGACTTGAAAATGGTCAGCTCAGAGACAGAGGTCATCCTTATTTTAAAAATACTATCTTCTACACCCCACTATAAACCCCTATTTTTATGTTGTTTTAATAGATCTTAATGTTATTCCCTTGTTAGAGAATCTCTTCTGTGAGTCTTAAAGGGATCCAGTAAGGCCATCTGTCGTGGTTATGGTTCCAGTATGTCACTAACGCATTCCCCCAAATTCTGTTTCAAACTTATTTCAAATGGTTTGATGCAAAACAAGGGTCATTGGGCTGAACCTTTATTGGTATATTGCTATTGAAGAATTTAAACTTTTGTTTATTTAGGTATTGCATAAACAGCAATACAGTGAGCAAGGGTCGGGTCGTGGTTGCCACAGGAAAACGGTTTGAAACAGATTTGGGGAAACGTGTCAGGAGAATATTGGCAACATAACCGCTATGGCGGGCTAAGGAAGAGTCAGTATACCCTATTTCAAGATGAAAATATAATGTAAAATAATTTCCAGCTGCACTTATATGGTGATAATCTGAGCACAGCAATAATTTAAAATTCAGTATTTTAATATCCCAAAAAATTAGGGCTCCCTAAGTGCCTGTTGCCCAGCTCCTCTCTGCGAGAAGGATCGGGCAACAGGCACCAGGGGGCCCTTTAGTTTTGTCAAGCAGCTCAAAAAACATTGGGAAATGGAACCAAAACTGAGGCAATCTGGCACAATAATCACTACAGCAAGCTTTAGAATGAAAAGAAAGTATAAGCGTGGCAGAAGTGAGAAATAAAGCAAAAACGGACACGTAAAATGCAGATCTTGTTGGAACAGTCCCTTGCTAATATTTTAATGTGTATAAAACAGCTATCACAATAAAAAATAAAATATAAAACACAAAACACACATAGTATCTGAGTATCATAATTGTTACAGGTTCTTTTTAAAGACACGAGTTTAAGGATAAAAATGTAAGCACAGCCTCTCATCCTTCCATAATCACCGTAAGCTGAACTTTTTGCCTTCCTCTATAATTGCAATGTTGACATCTTAGATGAGTACCTGACGTGCTGCTCTAAATTATAACTGTAGACTTTGAGAAACTGGAAGTAGCAACCAGTAGCCATTTAAGCTAAGCGGATGCCAGCAGCTGGTCCTATTTGTCAGAGAACTGATTTCAGCATTCAGCGCTCAGAAATCCTGCGAAGCACATTAAAAAGACCCTTTATGGGTTGAAACCAGATCTCGTCAATTATACATTTTACCATTGGTTCAGGTCAATTCAGAAGTGTGAACTACATATCCCATGATGTTAGAAAATAATCTTAAAAGTTTTAGTCCATAACTTGCAAAGTGGGTAATTACACTGCTTAGCATCTTAATTGGCAATAATTGTGCTCTTTGACAATTTAAAGAAGAAAATAACATAAGTGAGGTCCGCAGGCAACACAGTGCCGAGATTCCCTCTAGACGGTAAGCTTGTTTGAGCAGGGGCCTCATCTACCTATTGTTCCTGTGTCACTGTGTAATTGTCTCATTGTCTGTAAATATACCCCTTTCATAATATTGTAAAGCGCTGCGGAAATAGTTGGCACTATATAAATACCAATAATAATAATAATAATAATAATAACTTAATGAAAACAAAGGAGAGGAGCATCACAGCACTACCCTCCTGATGGTCAGCCTGCGACACCGGGCACTAGGCCGGTGCTGCAGTGTACCGGCCCTAAAGGTATGCCGGAGGCCCACGGACGCAGGGGTCACATGGGTCGCAGCATCCTGGAGGGATGGGACCGGTCGCGCTGTGACCCCTGCAAACGTTCTAGGTACGCCCCTGATGCTATTCCAGAGATGGGAAAATATATATATATATTTATGTATATGCCTCCATATTTTTATGTTTTATAGACATTCTTTGCCTATTTATTTTGAAAATGAATCTTTCTAACATTAGATTATTATTTACTGCAGTACGTATCCACCTTCCTTTTTCCACTTTAAAAATAATTTCAAGTATAGTGTTAGATGAACATTTTGAATAATTAGTTGTTGTTTTTTTTATCCAATGGAATAGAAATTTAGAATGTGTTGCTTTCCTATTTCTATGCAAATAGGATTACGGTCTGTCTAGTTAAACCTCTATTGTTACAGCTCTGCCCATATGTGCCAAAAACTGACAGCAATGCCAGTACGTGGAAAATGCCTTTTAAAAGCTAAGTATCTGCAGTTAACCTCAAGCAAGACTAGAACAATACAAAGCATGTTCTACAAAAAATCACCTCAAAGAAATAAGAAGCAGAATTTGCATTTTAGCTGTAATGTTCCATAACCTATCAGCATGCATTTCTAAAAGAACTTGAAATAATTGGTATATGAAGTTGGAGTGAAATTACTATTTTGACAAGGGGAAGCTATATTTTAAGATAAAAGCAGCATTTAGAAATGTACTTGATGTGAGATTTAAAAAGGAAAAAAAAATATTCTAAGTCAATGTGCTTCCGGATGGTAGTGCCATTGACCTAAGCATGGTAAGTCCACAAAGGAAGTAAAGGAAGTAGCTCTGTGTCGTAGATATTATTTCACAGGTTATAAAGTGGCCAGAGATGGATAGCATTGGTGTAATCCACAGATCTATTGATCCCTTACACTAGACCTAAGGTACTCGAGGATTCATAGTCCTTTATATTTGAAACATACCTACAGAGCTCCACTTTTGTTACGCCAGAGTAGATAGTGTCAGCTAATTATACACGTTACTTTCTAGATGTCTGATTTCTATGTGTCTTCCTTCTTTCTGACCTTAGGGTTTCCTAATTTCACTGTAGTACTCTGTCGCAAAGTCCAAAGACCCCAAGGCAACCAATTGTCTATGATTTAAGAAATTTCCATTTCAGTCCCAGAGACGACAATACCTGTATCTTTGATGTCCCTTGAGGACTGGGTTATTGACTACCACTTCATGCTTACTATGTAGTGATAGCTAAACTGCTTGCTTATGTTGGATGGGTAGCATTTTCTTTTTTGCATAGTACATCTTTTGAGGACAACTGTATTTGTTTGTATTGAAAGTTAGTCCTAAACGTTGTTTTTAAGATGCTTCTGGGGTAGTTATTACGCTGCAAGTGATATTACATTAGTTGAGTCATCTAATAACAGTAAGTTATTGTTAGTTTTCAATGGACTTTGTCCAGGAGCACTAGAGGAGAGTTCCACGTTGCTAATTCAGTGGATTGTGTTTCTATGTCTGTAATTTTGATTGACGTTTTGCAAGTGGGATAGCTTGTTTGTCTCAACGTACTGTTTAGTAATTGAATTCCAACCAGTTTTTTTCTAAGGCTTGTGACAAACAATGTAAATATGTTTATTTATAAAATGTTGCAAACCCAACCACTTTCAATAGACTGACAGATCATAAGAAATGCTTAAGAGGTATTCAAGGGGAAAAGTCTAACTTTGTGGCAAGTGGACATTCAAAGGCAAACAAAAGGTTCGGTAATTGGGCTTCAAACATGGAAATTGAGCTCAGAAGCACACACCATGCAAATAAGTTCATTGAAGTGAACCAGAACTATGTTTCAATGTGAAAGAATGTTTTCAAATAAGAAAGAAGACTTAAAACTTATAGTAAAGTACAAAAAAAAACAAAAAGAACGTGATTGCCCTGAGTCCAAGCTAGGTATGGTAAGTCCACTGTTGATAACCAGACATGTAGGTTAGACATCTAATAGACATCATTTCCAGTGATACAATGTGGCATACTATGAAATGAAAGCAGGGGGTTTGGGTGTGGGGGGGTATTATAAAAATAATACAAAACACAGAATTCATATAGCACTGCAGGGGGCTTCTTCAAAACCTATTCATAGTGCCTCTTGAAATGTCTCTTCGCTCAGTACAGTGTGTTGCTCTATTTTCACTTTTTTATATGAATCTCCAATTTCTGGTATAAATATTCACAATGTTTATATAAAAATGTTTGGGAGGCACTAACATTGCGACAGATTTGTCCCCCCTTCAATCTTCCCTGGGACCAGAGTCCCTTCTGCTTTAAACAAATGCACATGGTTATTGTATTGATTGTGTCATGCATTATGTTGAGAATCATGCAATAAACTGTAACAGCACTGTAATTTGCCCCTTTATCAGCAGGAGCGCAATTCTTTTCACTTGAGCTTATCAAGAGTATTTTCATATTTGCAGCATGCTTTTGCTTTAATGCGCAAGTCAAGTACCACAACAACTGACATATTAATTGCATAGGTTATAATGCAAGTAAGTACCTTAGTTATCACTATCTAACCATTCACAATTGCTTATAACTGCAATTATGTGCACAAATTCACATAATTCAGCCCATACTTGTGATGGAAGAAAGAAATTGCTCCCATCTGCCCATCCAAGTACTTGTTCAGCATACACAAGTTCTACAAGTACAAATTAACAGACTCCTCAAAACTGTATCTGATAACTCCTTCACAAAACTGTACATGGAGCTGTCAGCAAGTGTAGCTACTATCAACTTGAACAGCAGGTCAACTCATACTATGTAAGGCATGGGACTGCTATCAATTATTTTCTTTCCTTCTTTCTGTTTCTTTCATTTCCTCTTTTCCCTTCCTTTTAATTCATTTTCTCCTTTTCTTTCTTCCCTTCCTTCTTTCTTTTCCCTTTTTCTTTTCCCTTCCTCTTTTCATTTTAATTCCTTTTCCTTTCCTCATTTCCCTTCCTTTCATTTCTTTTCCTCCTCTACCTTCCTTTCTTTTATTCCCTCTTTTCCTTTAATTTCCACTCCTCTCCTTTCCTTTCCTCCTTTCTTTTCATCTCATTTCCTTTCCCCGATTACATTCATTTCATTTCCTCCTTTTCTTTCCTTTCCTTTCCTTTCCTTTATCTCATTTTCTTTCTCCTTTACTTACATCTCCTTTCCTCCCTTTTCCTTTCCTTTCGTGTCCTCCCATTTTCTCCTCTTTCTTTTCCTCCCCTCCTTTCCTTTCCTTTCCTTTCATTGCCTTTCCTTTCCTTTCCTCCCCTCCTCTTTCCTTTCCTTTTATTTCCTTTCCTCCTTTCCCCATTTCCTTTCCTCTTCTCCCCTCTCTTTCCCTTCCTTTCCTCCTTTCCCCATTTCCTTTCCTCTCCTCCTATTTTCTTTCCTTTCTTTCTTTCTTTCTTTCTTTCTTCATAATTTGATCTTTATTGACCATTTCAATCACTTTTCAATAACGTCAACCATATACAGACATAAACAACTAAATCCACAGCACATAACTCTTATCAATTACTGAACTACATGTCCCATAAATCTTTGCTGAATTTGGGTTTTTATATGTACTGTAATTAGCCTACACATCTGTATTCCCAATATTAAAATAATAAAATCAACCTTTTAGCAATAGCTTGCTTCTGAAGTTGTATATATATCATACGATGAAATCAGCCTCAATATTGGAAATGTTACATAGGAAAAAAAAAAAAAACACTGCATAATATTCTTGCAATGTTTATTTATAATCAATGCATTAATTAATATTAACTGAATTTATCACACGTTTCCCTGGGGTATATTTATATCTCTGGCAACTGCATACCATGGTAACATAATTTAATTATTTCAATCCACCAGAGGGAGCAGCATCACTGACGTAAACTACTAGGAACAAGTCGTTTCTCTTTCGGAATTTTATCTTTTTTTAAAATTCCTATGTACGTTCTTGTATCAGAATCAAATTTTGGATTTTAGTAAACAATCGGTGCATTTTTTGAAGTGCAGTAGATATATCTATAGTTCCATCTTTGAATGTAAAAACATAAAATACTATTTAAAAAAACAACAACAAAAAACTACATTCTATCAACCACAATGAAATCCCCCAAATCTGCTTAACAGCACGACTACAATGCAGATGAGTATTTTGGGGTAATGAAACGCAAATGAAAGATCCTCTCTTTCTAATTGAGATCAGACACAAGAAAGGCTGTTCTGAATAATCTCATCGTTGAGAATTGCTCGGGATACCTCAACTGATAAAATAAAAAAAATGGAAGCTGTTTCTTGCAAACGCAAGCACGTTACAGTATGCGCGGCATAAAAAAAGGACTTGACTTTGCTATTTGTGAAACATGTCAGCTGCCACTTTCAGAGCAGCAGATGGCCGTGCTAAAAACGAAACACAGAGAACAGGTTGATAAAGACATCAAAGTCATTACACTTGCTCTGAGCAATTACAGAATATCGCGTGATGGAATTAAAATGCAAGAAAGCGTGTCTCATGAGCAAAATGTGCTTAAATGGTAGGCAGAAGCTCACAATAGCACTTTCAATCCCATCACCCTAAACCACTGACCCATGGCAGCGATAGCTACCAACAAACGAGGTACACTTCATATGATTCTCAAACAGACCATGTTTACACCTTTCTGGTACTGAGAGAGCTTAGTCTTCTGCTACTAGCAATGGCTCCATGTCTATCTCTGCAGGTCAACTGCCATTTACAACAATGTGTTAGGATAACTTGATTCAACAGCAATTTCTGAGAATTATCTAGAGATCTATTATTATTTTTTTTCGCAATCAGACGCAGAAGCTTTAGAAAGCCCTCTAAAAAGGGTTACCAGTGTGAAGTCCGCATGAAGACAGCTTAATCATTGGCAAGATGTTTTAGAGACCGACCCGGGTAAAGGCAAACCAGGAGAATTAACATAAGTATTAAAAACAAGATCGACGGATGCATTATACATTATAACTATGCATGTAAGAACGGTTTATATTGAAAAAATTTTTTTTTACATTTTTATCAGCATTGTAGGCTTGCCTTACATGTCTATACATTATGGTTTATGTTGTTGGTGAATTAACTCAGTAAATAACCCTTACAGCTATGGTGAATTAAAAACAAAACTGTAAATTTTGGGACGAAAAGATCCGAATTGCAAATATTCTCCACGTCAGCCACAGTCACAGGTTGGCTTCTTTCGTCCCTGTATTTCGCAATTTGATTTTATTTAGTTTTTTTTTTTTTCTTGACAATTTTTAATTTAACATTTTGTAATTACATAAATGCAAAACATCTAATACAGGAAATAACGGAGTACATGTAAAATTAAACATCTTGAGCAGTTTGACAAGAGACAGTCCTGCAAGAGATGTTTATATACTGACAACATCACAACTTTAAATAATTAACAAATGCATCTCAAAAAAGTCTAAAATACCAACATAAAAGATAATTCTAAAGGTATAGCTAGGAACATCATATGAATGAGTGAGAGGGAATAGGAGAGGAAAAAAAGGAGATTGAGTCGGCCAATAAGTGGAGGTGAGGAAACAATTACAAAGCACCAGTTTTAAGCACCAACAAAATTGCTTAATGAAGCCGTTTAGTGTATGGACCATGCTCCAACAGTCTCAGTGCTCAAAATCCTGTAATTTAGGAGTTAACATGAGTTATATCTGCTTATGCAGTCCTAGCTGCACCTCACCTGGCTGTGACTCACACAGCTTACATAAAAAAGTTGTTTAATTTTCAATCACCTGTGACAGCACAGTGTGTTAACTTTAGACATTTTTTACTCCTACTCTGCGTATAGACCTTTAATCACACACCCTACAGGTTGCCACGGGCTGTTAACAGAGCAGGAGAAGAGAAACTTTCTTTGCAATAATGCAACTATAAAAATTAGATCTTTCTTTACAAGAAACGTGTTGGGAGAATGTGTAGGTCAAATGCTTTAGCATCTAAATCGCAGAGAATTGAGCAGTGAGACTGCAGGAGCATGATCTATACAAGAAAATTGACCCATTAAGCAAACTTTTTTTTGGTGCTTAGAGTGTCCCTTTAATCAGGGCTGGACTGGGGAAACAAAGCAGCCCCATAAGTCATTGTGCTATGTAGTGTGTGTGTGTTTTAATATATATATATATATATTGCCAAAATACCAGAGTATTACAGTATGCAATGATACCTTATATATTGGATTAACATAATATTTAAAAGGAAAGCTTTTGAGAGATACCTCTCTTCCTCAGGTCTGATGCAATATTTCAGACCTGAGGAAGAGAGGCATCTTTTGAAAGCTTATCTTTGAAATGTTATGTTAATCCAATAAAAAAGGAATCAGTGCATACTGTAATACTCTGGTATTTTGGCGTCTTGTCTACGGGACTAATATGACTAATCCAATCTACACTATATATATACTACACACACTTGCTCACTGCAGACAAGCTCAGACATACTCATGCTCCCTACAGACAAGCTCACTAACACACACACACACACATGAGCCCTACAGACAAGCTCACTGACACACGTACAAGCTCACTCACTAGCACACACACACACAAGCTCACTCACCAGCAGACACACACACACACACACACACAAACTCACTCACTAGCAGGCACACCCCCTCATTAGCACACACACACAGAAGCCCCCTCACTGGCACACACACGCACACAGAAGCTCACTCACTAGCAGATGCACACACACAGAAGCTCTCTCACTAGCAGGCACACACAAACTCACTCACTAGCAGATGCACACACACATAGAAGATCACTCACTAGCAGACGTGTGTACACACACACACACACAGAAGCTCCCTCACTAACACAAACACACACACGCAGAAGCTCCCTCACTAGCACACGCACACACACACGCTCAAGTTAAATCACTAGCAGGCACACACACACAAGCTCACCCACTAGCAAGCACACATGCTCACTCACTAGCAGGCACATGCACACACAAGCTTACTCACTAGCAGACACACACACACGCAAGCTAACTCACTAGCAGGCACACACACACACACAGAAGCTCACTCACTAGCAGGTAAACACACACAAACTCCCTCACTAGCAGATGTACACACACATACACAGAAGCTCACACACACACACAGAAGCTCACTCACTAGCAGATACACACACACACACACACATAAGCTCACTCACTCATTAGCAGATGCACACACACACACACACACATAAGCTCACTCACTCATTAGCAGATACACACACACAGAAGCTCTCTCACTAGCAGATGCACACACACACACACAGAAGCTCACTCATTCACTAGCAGATGCACACACACACACACACACACACACAGAAGCTCACTCACTCACTAGCAGATGCGCACACACACACACACACAGAAGCTTACTCACTCACTAGCAGATGCAAACACACACACACACACAAACACATGCACACAGAAGATCACTCACTAGCACACACACAAAGCTTACCTGGCACTGGTAGGTGAAGCTGTCTATGTCTGGCCTCTTCATTCCAGTGAGGTCAGCAGATTCCGTCTGGGAAGGAGCTGGTGTTCTGGAGGTGGGGCTTAAGTGTGGGGGCAGGGCATGCAGCTGTAATTGCTGTACACTGATGCACGTTGGGTGAAAAAATACAGAGGGTGAACAGAACTAGTTTTGGAGTTGGAGAAAACATTTTATCTATCCAATTGTGTCAAACGTTAATTTTAGTTTTTTGGTAACTATTGGAAAGCAAAAGGGTATATGTATGCATTTCCCAGCTGAAACCACAAAGGTCCAGCCCAACCAGTCTGGATACTCAAAAAATTGAGAAAGTGCGAATGTTCAATCCTAAACCACCACATTTAATGGAAATCCCTGAAAGTTGCAAAGGAAATTCAGGGAGGTTTCCATTTCCAAATGAGACATTGAAGAAGAAAAAAAAAAGATAGCTTTCCAAATATTGGTAAAGTCAAGCAAAATACTGGAGATCTGAACAAGTCCAAGTCACCAGCATGAGGACGCAGAGCAGACCAGCACATGGTGCAGGACACAATGTGTTTTTGAAATAGACTTGGAGCTTAATGCACACATGACAAGAATGTTTATGTGTCTTTAACTGTTTCGTTTTCAGAGAGGTGGGACACATCCCAGTCCATTTTGTTTACCCTGCTATTGCCATAAAATAAAAGACCCTTTTGAAATCAAACATTCACATTTTAAAGCAGTCTCTACTTATTAGTGTCTTGCAGAAGACAAATAACCATATATTGACTCTTTCCAAGCGGACGGAGATATAAAACATTTCACTCACTGATGCTCAAAAGAAGACTCTTGGATTGATCCACATTATTGAAATCTGCCTGGACAATTCTTTCTTTCCCTTTTCATCCAGTCTGTTTTCCCCACAATGACAGACAGGTAAAACAATGTCCTACCACTTTTAAAATCACAGCACAGCATCTTCTTATTCACAACGCTGTCAGCAATTTGTCTTTTTTGTTTCCTGATTTTATATTCTCAACACCTGTCGTCGTTTTTATATATATAATATTCTTCCCCCTGCTACTGGCCTTGGCTACGATGCTCCTTCACAGATCAAATAACTGTGTTTACTGCTCACTAATTCAAACAGATGCTTATTACCCACAAAGCTCCCTGTATAATTACCAAGGGAAGAATTATAAGTAAATGTATACAAGCAAACAGATGCTGTCATTTTAACAATCGATCCATCTAGCAAAAATACCCCACTTAGGACTTAAGTGTTGAATTTTCAGAGTATGTATATTGATGTCATTTTAATAAAATACAAAAACAGTGGCAGGGTGCCTAGCTCATTGATTTGAAGCAGATGAGATCTGACATGTTTTCAGTGTAAGGAGACGATTGTAAAATATGTTGCGTTAGGACAGTGTATATGAGCTATTAGATTGCGGTTGGTAACGGAATGGAAAGAGACCCAACGCAGGTGAAACTGCCTTGGCGAAGGTCTTTAATAATAACCCAGAGAATTTATATTAAGGACAGCACAAGGTGACCTTGTCAGAAAATGGAAGACAATGTATTCATCACAATTCTGCAATTAGATTGAAAGCTCTTGGGATCTTCCTTTCTTTAGAACTGCAGATTCCTCCTCTTTTTCGAATCAACATATAAATATTTTTACTGAACTAAAGAATAAATCTCACTCTAAAAATGACAAGTCACGTTATGAGACACTTTAGCAGATTGGTTATATTTCTCATGCCTGTGGAACACTCATACTACATATTCTGCAATGGAGACCAATTGCCCCGAACAAGACAAAAAGAAAAATGTTAAAATCTTTCAATCTACCGTACCTAATATGTATAACCAGTGTAGTATATGTTTATTGCTAGACAAATAATCTAATACAATTATGGGAAACAACACATATTTGGAGGTACTAAAGAGAGATCCCAAATGGTAGGGCTAAATGGAGGGAGAAAGAGAAAAGTTCAACCCCCCAAATAGTCACTCACATAGGGTGTGCCCACATAGAGGGATAAATAACTCAGATCCCATGATATCAAATAAATAAAAATAAAAAATTCTTTATTAGACAAAAAACTGTAGAAAAAACATCCAATATACAGGGAGTGCAGAATTATTAGGCAAATGAGTATTTTGACCACATCATCCTCTTTATGCATGTTGTCTTACTCCAAGCTGTATAGGCTCGAAAGCCTACTACCATTTAAGCATATTATGTGATGTGCATCTCTGTAATGAGAAGGGGTGTGGTCTAATGACATCAACACCCTATATCGGGTGTGCATAATTATTAGGCAACTTCCTTTCCTTTGGCAAAATGGGTCCAAAGAAGGACTTGACAGGCTCAGAAAAGTCAAAAATAGTGAGATATCTTGCAGAGGGATGCAGCACTCTTAAAATTGCAAAGCTTCTGAAGCGTGATCATCGAACAATTAGCGTTTCATTCAAAATAGTCAACAGGGTCGCAAGAAGCGTGTGGAAAAACCAAGGCGCAAAATAGCTGCCCATGAACTGAGAAAAGTCAAGCGTGCAGCTGCCAAGCTGCCACTTGCCACCAGTTTGGCCATATTTCAGAGCTGCAACATCACTGGAGTGCCCAAAAGCACAAGGTGTGCAATACTCAGAGACATGGCCAAGGTAAGAAAGGCTGAAAGACGACCACCACTGAACAAGACACACAAGCTGAAACGTCAAGACTGGGCCAAGAAATATCTCAAGACTGATTTTTCTAAGGTTTTATGGACTGATGAAATGAGAGTGAGTCTTGATGGGCCAGATGGATGGGCCCGTGGCTGGATTGGTAAAGGGCAGAGAGCTCCAGTCCGACTCAGACGCCAGCAAGGTGGAGGTGGATTACTGGTTTGGGCTGGTATCATCAAAGATGAGCTTGTGGGGCCTTTTCGGGTTGAGGATGGAGTCAAGCTCAACTCCCAGTCCTACTGCCAGTTTCTGGAAGACACCTTCTTCAAGCAGTGGTACAGGAAGAAGTCTGCATCCTTCAAGAAAAACATGATTTTCATGCAGGACAATGCTCCATCACACGCGTCCAAGTACTCCACAGCGTGGCTGGCAAGAAAGGGTATAAAAGAAGAAAATCTAATGACATGGCCTCCTTGTTCACCTGATCTGAACCCCATTGAGAACCTGTGGTCCATCATCAAATGTGAGATTTACAACGAGGGAAAACAGTACACCTCTCTGAACAGTGTCTGGGAGGCTGTGGTTGCTGCTGCACGCAATGTTGATGGTGAACAGATCAAAACACCGACAGAATCCATGGATGGCAGGCTTTTGAGTGTCCTTGGTCACTGATTTGTTTTTGTTTTGTTTTTGAATGTCAGAAATGTATATTTGTGAATGTTGAGATGTTATATTGGTTTCACTGGTAAAAATAAATAATTGAAATGGGTATATATTTGTTTTTTGTTAAGTTGCCTAATAATTATGCACAGTAATAGTCACCTGCACACACAGATATCCCCCTAAAATAGCTAAAACTAAAAACAAACTAAAAACTACTTCCAAAAATATTCAGCTTTGATATTAATGAGTTTTTTGGGTTCATTGAGAACATGGTTGTTGTTCAATAATAAAATTAATCCTCAAAAATACAACTTGCCTAATAATTCTGTACTCCCTGTAATGAAACCCAAGTAAGTGCAAAAACAAGTGTATTAAAATTGTGTTATACACACAGACTCTAAATAATCTGTGGTCCTATAAGTGGAGGTCTAAGGTATATAGTATGATTAATATCTAGAAAGGATATACCATTATATCCGGATAAAGGTTTAGATATGTATATAGAGGAAAGGGCACATAGATGTATAGAATAAATGTCCAAAGGTAAAGCAAAATACCCTCCTCAGGTAACTAAGACCAGAGACCAGTCACAGGGACCCCAGATATGAAGGGAAAACAGCCCAACAAAAATGGATAAACCTCCTATAAAAGATTATTAGATGATTTATAAGCTAAGTGGAAATACAGGAGATACAAATATACAAAATAGATAAATAAATGTAAATGTCCCCTATCAAGGGAACAAACTGCCTGGAAGCAGCTGCTCATGCAGAGTATAAATTTAATTAAACTTGGAAGGGTAACATATAGTATCCCTAGATAACAGTATCCAAGTCTAAAATAGCTGAGTGGATCAGAGTAAAAGATACTAGGTTACAACCTGCTATGAGACACCCTCTAATTATAACAGGAGAAAAATAGACAGAGTTACTAGACCTTAGAAAACCATCTAGCTAATGTTTGGTCCAAACGGAGAGATTAGGCTGTACAATCCCTAGAAATCATACTGGCTGATAGAGTAAATAAATAGAAAGTGAGCTGCAAAGTAGACTAATAGACCAAGAAAAAAAAAAATATGTGGGCAAAACATTCCGCCCCTTTAAGAAACCGATACAGGAACATATTAGATGCTGTAAAAAATTGACCGACACCCCCATCTCACGACATATTCGTGAATATCATGATGGCGACCCCAAAGGACTACGCTTTTGTGGCCTGGAACTAGTTAAAAAAAATCCAAGACGAGGAGACTATGACAAATTCCTCAGACAAAGGGAATGCTTTTGCATTTACCAACTCAATACTTTAAATCCTAAGGGCCTCAACGAAGGATTCTCATTTTCCCCTTTTTTTTAACCATTTAATCCTTTATGTCCTATTAATACTGTACCTATGTTTGGAATCATTTATGTTATCTCTTATTTATTTTGGTAATTTTCTAACTCATATATTTTCCTCATGGTGTTCTTGTACATATACTGCCCAGTAAGTTTCTATTTAGCCCATACTTGAATTTTTTATGACTTCATATATGTATTTATTTCAACACCTTAACAGAGAAAAAATTCTCTTTTTTGTCTGTCTTAGAGATTATTTGTTATTCTTCTATTTTTGTTTACTATTCATTTTATTATTATATTATTATTTCTCTTTAGTATTATCTTCATCTCCTTTTCTCCTGGGCTTCTTTTTGACCCCTTTAGCGATATTTGCTTGTGTCTGGGCTACTCCATGACTGACACATGGCATATACCGTTTTGACTCATATACAGAGATCGTTTGATCTCTTCCATCTATAATGCCTATATGTAATGCTGCCTTGCTTTCCATCTGGTCGGTTATGCTCTTTAACTGAGCAATACCAGACCCCTCCTCCTCTGTGATGTGGCGATACCAGAGCGGCTGCATATGTGTCTTTACAGCCGCCCTCGCCTCCTGATCGCGGAGTGCCTGGCCCCTCCCCCTGTGATGACGCGACGATACTGGATTGGCCGCATGACGTACCATGAGAGGCGGGTTTTTACATTTAAAAGCACGGCGGTTTACGAGTAGCCTCCAATAATCTTGACAAAGGCGCCACATAGTGCCGAAACGCGCGTCGAGTTAGATGCTGTCTTTAGGGTCTCTATACCAATATGGGTCCTTCTATCATCTGCTGAGCTGTTTAACTATTAGTAATTAAGTTCAGGGTTAGTGCTGCCCGGTCACTATACTGGACGTATTTAGGCAGGAGATTTCCCTTGGTCTATTAGTCTACTTTGCAGCTCACTTTCTATTTATTTACTCTATCAGCCAGTATGATTTCTAGGGATTGTACAGCCTAATCTCTCCGTTTGGACCAAACATTAGCTAGATGGTTTTCTAAGGTCTAGTAACTCTGTCTATTTTTCTCCTGTTATAATTAGAGGGTGTCTCATAGCAGGTTGTAACCTAGTATCTTTTACTCTGATCCACTCAGCTATTTTACACTTGGATACTGTTATCTAGGGATACTATATGTTACTCTTCCAAGTTTAATTCAATTTATACTCTGCATGAGCAGCTGCTTCCAGGCAGTTTGTTCCCTTGATAGGGGACATTTACATCTATTTATCTATTTTGTATATTTGTATCTCCTGTATTTCCACTTAGCTTATAAATCATCTAATAATCTTTTATAGGAGGTTTATCCATTTTTGTTGGGCTGTTTTCCCTTCATATCTGGGGTCCCTGTGACTGGTCTCTGGTCTTAGTTACCTGAGGAGGGTATTTTACTTTACCTTTGGACATTTATTCTATACATCTATGTGCCCTTTCCTCTATATACATATCTAAACCTTTATCCGGATATAATGGTATATCCTTTCTAGATATTAATCATACTATATACCTTAGACCTCCACTTATAGGACCACAGATTATTTAGAGCCTGTGTGTATAACACAATTTTAATACACTTGTTTTTGCACTTACTTGGGTTTCATTATATTGGATGTTTTTTCTACAGTTTTTTGTCTAATAAAGAATTTTTTATTTTTATTTTTATTTATTTGATATCATGGGATCTGAGTTATTTATCCCTCTATGTGGGCACACCCTATGTGAGTGACTATTTGGGGGGTTGAACTTTTCTCTTTCTCCCTCCATATAGCCCTACCATTTGGGATCTCTCTTTAGTATTTATAGCTCTGGGTTTATGCCCTATCTTTGTTGCTCATTTAGTCCTCTACCTGACATCAGGGTCAGTTTCTCTCACCCTGTTGTCTTTCTCTTTATTTTCCATTTTTTGGAGGTAGAGGAAATTACATGAAAAAGTGCAGATGTAACAGCCCTATTTACATCCTTTAGCAAAAAGTGAGCTATTTCCATTTGTTTTTGTTTTTTTTAATGTAATGAGGTATTTTTACATATCTGCTTGCGATTTACATATTGTGGTCATGGTGTAAAGCAGGCATAGGCAACCTATGGTACTGCAGATGTTTTGGACTACACCTCCCATGATGCGTTGCCAGCATTATGTGTGTAAAGAGCATTATGGGGGATGTAGTCCACAACATCTGGAGTGCCAAAGGTTGCCTATCCCTGGTTTAAATCAAACGGCAAACTCCTTGAAAATTACTTGACATTTTACTCACATTTTGGCTCAGGTTTTACTCATGCGTTGTTTGGTCAGCAGCTATTTTGAGAACTGCTTCTAAGATTTACTCTTGAATTAGAAAAGGAGGCCTCAGGTTACAGCAGTGGGAGCTGGGGGAAAATAAATCAGTTCAGTGAAGCTGAGGTAGAGGCAACGGTAGATGAAATCTGCCAACATTTTGACGGACGTTTTTAAAGGCATGTTGGATGGCTGTCAGTGATGGTTTTTGAAGTTTGCCTGGGATGGCAAACTAATGCAGTATGTTTACTGCTATACAAATATTCTAATAAGAATCTCACTAAATTATGAGAAACAGTTATTTTATTTACCACAAGATGTTGAAGGTTGACTGAGATTAATGAGTGCAGATGGATGGCTTATGAATGTGGATGGACGATAAATGGATAGATGGGCTAATGTGTGTAGATGGAAGGCTGGGGCTAAAGGATGTGGATGTGTGGCTGGGGGTAATGGACGTATATGTGTAGCTGTGGATGTGGATGTGTAGCTGGGTGTAACGAGTGTGGATATATGGCTGTGGGTAATGGGTATAGATAGATGGCTGGGGATCATGTTAAGGAACTGCACCCTCTTCATATATATCTGCTCTACCCCTCCTCCTTTGTTGAGGATGCTCCTGGATAATAATACTAGGGACAACAGCAGTGTTTAACATGTGTGCTAGTGCTGACATTATTTTCACTTTGAGGCCTCGCTCCAACTTTTTACAACTGCACTGATCTATAGGAGATTGTGTGAGGTGTTTACTCAACCTTAGCTCCAAAATTTAAAGTAAGAAAAGTTAGTGACCGTGTACTCGATTTTTGAACTTTTGCTCACTATATAACCTACAAATTTGCATAAGAAATCATCGTAATTTGTGTGAGCAAAAAGCAGAACACACAAATACCTACCCGATGTAATATCATTTATTTTAGTAAACATCGTGTACTCTACAGTAAAAGTAAATTCTTCATCTTGCCAGCCACCTTCCTTCAGAGGGCTGTCCCTTTAAATGAGTAGCAGCTAGCTGTTCAATTTGTACCCAGTAACAGAACAACAAAAGTGGTAAATAATGACGCAAATCTAAATTGCCAATTTTTAGCTAGTCCATTAAAACAGTTTCATCTGCGGTACGTCCCAGGGGAAATGCTATTTGCAAAGAAATTAGCAGAAGCTGGAAGATGAAACCAGATAATTCTGAGAGACTATAGGTATTATCACCAGAGACCATTGAAGAATACATGTCATCACATTGTCTCCTCTGTTCCCCAACTCCAGGTAAGTGAATTTGGGTGATGGAGCACATCTTTTTTCAGATTAAAATTTTCATTTGCAATTTAAAAATAATGATAAAATAGAATATTAAATTAATGTATTAGCCTAGGTATCTTCTCGTGCCCTATTTGTGGAACTGTGGCATGTCTTCATTTGTTAGTGTGGCTTTGTGTCTTCCTACCATTAAGCTGCTGGTCATGTCATTAAGAGGCTGATGGGCTCCAGAATATATTAGTATGACTTCACGATGTGTAGAGAGCATCAGGGAGCAAATTGTTGAGAGCTTTAGCTGTTACGCCAAAATAAAAAACTGGAATTATTTTCTATTGACAAGTGAAAGGAGGACGAAACAATACACAGAATTGCATGGTATGGGTTAATGTAGCAAACGCACTTTGACTTCATTTGCGTCCCCTGAGTGCAACAATAAATCTTATTTAACCTAATTGCAGTTTGACAGTTCTTTTGGAAAATTATAAAGTTACATTAATAATCTGTCAGTTTCAGGATTCAGACTTGTGGTTTTGACAGACTGATTTACTACAGTTAAGACTAGAAGTTGGTTGTAGTGTTAAGACTATGGTTAGATCTAGGACCCAACAGAGATATAAATTAGTAAGAGCACACAATATTTGTACAATAATACCACAGGCTGTACACAGAATATAAACCATTAGTAATTTCCTGTCAAGCTGTTGAAGACCAACATTGACTGGGAAGGTTGGGTTCTGGTCAACTTTATATTCCAGCCACCAGGTCCTTGTGTAATAAATGTGCATGAGTCAAGCAAAACTATATTATCCCGAGGCAGATATCAATAAAACCTTTGCTCCAGCCAAACCTTCTTAGATTGGCACACAAGTTATACTGTCACAGAGCCTTCTAAGCCATGCAATCCAAAAATCTCTAACAGGGGGTAGCTACTCAGTCTGTGGCATCAAACTATTCATTATAACTTGTGTGACAATCTGAGAAATATTGTGTGCTCTCACCAATTTATATTGATATTTGTGACGCACTTTATTTATGTGGTGGACTGACCCACATTTATGATAGTAGCACCAGTTTTTTTATATCTTACAGATTCCTTGCACTTATTATTATACAATGGTTTTGGTGATGTATATTAACTTGAATAAGGCCATTGAGACTGAAGCGACATCATTTATTTTTGTCCTAATGGTTTAATAAACCTTTATCACTTTTTCACACTACACTGTGATGCCCGTGGCTCGACTTCCTTAATTTGATATTGTCTGAGTTTCTTAATTTGTTAGTTTGGGTCATTATTTAGGATACATATGCAGAGAGGTTTATGTTTTTGTGATAACTAACCCTAGCCATAGCTGTGACTAACCCTAAGCTTAACCCTTGCCTTAAACCTAGGCCTAGCCCTTCCCCTAACCTCTAGTCCTAACCCTCACACTAGCCCTATACATAGCCCTGACCCTTCCCCTAACATATATATAATCCAAATTCTAACCACAGATGACGACTTGCATGCCCCACTTACTGCCTTATCTGGTAGTAACAGTGGCATTATGGCTTTATATACATCCACAGAAAAAGGTCTGCATTGTAAAATACATTGTAAAATACAGTGAAAAAAGTCTGCATTATAAAATACAAAAAACTGTAACTCCATATATTATTTTTTGGTTATTACCACTAATACCTAAACCTACCTTCTAATGTGCCCTAACTCTAAAACTAACAGTGTTTGGAATACAGAATACAGAATGCAGAAGTTGTGTTCCTAACACTATAGTCCTCCATCCATTGCACCCCCCCCCCCCCCCCCGTGTCACATAAAGGGTTAAAAACGTATTTATTTACTCACTCAAATCCAGCACTAATGTCGCCATAGCACTATTTATTATTATTATTATTATTATTGCCATTTATATAGCGCCAACAGATTCCGTAGCGCTTTACAATATGAGAGGGGATTTAACTATAAATAGGACAATTACAAATAAACTTACAGGAACAATAGGTTGAAGAAGACCCTGCTCAATCGAGCTTACATTCTATAGGAGGTGGGGTGTAAAACACATTAGGACAGGAATTTGCAATCAAATAAGGTGGGCTGCCCTTTAGGAGAGGGCAAGAGACAGGTATGTGAGGTAGGGGTTAGTCTTGGAGGCCATAAGCTTTCCTAAAGAGATGGGTTTTAAGGCACTTCTTAAAAGATGCTAGACTAGGGGAGAGTCTGATGGCGGTAGGCAGGCTATTCCATAATACTAAATATAATCCAAGATCTGATGACAGTGATCGTGTTAGTTTAGCTGTCACATAATGACACAGTATATGTGGTATTATGGTATGTGCCTCAGCAGAAAATCAAATCTGCACACAAAAAAAAACCCTATATAACTTTAAGCAGTAAGGAGGTATTTACTAAATGGCCCCAGACTCAAGGGGGCAAAACCATCCAGCTGTATACAGGCCCATACAGACTGAAATATCTGGATATTGTTCACACTATTTAACAATGTCTTGATTTTACAATTTCATTGAATTTGATATGGATTTAAGCTGGACTGAACAACAGTGAACAACGGTGGACAGTTAAAATCCGAACCAATTGTTTCAAATCTCAGCCCAGATTTTATAAAAAATCCAAAATATTTACCTCCTTACAGTTCCTGCAGCCAGTGGGCAATAGTTCAAAACTTAAACGGTTAAAAGTGAACTATTATTAGGGTGAGTGTGGCTAGGCAGGGCCATTTATTTTTAATGCAGGGTGGGGGAATTCTTCCTACATTAGACAGCAGGAAAGGGAAGGATATCCAACTATTTGGGGGGTGGACAATGGCATGTGCACCCCAACTGTTTAATTATTTAGAGGGGGGGTGGACAGAGACACCACATTTTTAACAATGCACAGATATACTAGTATTGCTGTTGATGATGCCCATTTCCAAATTTTAGGATTCTACAGAGGAAGAGAATGACATCCTCTGAAAATCTCTGCTTTTTTTCTTGGGAAATGAAAGACCTTCGCCAGCTTCATAGGAAATATTCGAGTACTGTCCAGTTCGCAAGTTTTGTGTTGTCTGTCATTATCTGCGTTGTGGGGCTGTTTGGCAATGTTATTGTTATCTGTACTATTGCATTCATAATGAAGAAACATCGTTCGAAAATCTGGATTCTAAACTTGGCCATAGCGGATTTCTTGCTTTTCCTCTGTTTGCCATTGAACGTCGTTGCAGAATTGAAAGCAAACTGGCCCTTTGGATCTTCATTATGTAAAGCATACAGCTTCCTCTCCTCCGCTAATATGTACGCCAGCATTTTTATCATTACAGCCCTGAACATTGATCGCGCCCTGCTAGTGGCAAAACCCATCTGGCATCACAAAGTTATAACTCCGCGTGTTTATCACTGGCTTTGTTTTCTGATCTGGTCAGTTACAGTACTGGCTAGTATTCCAGTTATATTCTTCAGCAACGAAATCGAAAGCAATGGAACAAAAGAATGCAGCTTGCACAATATAGAAAAAGTACAATTTAATAATCAAGAATTTATACGATTAATGTCCCCTGAGATGGCCGCATTTGGGCCGTATTCACGCTATTTAGAGCAGTGTAACACTGATCAGTGCTGTGCTGATAATAAGGCACTAGTAATATGGAATCAGATGCTGTCTACAACAAAGTGTCTTGTAATTCCTTTGCTAGCGATTGGGTACTTTGTACCTTTGTGTGTTATCTTCATATCCAATTTTATTATAATCCTGCAGGTCAGAAAGTCAAGAAGCGTCAAGTCTTCAGGACTTTACAGAATCATCATTAGCGTTTTCTTAGTTTATTTACTAACCTGGACCCCTTTAGTCATAGCTGAACTTATTTTACTTGTTGCTATTCAGAATATGAATATCATGTTGGTGTATAAATTGGTGATTTTTTTGCCATTACTATGCAGCATTACGTACGCCAACAGCTGCCTGAACCCTATCATATATGTATTAGTTGGTCCACAAGTAAGAAGTGGGTTTACACATTTCATCGGAAATATTAGAAGTCGATTGTCTTCTCGCTCGTAATATAGAATCTCTCATGAATTTATGGAATTTAAAATGATTGTTTCTAATTAAAAGGAACTTTCACTTCCCAGGACTTTTAATGTTATGTTCACATATCACTTACATTTAACAAATAAATATTTTGAGGTGTGAAAAATAAAATGAAATCCAAAAATCCGCACTTCCTTTTCCTGCAACTGGATGCCTCCATTTTAGCTCCCTGACAATCATCGTTACAAGCTCCACCCTTTGCGCCTGGCTGTCACTATCGAGAAAACACACAGAGAATAAGGAGATATGATACAATGTTTCTATTTCCCCCTTTTCCTTTGTAACATTTGTCCTGGCCTTGCCTCGGGTGAACTGGACTGGGATGTGATCTCCTAAATATTTATTCTAACGTTAAAACAAAAATGGAGCATTGCGTGAAAACAACTGTTAAAACAGGTTCTAGACAATTTTCAATATTTTCTTCAAATGTGCAATTTCCATAGAAGTGACAGTTCCCCCTTAAAGAGCATCAATTGCAGACTCATTACTAGCAGAATTTGGAATGTACAGCAAATGAGAGCCATCGTCGTGCAGACTGGTACAGAAGCAAATATTACTATGTGCAGTAATTTGAGTATGAGCTCATCTGATGATATTAAGCAGCTGAGCATTCAAGGTCCTTGCTTGTGATCTATACATTTGCTTTTAATTCCAACTGAATAACTCACTCAACATTGTATTTCTCTTGCAGGCCTTCTCTGGATTCTATTAATATCTTACAATAACCAGGAAGTGGATCTCAGCCAATCCTTAGTCTTCCAATAAAATCAATGCATAGGTGTGTGATGTCATCCCATGCATTTTGAAATACTTCCCCTATAGATATTAAAGCTATTTCCACTTGCTAACTACAGCAGTCGACACACATTAACTCTTATTGTTCTTTAAAAAATAATGCAATGCATTTGCAGTCTGAGACAGAAGCGTCTGTGACACACACTAGCAGACACACACACGCACACACACACACACACACACACATATATATATATATAAATTCCAAGTTGTAAATATTGTGCTAAGTAAAAAATTGTGCCTTTTCTTCTGCTATTCGGTAACAAATATTGAATTGTATAAAATGTTATTTATTCCTTCTCGTATATATGCTTCAATCCTGAGGACTTCTAATATTAAAGACATTATGCTGCCAAGTGGTCGGTCAAAGTCATTGGATATGTTTTGTGGCCCAGAGTAGGATTAAAAGCCCACAGAGCTAAATTCCATCATGCTGAAAGCAGGGTTTATTTAGACATCAAAATGAATGTGTGCTACATGTCTTCCATTTACCTTTACAAGACTTGGATTCTTAGAATTGCTTTACCATGGCTGTTGAGGATCTGGTCATGAAGATCTAAGCTAAGACAGAATAATTGAATGTCTTATCCACCATCTCTTTGCCTCACCAACCTTGAGAAAGACAAAAATGATTAAGCATGAGGCATAAGCAAGGAACAGTAGCGTGTAAATGTATATTCCTGAGCATTTGATGGTATGCTGGCATTTGAGAATGACTGTGTCCATGCAGAGTGTCCCTAGATCAGGGGTTCCCGATTAATTTTTCCAGTGGAATCCTTTGGCATAGTGTACCAACATTGTGGAACTCCCCCGGAAATGTTGCTCAATAGCACAAACCTTTTAATTAGCTGAATTTTGTTTATAGTATACATACACTAATTTCTTAGGAGCAGATGTGCTTTTGTGTGTCAATTGGTGTTTGTACATCATTTTTGTGTTTTAATACAGGTGTGTGTTTGTATGTAATGTTTGCATTTGCATGCATGGGTGTGTTTGGATGGGATGTTGGCTTTTAAATGTGGATGTACATTTGTATGTATTGAGTGTTTGTATGTACATTTGGAGTTTGTATTCAGGGGTGTTTTTGTATGTACTCAGAAACACAGTGACACATACACATACCTTGACACACAGATACACACACACTCACTCAGATACACACAGTGACACATACACACACCTTGACACACAGATACACACACACACTCACTCAGATACACACAGTGACACATACACACACCTTGACACACAGATACACACACACACTCACTCAGATACACACAGTGACACATACCATGACACGCAGATACACACACTCACCCAGGTGCACACACTGGCACATACACACACATCGATACACACATACTGACATTTACACTCACAGATACACACACTGGCACATACACACACCTTGACACACAGATACACAGACTGACACACAGATACCTACACTGGCTCATACACACACATTCAGATGCACACACTGACACACAGATATACACACTAACTCATAGATACACACACAGATACACACACCAGTTTTATATGATGAAAAAAGTCTCAGATACTGTAAGGAGGCCTCTTTGTACCTGGACATAAAACCAGATTAACATTCTGGAACTGCTGTCATTTTTATTGCAGGAGATTGGTTGCTGTCACTTCTTCTCCCTCAACATGAGAGAACCACCAACAATTCTTGTAACTGTGTAGCCCTGCTATGTCACATTCCTTATGCTCTACAATACTATTTTGTGAGCTATTCTATATGTGTTCATATGCATCTTGGTTATTTATTTGATATCACTGTAATGGTAAATTAATTTTACAAACTTCAGATTAGTTATTTCATGAACTGTCCAACAGTATGAATAATTAATTTTTTTCCAGGAGACCATGGTGGGCCTTGCTACAATATGTCTGTATTTCAACAATATATTGCTCAACTTTCAGCGATAAAGTGCCACCAAGGGGTGAATCTGAAATGTTAGTAAGTATCTCTGGCTTGTGCCTCAAAGTGACAAACAATACATGTTACCCAAAATGCTCCTTTTCCACCATGTTGAACTGCTGTCGATATCGATCAACAAAAATGTTGATCCTTTAGATAATGTTTGTACCTTCTTGTCTTTTAATGTAATGATTGTCAAAGTAACCAGTAAGCGTTTTAAGATAAGATCACTCACAGTCATTTAATGGAATCACTTTCCTGTTCCAGGAAACCAATTAATTGTTTTCAAAATTCAATTTTGATAAATATAAAAGTAATAGCAAATGCATCATGAGAGTCACTAATTAGCAACAAAAACAAAGTCAACACATTGTCAATGCTCACTTAAACGATGCAACTCGATATCGTAATGATATTGTAATGCTAATAAGTGCTATCTCTAATTAAGCATTAATGATGATATTCACAGTTCTCCATTTTAGCTTTATTATTTGTTAAATAAATCGTGGCACATTGTAATATGTCATGTGTTGCTGTTCATTGGAGGTATTTACCTAATTTAACACCTGCTAAGAAACAGATGATTGCTTTTATGTCCCGATATGTAAAACCATAGAATTCAAAAAGGATGTACTTTATTTTTCTCATAACTGTAGATAGATAGATGAATGGATGGACAGATAGATAGATACAGACAGAAAACTTGCTAAAGCAAAGTAAATTGTTACAACTAAATTCACAGTACAAAGATAAACTGAAATAAATACCACTTTCAGAATGGAATAAATCAGATAATTAGCTTTGTAATGTTAATTCAAGTCAATAATGTATCCAGTAGAAATACACACTAATTTAGTTTTTGGGTGACCTGCAAAATGTAAATTGTCCATGATGAATATTGACGGGTTAGATTAATAAACAGACATAACATTTAGTGTTTTTTTTTTTAAATGTTAAGTTTTTTAAAAAAAATATCCAGTTAATAACAGTTTTTCTACCCAAATTCTTTCATTTAGGTCACATTTTTTAATATGGTTCACATTTCTATGCAATGATTATCTATCTTTCTACTCTTGTATATCACCTGGAGACGTATAGATAAAATAGCATCATAAAAATCACATACAACGTGTCCATTAATGCTTTAAGTAAATGTAGCAGCAGAGATCTGTATGGTTCCAGGGCTATCAGATTTTAACTGTTCATAGATAGGTCCACGCCACGGTTTAGCAATTTATATCTAGTATAATTGATTGAATTAGCATGCAGCATTGGCGGAATTAGTGTCAATGGCCACAGTGCAGTTACTGTGTAATATTTACAGATTAGAAGAATTAGAGATGGTAAGGCTAACATATAACTGAAATTCAATGCCAGAGGCATGAGATGTGATTAAATTAACACCAATATTACATTAATAACCAGCACACTTGGTAATTGCGTTAAGACGTATTGTTGAAAATGTTCATCTCCAACCAGGTGATAAAGATCATGATGGATGATCAATTTCCGTGCTCCTTTTGCCCAATTATCTCATTAAGGTGACAGTGTAAGGTTGTGTCTTGTGTTGCCTATCTTTGTTTCCATGGAGTAGGAATTCTGTGCAATGGTGGTCCAGATATCTATTATTTGCTTGTTTAGGATGCTTTATTGGGCATTGGGTACATTGCCTTTCACAACCTCCTCTGTGATTCCTAACACAAATGGAGAAGAACGATTTTTGTCTTTTGACTACACCATGATGCCGGTCTGTGCTGATTTGCATGTCAAGTTGGGAACTCCAAGATAGTTGTGGAAGCATAATTTTTCAAGTTTCCATGCTCAAAGGACTTCTCGAAGTCCAATTTGAGATGTACAGATGATGCACGACAGTAATTTTATTTGCAACTTATAGAGTTATGTTTGGCCTCGCCACAAAACTTTTGACACCCAGCAGTATGCTCTCAGAGAGACCTCAACATACAGACCAAAATCGGCACCATGCTGATGAGATCCACAAGGTTGAAACTTTGCTGTCAGTGGCTGATCTCTGGTCACTGAGCCTTTTGGTTTCCAACCCCTGTGTTGATTTTAAATAACAGCTGCATAAATGCTGGGTAAAGTCTGAAACATGATACCTATACCTGTGCTCATTTGCATGTCAAGCTAGTAACTCTGGGATACTTGGTGAAACATGATTTCTCAAGGGGGATTTCTCAAAGTCCAATTTAATTATCCTTTGATGTAATTTTTTTTCAAAATAAATAATATGTACATTGCATATAAAACTAAATATAAACATGAACATTTGTATCTATTTATGCCATGACTACTGCAAGAGATACAAATATTATTTCTGGTGATGTGGTCGGACGTCTTCCACAACTAGAACTCCATTTCATCCATGAACATCAGTTCCCAGACATCCTTATTCCCTCTTGCATAGCCATATACAAGCTCAGCTCCCTCTGGCTTTTCAGTTAAGCCCTATATTTGTTGTAGGAGTAGGCAACATTTGCCAAACCAGATATTGTGAACTACATCTTCCATAATGTTCTTGCAGTCATAATGCCAGCTAAGCATTAGGGGAAATGTAGTCTACAAAATGTGGACCGCCGAAAGTTTTCTACCCCTGAATTAGTGAACAGCGTCTTTCTGTTTAAACATGCTGGACCCTCATTTTTTTCTACATTGCAGCTTTTAAAAAACTTGTCTCAGAACTAAATTGACATTGTATGGCCTCTCTCCTGGAATATCTCCTATCAGTGCCTACCAGTCAAGTCATGTCTGGTAATTAGATGTCTGTATTTAATCCATAGCCTGGACATCTCCTTATGGTGACTTCTGAGAGAAGAAGACCCAACCACTACCCAGTGCATCTGTTCCCACTATTCCTACATGCGATCCGTTTGTATAGCTCTATAACAATTACTAGGGTTCCAATGGCAATAGAATAGGCATGATGAATGGTGAATATTGGTGATGAAAAGAAAGTCTTCCTGCTTAGTTTATTGCAGATTGTAAAAAAGAGGAACTATTTGTATTATAACCTACAACATGCAGTCGAAGCAGCTCTCAATGCAAGTGAAACAGGCCATCCTAAGGCTGCAAAAAAAACATCCATCAGAGAGATAGCAGGAACATTAGGAGTGGCCAAATTAACAGTTTGGTACATTCTGAGGAAAAAAAGAACCCACTGGTGAACTCTGCAACCCAAAAAGGTCTGGACGTCTATGGAAAACAGCAGTGGTGGATAATCGTGGGATCCTTTCCATGGTGAATAAAAAACCCTTCACAACATCGAGCCAAGTGGAGGTAGGCATATCATTATCATTATGTAACTTTTAAAAGTTATTTGAAGAAGCCATTACTTGATTGTGTAACATGCATGACTGTGAGCTTGTGCTACAATATATCACGTCTGAATTCTAAGTACAGGAAGTATGTATTAACAGTACATACACAGCAAACTGATGTTTCAGCAATTGTATTATATACATTTTTATGATGCCACCTAGTATAAAGAAATAGTAAGAATCCCAACTAAATCAACTTGCGACGTTGATGACAGGTGCGTCCAGTAAATATAATGCTTAGTTTAAAGAATCCATATTCGAGCAAAATAATATTTGAAAGAACCTTTACATTTGTATTTATAATTTAGCTCTAAATACAATCATGTGGTTTGTGATGGTTCGTTGGAATTCTACTTTAAGTCTTACATTAAATGACAGTAAAGTGACCTTCTTAGATAACTTTAAAAAAATGTACTTTAAAGTTACATAAGGAATTTTAATCATTTAGATTGTCTTTAAAGTAGAAACAATGTAAAAAAACATAATATTTGTTAAAATTTTGAAAATTACGTATAACTTGCATTAGTCATTTTTCATGCGATGCTTTGTTTTCATGTGACTTGTTTTAAGGAGATGACAGTTCCCCTTTAAATGCAAACTATAGTGATAAGAATAGAAAGTTGTATTCCTAGCACTATAGCACTCTATAGTGCCCCTCTCACTTGCCCCCCCCCCACCCCCCACCTCCCTGCAGAGAAGAAAGGTTTAAAAACTCTTTTGTCACTTACCTGAATCCAGCCACCGATGTCCTTCAATGTTGGGTCAGGCTCCGCCTCTGCTCCTCCTCCCAAAACGTCAGCCGACGTCATGGACCTGATGCACATGCACAGCTAACGTCACGCTCGCATTGGAAAACCCTTAATAGACCAAAAGTCGCCTAACAACCCGAAACTGCCTGTCTATAGACAGCCACTAGAGGTGGAGTTAACCCGGCAATGTAATTATTGCAGTTTACTGCAATCAGACCACTTCAATGAGTTGAAGTGGTCTTGGTGCCTCTGGTGTCCCATTAAGTCTAACATGTTTGTAGGCTCAGTGGAAGGCTGAAAGAATAGACCTTTGTCCATCATACATGCTGATTACATTCATACTGTGTCACTTGTGGTGGATCTAGATATTGAACTCACTGACAATTTCTATCTAACACTGGTAAGGGAGTTGCTAAACACAGTAACTGCTTGTTTCCCAACTAACACATAGATGATAGGGTTTGCACAGCAGTTCATGTTGGCTATGCTGGACAGAAGTGGTCAAAATAAAAGGACCTTGAACATCAATGTCAAATTGAGATTGTGTGCACATGCCAACAGGGTGATATGAGCAACCATTAGTGGTGTCCTTGTGAGGAAAAATGCCATGATCGCTGCAACTACAATGCTGTACAGTTTGGATAATGTGACAGTCTCAGATTTTGTAACATAAAAAGCAATGAGGACATTAGAACATAGGATAACACACAGAGGAATAAAATAGCCGATTACCAGAAGAGGGATTATAAAATGATCTGATGAATATAAAATCTCGTCCCACAATTTAATTAGCTCAGCACTTCTATTATCACAACATGCTTGGCATTTTATATGGGCTATCTTCATTTCAGCTGCACTAGAGTTTTCATAATTAAAATAAGCAAAATGGCGAATGTCTTCAGAAAACAATGAACATTGAGGGTTGTCACTAATTGGAACTTCACTATATACTATCACTGGAGCACTGGAGAGAACTGTTACCATCCAAATACATGCACAGATACTGTAACAAACATGAGAAGACTAGAACTTATGATGCCAGATTGGACTTGCCACCGATAGAACACGATCAACAGTAAGGGCCGTAATAAGGAAAATACTGGCGTACATATTAACAATGGAAAGGAAATTTTACATTTTGCAAACATGCCTTCCAAATGACCATTTTGCATGTAATACAGACACAGCATTAAGTGGTGAAACCAGGAGAAATATCAAATCAGCAATTGCCAGGCTTAGGAACCAGATTCTAGATTTAAAGGTCTTCATCATAAATCCAGTGATAATGATAACAGCTGTGTTTCCTAATAGACCAGGAATGCAGGCGATTATCGAAAACGCAAAGCTGGAGTATTGGATGACCAATGGGTTGTCACTGCTTGGTGCTAGATCTCTGAGATCCGGAAGACTGTATATGTCTAATATGAAATTACAAAATCGTATAGGCACATCCATTCTGTGAGCCTAAAAAAACAAAAACAGTAATAAGAATAGTCATAATTTACAGTAAGGACAGTTAAGATAATTAATTAACAGCAAAACTACTGCTTTTTTTGGGTGGAATCTGATAAAAACTAGTGTTGTAAAAATAAAATAAAAAAACAGGCAATTTTAGGCCAGGATAGAATAATTTCTTCCTTTGCAGAAATTTTCATATTCATTAGGAACATATGAAAAAATAATTTTACACAGGAATATTGAATGGGACCAAGCCAAGTTGTGATGCCAGGAGAATGAAAGATATCAGAGACAAGCTAAAGTCGACATCCAAATTTTATTACAAGGCTATTCTTCTACATATTTAAATTCTCTAATCTTTCTGTGCTTTAGCCTTTGATAATAAACACCATTAAAGGGCAAAGAGAAAATTCTGGGGCATAGAACTATATATTTTACACTCATTAAAAGAATATTCGGAAGCCTACCTCGCATCATCATTGCTTTTGAGCACTAGACCTTCAAATCAGAAAAAAAAATCCTGACATTATTTCCTGTTGTTTGTAGACTCTACAAGTTACAATATTTTAGTCCAATGCTAACTAGTAAAATTTGAGTTTTTCACAGAAAGAATTCACAGAATGTAGCGTTTACACTTTAAATATCTTGAAAGCTGAAATTCAATATTATAGATAGATAAAAAATGTAACTGCAGATGTAAGAAGTTTAGAAGGCAAAACTATAAAATTAAACTTACCACTAGTCCTCTAGCATCTCAGTCTTCCCACACGTATATGTTGTCTTTTTCTGTGACCATCCTGATGGGTGGTCTTTGGTTAAACAACGCATGGAGGAGCATTGATGGCCCTACCACACATGCACAGCAATCACTGCACCCAAAAAGATTGATCTCATTAAGTGCCAAGAATAATAAAAATAGAGTAGCATTAGAATGTTTCTCGATGGGGAGAACTTACTTCTTTTAGTAAAGTTAAAGTCTTCACTGGGAAGTGCCTCTAGCGACTGTCTGAATAAAAATGAAACGATCAACAAAAATTATATTTCTCAGTCAGCAAGGATCATCAATGAGACACCAAGACCACTACGTTGATGTGTAGTGTATTGTGTGTACCTTTAAATCCTGATGTTAAATGAATTGCTCTCACAAATATAAATCAACATTTCTGATAACATAAATTTGGATAAAAAAATATACTTTACCCAATCTGTACCCCACCTGTAGAATTTATTACTTCTTATTGAGCAGAAGTATTTAAATATTCTCCTATTTATACTGTCTAGCTAATGCTCACATGACACATCCAGAACATATATTAAATTATTGTGAGAGTACTGCATTTACTGACTTTTAATATTTTAGTATCACTATTAATTAGTAAGTTCACGATACTGAGCTTTTAATAATTTATTTATGTTTTCTTTGTATACAAAATGTTCAAACATTATTTTTCATTAAAAAAACACAATACAACGGAAGTAAATAATAACTCAGTTGAACAATATTGTAGAATTTGTGAATTAGAAGCTGTTAACATGCGTAGGTACAGGGCCGGACTGGGTATGAAAACCAGCCCTGGAAAAAATTACATACCAGCCCCATAGCATTGCAGAGTCATCAGAATTCACCTTAACAGCCCATTAAAATGCGGACGGCATATAACGCCGTAACAGCGTTAAAGGGACACTATAGTCACCCAGACCATTTCAGCTCAATGAAGTGGCCTGGGTGCCAGGTCCCTCAGGTTTTAACCCTTCACATGTAAACGTAGCAGTTTCAGAGAAGCCTCTAGTGGCTGTCTTCCGGAGAGACACTAGAGGCGCATCTGCGACGCTGGAGGCACATTTTGCCTCCATCACGCAGAGTGTCCATAGGAAAGCATTGAGAAATGCTTTCCTATGGACACTTTGAATGCGCGCGCGGCCATGCGCATTCAGCTTCAGTGACGTCGGACGGGGGAGCTGAAGTCAGACAGGGAGGAGAGGTCACCAGCGCCGAGGGAGCCTGGCGCTGGATTAAGGTAAGTAACTTAAGGAATTTTAACCCCTTCAGCACCACGGGAGGGGGACCCTGAGGGTGTGGGCACCCTCAGGGCACTAAAGTGTCAGAAAAACCGCTTTGTTTTCCTGACACTATAGTGATCCTTTAAGAGTTTAAGGGGTTATTTTGGCCTGGGGAAGCCAAATGGTTATACACCTATGCTCTAAACCAGGAATAGACATCCTTTGCCACTCCAGATGTTGTGGACTACACCTCCCATTATGCTTTGCAAGCCTTAATGGAGATGTAGTCAAAAAACAAAGGGAGTGTCGAAGGTAACCTACCCCTGCACTAAATAAAAAATATATAATACAGTTCCTACCCCATAAATATAATATTTAATGCTTTAATATTTAATGCTCTCATCCAACCCCCTTCCCTCCACAGTTCCTAATAAATATATTACAAATATAATTCCCTCACCCCTGTAGCCCCCTCTATTTACATTTCCTTCAATACACACATATATATAATATTCATTGGGCCACAAATATAAATGTCACAAATATAATCATTGCCTCATCTCAAATTCCCTAGTCAGATCTTTCCCGTCCCCCCTCCCCCCTATCTAATATACTGCTGACCCCCTCCCCTAATACATTACTGACCCCCTCCCCCAATACATTACAGACCCCCCTCCCCTCCCCCAATACATTACAGACCCATCTTTCCCTCCCCCAATACATTACTGACCCCCCTCCTCAATACATTACTGACCCCCCCTCCTCAATACATTACTGATCCCCCCTCCTCAATACATTACTGACCCCCCTCCCCTCCCCAATACATTACTGACCCCCCTCCCCTCCCCAATACATTACTGACCCCCTCCCCTCCCCAATACATTAATGACCCCCCCTCCCCTCCCCAATACATTAATGACCCCCCTCCCCTCCCCAATACATTACTGATCCCCCTCCCCTCCCCAATACAGTAATGACCCCCCTCCCCTCCCCAATACATTAATGACCCCCCTCCCCTCCCCAATACATTAATGACCCCCCTCCCCTCCCCAATACATTAATGACCCCCCTCCCCTCCCCAATACATTAATGACCCACCCCCCTCCCCTCCCCTATACATTACTGACCTGACCCCCCTCCCCTATACATTACTGACCCCCCCTCCCCTCCCCTATACATTACTGACCCCCCTCCCCTCCCCTATACATTACTGACCCCCCTCCCCTATACATTACTGACCCCCCCTCCCCTCCCCTATACATTACTGACCCCCCTCCCCTCCCCAATACATTAATGACCCACCCCCCTCCCCTCCACATTACTGACCCCCCTCCCCTATACATTACTGACCCCCCTCCCCTATACATTACTGACCCCCCTCCCCTCCCCTATACATTACTGACCCCCCCTCCCCTCCCCTATACATTACTGACCCCCCCTCCCCTCCCCTATACATTACTGACCCCCCTCCCCTCCCCTATACATTACTGACCCCCCTCCCCTCCCCTATACATTACTGACCCTCCCCTATGCATTACTGACCCCCCCTCCCCTATACATTACTGACCCCCCTCCCCTCCCCTCCCCTATACATTACTGACCCCCCCTCCCCTCCCCTATACATTACTGACCCCCCTACCCTCCCCTATACATTACTGACCCCCCTACCCTCCCCTATACATTACTGACCCCCCCTCCTCAATACATAATACAAAAGGTCCCCCAAGCCCCTTTATTCTTACCTTTAGAAGTTCAACAGCTCAGGGAAAAGAGGCCGCGATGCAGACAGTTTCAGTAGTGCCGCCGCCGCGCAGCCGCCGGATGTGACGTCATGTCGTCATTTGCCGCTCACATCCAGCGGCTGACAGTAAGCAGCAGCAGCGGCCGGCTCGGGTGTGACTGCGGCCGCGCGGTTGTGGCTGCGGCCGCGCGGCCGCATAGGGTAACAGAATTTTTTTTACAGGTCGTGTGGCTGAGTGCAGCCACATGTCAAAGCGGCCCCAGGGCTGGCGGCCTACCGGGAAATTTCCCGGTATCCCGGTAGGCCAGTCCGGCCCTGCGTAGGTAGTGCGTAGGTAGACGGTAACTGTGTATGGGCATAAACCTGACCCTTGATAAACCCAACCTTTATTTCTCAATGAAACCACAACAGACTTGCTTTGGATTAAAATAGGCCACAGCTTTATTAAAAAATAAATATATAACTTTTTAAACTTCAACTTTATAACATAAAACACTATATACATAATTACTCAGTAAATAGATACGTCACTGAGTACCACCTTGCCAACCAAGCATAACTTAGGGCAGGTGTCCCCTTGTTCCAACCAGCACAAGGCCTTTTCTTGGGCCTACCATTGCGTAATGCTAACCACTAGCCGGTTTTGTGGTGGATTTGTGGTAACTGAGAGGTGAGGTGACACGATATGTGACTGTAAATAAATTGGAGTTAAGTTTATGGATATGTGGATGGTTAGATGACATAAAAATGACCCAACACATCCTCCTTGTATCTGTGTCCCTTTCTTGAGTGACCAAGGCATACCGATGTGTTTCGATTGGTAACACCAGTCTTTGAAACATTGCTGTATAATATGATAGCTTAAATAACGGGATATAGATACAAGAGATACAAGAGAGACGTCGTAGAGTACTTTTGATGAATTAGGGCTGGCTTTTGGATGAAAGCTGGACTATGTATACCCTGCTTCATACTTTGGTTGTTCAAATAACTAAAGTGTCAACCAAACTTGTGGTGTTAACTGGACTAAAACTACAAATAAAATAGGTCCACCGTGATATATTCAACTAAACATTTACACACCAATTTCACAGACCAACACACTTACTGAAAAACACTCACAAATTCAAACATACAGACACAGAGGAACACATACAGATATACATGTACAGATAGACACAGGCACACACTGATCCGAATTATAGATATAGACACATATACCTAAACTTACAGATGCAGAGACATACAGACCCAAGCATAGTTTTACCAAATTTTCCGGGTCAGCAACAGAGACCTAACATTTGCGATGTTGTTTGTTAATTTTCCATAAGTCCTAGTTTACTGAATAAATACCAGTTTGCTGTATCCTTTATTGTCACGTTTATGTGATTGATGTTAACATTGTCATTGTATAATTTAATTTCACTTTGTTCATGGTTGATTGTAAAATGTAACACTTACAAGCCTTTGTCAAGCCCAAGGTCTACTTTATAAAACACCAGAAGGTTGCTGGGTCACTTATGTTGGAAAACAAGGCAGTCATTATTATTATTATTATTTTATTATTTATATAGTGCCAGCAAATTCCGTTGCGCTTTACAATGGGTGGACTAACAGACATGTAATTGTACCCAGACAAATGGACGCACAGGAACAGCGGGGTTAAGGGCCCTGCTCAATGAACTTACATGCTAGAGGGAGTGGGGTATAGTGACACAAAGGGTATGAGTAGAACTTGGGTTATTTTTGACAGTTGCAGGAGAGGAGTCATGGGGAGGGGGAATGAAAACCCTCTAACAGTTTAAATTAAATGCTTTTCTGAAGAAGTGTGTTTTCAAAGATTTTTTTGAGGGAGTGGAGACTGGGTGAAAGTCTAACGGAGAAGGGAAGGGAGTTGCACAGGAAAGGTGCAGCCCTGGAGAACTCTTGGAGGCGAGCATTAGATTTGGGAGTACGGACAGAGGATAGAGGGAGTACGGCAGAGCGCAGGAGCCTCAACAGGACATACTTGTGTATTAGGGAGGAGTAGTCAAGGCGAGAAAGAACAACGGCATGGACTAGCTCCTTAGCTGCGTCTGGTGTCAAATAGGGGCAGATGCGAGCCATGTATTTGAGATGGAAGTGGCAGGATTTATCGATCAACTGGACATGTCGAGGAGAGGTCGGAGTCAGGAGAACACCTAGGCAACGAGCCTGCGAGGTAGAGGTGATGGTGGCGCCATTGACTTGGAGTGAGACAGACACGGGAGCAGCAACACTTAAGGGAGGAAAGACCAGAAGTTTTGTTTTGGACAGGTTGAGTTTAAGACAGTAAGCAGCCATCCAGTTGGAAATCGTGGAGAGGCAGTCAGAGTCAAGGTGGGTAGAGAGAGATCAGGAAAGGACAAGTAGATTTGTGTGTCATCTGCATATAAATTATAATGGAAGCCAAAAGAGCTGATGAGTTTACCAAGGGAGGCAGTATAGATGGAGAACAGTAGGGGACCAAGGACAGAACCTTGGAGAACGCCAAGAGAGAGGGGTTGGAGAGAAGAGGCAGAGCCAGAGAAAGAAACACTGAAAAAGTGCTGTAAGAGGTAGGAGGAGCACCAGGAGAGAGCAGTATCTCGTAGACCGAGATTACAGAGAATGAGAAGAAGCTGTTGATGATCAACAGTGGCAAAGGCAGCAAAAAGATCAAGGAGAATTAGGATAGAGTAATGGCTGCAAAATTTAGCAGCGATTAAATCGTTGGCTACTTTGGTCACAGTCGTTTCAACAGAGTGACAAACATGGAATCCAGACTCAAGCGGGTCAAGCAGAGAGTTGAATTCGATGAAGTCTGTCAATCTTGCATACACAAATCTGTGAGATTGGAGAGTTGAGGGTGGTGAAATCTGGGTACGGGATATGCCAATGTCAAAGGTCAGTAGATGGTGGTCAGATAAAGCAAATGGAACATTGGAGATATTAGAGGTGGTACAGAGCTTGGTGAAGATGAGGTCAAGAGTGTTTCCTGTAGACGTGCAATTTGTTTCGGTCCGAATGTAAATTCGGACGAATTTCAGCAATTTGGACATTCAGATGCTTCCGAATTGCCGAATTTCCAAAGTGCCAAATTTCGGAAGTGCCGAACGAACGAACCGAATTTCGGAAGTGCCGAAGTGCTTCAGATTTCTGAAAAGTGGCAAAACGAGAGAGGGTAAATTAAGGGAATGATGACAGGAATCTAACCTAAACCCTAAACCACTAAGCTAAACCCTAAACCACTAACCCTACAACTAACCCTAACCCCAAACCTAACCCTGCCCATAACCCTTGATATTGGCCACAGATGTAGCCCTGCCTCCGGAGGGGTTGAAGGTTAACGCAGACGTGTGTGCATGGCCACATAATCGACGTGCATGCACGTTATGGAATCAGCTGATCGCTGCCCACCAATGACAGTTAGGAATGGGCTATATAAACCCATTTATGTATCTCCTTTTTGCCCTGTCGTGGTTTCCATTACTGTTTGACTATTCCAGAGCATTTCTGTATTTGATATTCTGGTTTTTGATATTGGCTTGTCCTGACTATTCTTACTTATAGGTTTTTCTTTAGTTTATTTATTTACCGTGTTTGACTTAATACTGCGTGTTGGGCCACTGTACTGTCCTGATATTACGACAGGGTCATGGACCCTGCAGAACTAAGTCAACACATGTTGGCATGTGAAAGAAGGCTGGAAGAAAATAATCACTGTATGGATCAATTCGCTCAAGCCTTTCAGACCTTGTTGGCCCGTACCGCTCATTTGCAACCTGATGATCCACAACCAGTTCCCTCCAGTCTTGTTGCGGTTGTTCCTATAGTTTATAAGGCACCTTCAATTTCTCTATCACCACCACCTCATTTTGGTGGTGACGCTCAGGAGTGTCATGGTTTACTAAATCAGAGAGAATACCACTTTGAAGCCTCTACAGGTTCCTTTTCTTCTGATAGATCAAAGATTGGGTATTTAATGAACCAGTTGATAGGGAAGGCATTGACCTGGGCTACTCCCTTTTGGGAGAGCAATAAATCTATACAGCTGAGTCACCTATTGTTGATTGTGTGTTAATCCCTTTACCTAATGCATGATGTTTTACTGTGTATGTAAAGTAAGTGTTCTGTGATTGTGTGTCCTATTGGTTATTAATATGCTTAGTGTAATTGGTTGTTTGTCTAGGCCCAGTATGATTGGCTGCTGTCCCAAACCTTTGTGTGTTTACTAATGGCTTACTTGTGTACAAAAACCTGGGTGTATATAATAAAAGTGAGTTCCTGTTCTACCCTCAAGCTGTGTGTGTCTGCTGTTCTTGGGGGAGAGGTGTTAACTGACTGAATCTGCGTAAACGGGCTGACATCTGGGGTTTGGTGGCAGGAAGAAGCAGTTCGGACGGTGTGCTAAGTTGGGGCACACGGGACCTGTCACAGGAATGGGCTATATAAACCCATTTGTGTATCTCCTCTTTGCCCTGTCGTGGTTTCCATTACTGTTTGGTTATCTAAGAGCGCATTGCTGTATTTGATATTCTGTTTTTTTATATTGGCTTGTCCTGACTATTCTTACTTCTGGCTTCCTGACCCTTTGGCTTTTGACTTCCCGTGTTTGCTCCTGTCTGTTCCCCTGACATTGGCTAGTTATTGGCTATTCTATTTACGTTAATTCCAGCCATTCGAAGGCCCAATAATAAGTTTTTCCTTAGTTTATTTATTTACCGTGTTTGACTTTTGATTTACTGCATGTTGGTCCACTGTACTGTCCTGACACAAACTCATTTGTTGTAGGAATCTCTATAAGAATTTTGAAAAGCAGAGAAAGTTCCATGCAAGTTTGAAACTCTAGACATGTTTAAAATACATGATACCTCTTTTTTTTTTCAATAAAGAGATCAAAATGCAGATTTGCAGAGTATTTATTTTAAAACATTTGACCATAGATGTCAAGTTCTTAAAGAGAATAATATTGAATAGAGCATTATTTCCTAAACATGCACCCATAGCTCATTATAAAACAATTCATTCTACGTTTTAGATAAAGGAAACCTGTTTTAGCAATGCTGTCACTTTCTTGCTATGGACCATATGCAAGAAACCCATACCAATGCGAAAAATAGCCAGTACAAACAAAGTAACGTGTTTTCACCTCACCGTGATATAATTCTTGATTAATACAAAGTCATTGATAGTCACATCTAAACTAGCATGCATAACTAACAGCTACTTCTACTGCTTTGGTGACTGTTAGACGTGAATGCCACCTAATTCCTGTAGTCCAGAAACCGTTGAAGAAATTGTGGTTCAAATATCGATATTGGAGTAAATTTTATAATATTGTAGCAATGCTTGCATTTTAAAGATATTTCCACACATAAATGTGTAGAAGTCACTTTTAATATTATTTTTGCTTATATGACAATGATCAGCAACAACCAGTAATAAGGAGGGTTCGGAGATACCATGTTGCATAAAAATTAAGAGGAATTCAAATTTCATGTCAAATCACAATGATGCAATTTTGGAGTAAGTTAATTCATCTTATTGTTTTCGTCTTATTGACTTATCTGAAAGCTTAGAAGACGGCAGAGCTTGACTTTTTGTATCAATTTGTGACCTTTAAATTTGATTTGGTGTCGTTGATCTGGATAATGAATTCATTGAAAGTTTCCGTCTGATGCTGTTTAAAAAGTTGCTAAAGATAGTAACTGTTTGTTTCCCAACAAACACATAGATAATGGGGTTTAGACAGCAGTTAAGGTTGGCTATGCTGGACAGTAGGGGTGAAAATATAATCAGTTTATATATTAGCGTTAAATTAACAATGTGCACAGCAACTAACTGGGTGATCTGAGCAACTACAAGAGGTGTCCGTGTGAGAAAAAAGACTATGATCGCAGCAGCTACAATGCTGTAGAATCTGGATGATTTAATGGTACCTTGTTGTCTTACTTTCAAAGCAATAGCTACATTAGAACACATGATAACACACAAAGGAATAAAATAGCCTATTAGCAGAACAGGAATTAGTGTATAGTGTGTTGCAATTATAGAATTATTCAATGATTGTAGCATTTCACTGCTATAATTGCCACAACACGTTGAGCAAGATTCTTGAATAAGGTCTAAAGCAGTTGAATTAAAGGTAAGATTCTTTAAATAATGTGGTAAATATAAATAAGAAAATTCAGAATTTATGTCAATGTTCAAATTACAATATGCGTCCTCAAAATGTTTAACTTCATTGCTGTATATTATTATTGGGAGACTAAAGAACACTGTCACCACCCAAATAGCTGCACAGATACAGTAACTAACACGAAGAGAGTAGAACTTGTGATGCCAGATTGGTTTTACCACTGAAAGTAGACGATCAATAGTTAGGGCTGTAATAAGGAAAATGCTAGCGTACATATTGACGATGGATAGGTATTTGTACATTTTGCATACATGATTTCCATAAGACCATTTTACTCTTAATAGTCCAAAGGCATTTAGTGGTAAAATCAGGAGAAATATCAGATCAGCAATTGCCAGGTTTAGGAACCAGATTCTAGATTTAAAGGTCTTCATCATGAATCCAGTGATAATGATAACAGCTGTGTTTCCTAAGAGACCCAAAATACAGGTTATCATCGATAACACAAAGCTGGAGTACTGGATGGCTGTTGGGTTGTCACTGCGTGGAGCAAGATCTCTAAACTCAGAGTGTCTAAGGAAGTCTACTGCGAAATTACAAATTTTTGAAAGCACTTTCATATCCATTGCGTGGATCTGAAAAACAGAAATGGTCAGTGTCCTTTTTAAAGAATTGCAATTGTAAATTTATGAATTGTAATTTACAGTAAGGGCAGTAAGTTTCAAAACAGACATTCCAAAAAACAAACAAGGTTGTAAAAATTAAAGTGGATCATTGATGGTATACTTACCAGCTAGAACATTAGAACTACTGCCAGGTGAAGCAAATAACATTGATTATATTGTTACAATGGCACCTGTCATAGGGTGGGATATATTAGGCAGAAAGTGAACAGTGAGTTCTTGAATTTCATGTGCTGGAAGCAGGAAAAATAGGCAAGCAAATAGAGTGACTTTAAAAAGGGGCAAATACCGATGGCAAGATGACTCGGTCAGAGCATCTCCAAACCGGCAAGTTTTGTGGTCCTGGTATGCAGTTGTTAGTACCTACCAAAAGTGGTGCACAGAAGGACAAATGTTGAACCGGCTACATAAAATCACCTATCTCAGCCAACAAATATGGAAATTCAGTTCCCCCATATGGCCATATTGTACTCAGCCCAGTATAGTACCCCTATATCAGTGAGCCCTACACTAATTACAATGTGGGAGACAAATGTAATAGTGCTAGTGGTAAATAACATCAATGGGATGTTCTGGAGTAACAAACCCCATTCATGGAGGCCCCACCTCACCAATTGCAGGACTGTTGCTAATGTCTGATATCACAGGACATGGTATTGTGGAGTTCATGCCTCAACGCATCAGAGCTGTTTTGGCAGCACGAGGGGCACCTACAGGATATTAGGCAGGTGGTTTTAATGTTGTGGTTGATCAGTAAATATTTTAAAACTTAAAATTTAAAATTATAAAACTAGTCAGCAAAAAAATATTAAGACTGAATGCATATTGTGAATTTGTGAATAAACAGTACTTTACTATCTTAGTAAACGTAGAAACAGAAAGGCTTCGAATCAGCAAAACATTGAAGAAAATCATTCTAGGAATCAAGCATTAACACAGAATCGATGGTGAGATAGAAGCAGGTAATAGTTACATTTTAAACCAAACTTATAAATTCCAAAAGGTAATGATATATACTGCATAGTGTGGTCTGTGTAATATGTGATCTGTTTAATAGATTAATGGTACCTTCAGATCTGAAAATGACACATAGGGTGGCTAATGCACAATTGAAAAGTAGCTTAGCCAACTAACAGTTATCATAAAAGGCTTCAATTTATAAATTTTGGGCAAGCGTTTCAAATAATCATAATCTGTTAGATAAACTTTATGTATTGTTTTGACTGTGCCATTGACAGTAGAGTTGTTAAAGGCTCAAGTAATACTTTTTAGCTGTTCTTGAAGACCCCTCTTTAAAACGGCGTTCTTGTTTTGTTATTTTGGGGGTTTGTTGTAACAGACTATGTCGAGTTGTATGCAGAGAGTGTAATTAGAAAGAGAGCATGTAGCCTGAATGATTGAGTGGAGGGTCCAGTGTGTAGAAGGAAAGATCTTACCCTGTGGAATCACTCTGGTGGCAAATCAGATGGAGCAACTATGTAGCTGGAGAGGTCTGGATCCTAGGCTGGGGATTAAAAGCCAGATTGTTAGTAATTCTATTATAATTCTATTATATATCATGGATATTTGTCAAATATGAAATATCAATTGTAAGATCTGTGGCAGGGGTTATATGGGTTGCAGTAGGATCACATAAGTTACTGAGGTGACAGGGGCTGTAGTAAAGTGACAGTGGATATGGTGGGGTAATAGGAGCTATTTTGGGGTGACAGTGGCTTTGGTGCAGTGTCAGTGGTTGTAGTTGGGTGACAGAGCTTGTGGTGGGGTAACAGGGGCTGTAATGGGGTGACATGGGCTGTGTTGAGGTGTGACAAGGGATGTGGTGGTGTGACAAGGGGTTGTGGTGGTGTGACAAGGGCTGTGGTGCCGCCCCTCTCCTGCCTGCCGGTGGCCTTCTAGCAAATCCAGCCTTGGCAGACACTTTATATGGAGGCATCCAGTCCACCCCTGAATGTGAGCTACACACTATCAAAGCTCCTGTAGTCTAGCTTTCAGGCACTTCAACTATATAACTCCTTTATATAAAGAAACACATAAAAATAAGTTCTAATTTCTTACCTCTGTCCTTCCAAAGCGCAGAGGGCAGAGAAAAGAAAAGAAAAGAAAAGTATTTTGGGGCATTTTATTTCCCATAAAATTGAAATTACCTGCCCTGCTGGACTAAAATGTAAAGGATATATAGAAATGCTGACTTGTAAATAGCCCTAAAGTATATTGTTTTATATATGAATCACTAAATCTTAATAATTCTGCCAATTTCTATGCATGGATATTTGTCATCAATGTTTATCTATGCAACAATTAATTATATGCAATAAAAATGTGCACTTTTGGACATAGAGTTTCCTTTTAAATATAAGACTCTTAACTAAAGAAATAGCACCTTCAATGTAAGTTTTACCTATAACTGTTGATTTATAGCATTATTAAGAAATAAATATTAAACTTCAACAAGACATTATACATTTTATTAGCCACCATTTATCACTGAAAAACTGTAATCATTTTTAGTTAAAAAAAATATCCTACATTTGCCAAAAGGGAATCTTTCGATGATACATTTTGATTAAACAGGTTGTTTGTCTTTGGACATGTTTTGCCTTAGAATATAACCAAATTTGTTTTCTATATTTTGTCACAATGCTGTATAAAAAATAGTAAAATCCACAATTCAATATAAATCCTTAGACTTATTCCATAAATTACACTGTTTATTAAATATATTATCCACAAGATTGTTGTATATTTTTAAATAAATCAGTGAAATAAGGATCTGTACATAGGCAGGTATTTTTGTCTTACTATGGTGGTGGCTTGGAATACCAATATCATCATCGATTGTCAAAATCTACATGACAAATTTAAATATATCAGAAGGAACATCCCCATTTGCCACCATTTCTAATTTTGTATTCTATAAAGACCATTACTTTAAATTAACAAAATAAGATACTTTTGCAGGAAGAATTTACAATATGTGTTAAATGTTCAATAATTACTGGAATATATTGTATTATAGAGACCTGAAAGACTGCAATTGCATATAATACTAAAGACGTTTAATTGTAGGGACAATCTAAGCACCATATTTTTGGGTTCAGCACCTCTTGTTTATATTACACTATTTTTTTTTTAAATTATTATTATTATAATTATCATTTTTCAGTATAAATAAAATGGGGCTCACCCAGAACCAAAAGCCCAGCCCCCTTTACTGCTGTTAAAAAAACAACAACGTTCACTTCCTGGTCAGCAACCTGCAAAACTATCACTGCCATACAACTTTGGACAGATAATCAGGAAGTGAATTACCCTTATTATATAGTATCCAAAGACTCATTGGACTAGTATAGGCTGAAGTGATTGTGATGCTTAGATTGTCCCTTAAAGAACCAGAACATTTTGGCATTACCATAGACATCATGTCTCCTGCATCATCTCTTCCAGGAAACTCTCCGTTCTAAGCAGCGCCATCTAGTGGACAGATAGCTAGGCATTCAGCATCTGCATTCCATCCTGTGTATAGGCTATAAAGAGAATTATGTTCACAAATCTAAAGTAAAATCTAAGAAAGAAAAAAAAAGTCTAATAAGAACACATCTCACCAGGTCTGAAGAGAAGTTATGCAAGTTCTTGCTCAAACATGCATTTTCTATTTACAGCCGGTGCAGTTAGAAATCCTTGTATTTATATATTTTAGATAATTATCACATGCCAAGTTCTGAGATTTCAGCTAAAATAATGGACAATCACTGCATTTACTGAGTTTAATATTTTAGTATTTTTCTAAAATTGAATGGTTTGCGGTATGAAGAATCGATACAGAGTGTTACTAATTTCTGTTGTGTCTATCTACCAAACATTTAAAATGCATTTGAATTTAAAAACATAAAAGCAATTAAGAGCTAAGAGATGCAACATAGAAATAGAAAACACACTCTTAGGTTAATGGGTTCATTAAAATGGAAAAGTATTACCAGTTAATATTATTAATAATGGGGTGCATTATTTGTTTGTGACTAAACAGGAAATTGTTTTTGTCCTCGTTTAAATTGTTAGAGTAGACAGAGAATTCCATACTGGAGATTATCTTGGAATTCTTATAGGTTTGTTGCATACAGGAGCCTTTAGGACTACACATTCTGGATATTATAAACACTATTTAACAATATTCTGTTTTTGTAATTCTGCCTTCAAACAAGCTAGATTTGTTTCCTGATTTCAGCTTGTCCGAACGCTGCTGGAAGCTTAAGATCCGGGCCCTGCTGTGGGCTGGAGCATGTCTAGTAAATGGTGCACAGCCACTGACTGGTCATTCATTGCTGCCCGTCACTAAAAAGGCCACATACCATGGGGACAGAACCATTAAATTATCTGGGGCTCCTTCCGCATATATTTACTGAGGACTCCGTAAACTAGCCCTATATACCATGTCCTATGTCCAACCCTAAAACCTATTGTGTTCAGGTTTACTGAAGTTTAAACATATGGCACTTTCCTACTAGATTATGAACCACCATATATTGATATATTGTTTTATAGATACACCTATTGGTGTTTTCTTTAGTATATGTACCATTTATTTTAATCAGTATAGTGGTATATTTTACTTTAATTTGTTTTCAGAATATAATTCCACCATATTTTGCATAGCAGCAGCAATACACTTCCTTTCCACTACCTCTACAGGTGGTTGCGTCATTTATCTTGCCTCCTCATATTTCGTTCTAACATTGGCGTCTACCTTTAACTCGTGACTAATTGTGATTGGTGCAAAATACATCAAGGTTTTTCTTAACCAGGCAGACTTCCTCAACTTTGTTCTGCACTTCAGGAATAAACTTTGAAAATAAATTGGTGCTGGCTACAATCCTCTCCTTGTACCACGTTTTGTCCTTCTCAGTGGAGGCTGGCTAATATATATTTAATAAAAAAATATATATATTATTCAGCTTAGATATAGAATATATCTTAGGCTTGCATTTTTACTGCAAACATTTAAAATGTAATCATTTGGCTACATCTAGTGGTTAAACTCTGTATAATTTAAGGAACGGGCGAAGAGTCTAATCCCAGGGGTTGTGTATCTAGTGTCCTATTAAAAAGTCCACTAGCCCCTGCACCTGCCCCTTATGGTATTGTTACTAATTCCCAAGCTAAAAAATGAAAGATGGGACAATGATTGCTGAAAAACAACATATATTAGCTGAATAAAATACACTGTATTCTTCTGTAAAAAGCAGTTCATTTAGTTGCAGTTTCATTCTGTCTATAACAGTCTATACTATTTCAGAAAATCCTTCAACTATATTTATTAATATGTCCGCTAATCAGTATATTCCCCCACACCAGAGTCTGCATCATCTTTAATATCGGGACTTGAACACTTTCAGGGTTATTCACTAAAATAAGAATTGCGGGGAATTCAAAATGAATTAAAAATTGAAGTCAAAGTAGCCGAATTGAGAGCATTTCTGAAATGGAAAATTTATTTTGGTTCAGTTATTTTGACCTTAAAGGGACTGTATGGTCACCAAAACAACTTTAGCTTAATGAAGCAGTTTTAGTGTATAGATCATGCCCCTGCAGTCTCACTACTCAATTCTCTCCCATTTATGCGTTAAATCACTTTGTTTATACAGTCCAAGTCACACCTCCCTGCATGTAATTTACACAGCCTTCCTAAACACTTCCTTATATCTAATGTTTAAACATCCTTTATTGCACAGTTTGTTTCATTTATAATTTCCTATCTCCTTCACTATAAATAGCTTGCTAGACCCTGCAGGAGCCTCCTGTGTGTTCAAGTTCAATTTACAGAGCAGGAGATAAAAACGTCTAACGTCAATTAGAGTCTGATTGAAAATTAAATCATTTATTTCATGCAGGCTGTGTGAGTCACAACCAGTGTGCTAGGACTGCAATGTCAGAAACAAAAGTGGCTTAACTCCTCAATGGCAGAGAATTAAGCAGTGAGACTTTAGAGGCATGACGTATACACCAAAACTGCTTCATTAAGCTAAAGTTGTTGTGGTGACTATAGTGTCCCTTTAAATTTTAAATTCACTTTGAAGTCCCTGCAATTAACACTTTTGCTAATAACCCTGTTTATTGTTAATTCAACAACATGTTTTGCCTTTGTTTACTAAAATATCAACACACTAATATGACATCAATCTTATTTTATTTTGTACACAAAAGGATAAATATCAAATCATATCTTCACTCATCACCAAATGGCCCCAGTTCAATTAGCAAAAAATAAATAAAAATCAGTTTTATTGGTTATACAGACATTTCAACATGTGCATTCAGATTAACCAAAATACAAATTTTTGCAGTACAGCCTCTAGATTACACAAAATTTAGACCAGATTTCACCTTGTCCAAGTACAACCACACATATGAACCAAATTATGCATATATGCAACCAAATGCCCACTTACATTGATAATTAGATAGAATTCTGCATGAAAACCCTTTGCAACCAAACTTGTACAATTCAGTTTGGCCACATTTGCAAGCAGGCAATTGACACTTCTAATTGAAGCTTTAACATCCAAAACCTGCAATTGTTTTTATACTTTTAATAGCTAACTCCATGGTTTAACTTCAAAGAGAAGTACACTGTAATCCAAAGAGTTAAAATCTATTTATTTAACCCCTTAAGGACACATGACATGTGTGACATGTCATGATTCCCTTTTATTCCAGAAGTTTGGTCCTTAAGGGGTTAAAATTTAACATTAATATTATATGATTAATTAATGTATATTATTTATTACATTATTATATCAGTAATGAAATATTATTTTAACCTTTCCCTGGCTGCTTGTGCACAGTGGATTCCAGTCGGCTTGTCTGCAAGAAGTAGGTGAAATTATTCAGCAAATTTGCCTGATTCTGTACTTGTTACGAGTGAATCTGGCTGAACCTCAATATTTGATAAATTAGCAAATTCTACATTTTATGTAGAATTTATGTGATAATTACTTATTTCAGAGCAGATAGAGGTTGAAACTTGTTTATATAATGCAGCCTAAAAGCAGAAATATCCAATGTCAGCCTTATTCACTAAAGTGAAAATTCAAAGTTAATTCAGATTGAATTTCAAATGTAATGACAAAATACCTGAGCGGGAACAATTCTCTAAGTAGGTTTGCTTCCAGTTCGGCCATAAATTTGAAATTCCCTTTCAATTCGCACTTCAGTGAATAACCTAGTATATCTTAACATTATCTTAGTATTGTCTCTAATTAGAAACTTTCTGGGTTTTACCCAGAGGCTTCAGTTTTGACAGCTGATTAACCAATATATAATCAATCAGTATTGATCTGAGAACAATTATACGTAAAACATATTGTGTGAGCAAAATATATTTATGAAATATACAAAACCTAATTTATTCATCACATATGAAAACAGTGTCCTTCACAGTGGATAGTTATAGCCATTTACAATATAACACACTATCGAGTTCATTTTTTTGGAAATCAATTAATGAGCAAGAAAAAAAAGCAATAATAACAGTGAGTGACCGAAAAAATGTGTAACCTTTTTTTTTTACTTTTTTTACAAAAAAATTATTTTGACTTTAACAAAAGAAGCAACAATATTTCAAACGTTTAATAGCCTTTTAACTAGGGTGCTGAAAATATAATTGGGATGTGAGTGGTTGGTTCAGACAAGAAATAATTCGCTGTCTTATCCTTCGGTAGAAATTTGTAAGCTCGCCAATTACGTCTCTCCCAAGAAACACATAGATCATGGGGTTTAGGCAGGAGTTAATGTCTGCTATGCTGGACAAAAGAGGGATTGTGGCAGATATCTGGTATATTAATTTTAATTCAATGTTTTGAACGGCAAACAACAGAATAATCTGCGCTATTACAAGTGGCGTCTGGGTAAGGAAAAATGATATAACAGCAGCAGCTACAATACAGTAGAGTTTAGAAGACTTAATGGTCTTGGAATTCCTTATGTTACCAACAATTGCTACATTTGAACATAGAATAACACACAAAGGAATAAAATAGCCAATTACAAGAACTGGGATTAAAAAACAGTTTGATGAAAACTGAAAATCAATAAAGAATTCACTAAATTGACTCTCAATATAACTACTGTTACAGTTACTACCTTCATACAATCGTGCTTCCTTGTTACAGTTACTACCTTCATACAATCGTGCTTCCTTGTTACAGTTACTACCTTCATAACGATGACACACAAGGCAAAGCTCTCTGAGCTTCTTTATAACTGAATTGTTCTTATTAATTGCTATATATGTAATCTGATGTAGGTTATTGGGAAACAGTATGCACGCCAATCCTCCGTCATAATCCACTTCATCACTGTATATTATTGCGGGGACACTGCACAACATTGTTACCACCCATATAGATGCGCAAGTATAGTAAGTAAAACGCGGAGAATAGAATTGGCGATGCCAGATAGGTTTCACCACTGAAAGTAGACGATCAAGGGTTAGGGCCGTAATGAGTAGAATACTGGCGTACATATTGACGATGGAAAGGTAATTGTACATTTTGCAGACGTGAATTCCAAAAGACCAGTTGGCTCCTAACATAGCTCCAGCGTTAAGAGGTAAACTGAGGAGGAACAGAAAATCTGCAACTGCCAAGTTTTGAAACCAGATTCTACATTTCTTTGTCTTCATAGCAAAGCCTGTAATAACAATTACAACTATGTTGCCGGTTAGTCCAAGGACACAGATAATTATAAGCATTGCAAAAGAGGAGATCTGAGTGGCTGATGGATTTTCCCTGCTCGTAGCAAGATCTCTGAACTGGGAGATATTTATTAGGAAATCACACGTCTTTTGAATCACATGCCATTCCATTGTTAGTTCTGAAAAATAGAAAGGTAAAAAAAAATCACTTATAAGGGACTATTATTACAGCTTTTAAAATCACAATTTGCAATAAGGACAGTTAAGATGTGGAATCCACTGACAAGCTTACATTTAGATTGAAAGCTCATTTGGTCATATCCCTCTTTAATTACTGTGCTTGAAAAAAATGTGTTGTTAGAATTAAATGTTTGTCTTGTTTTACCTATTGTACAGTGCTATGGAATATTGACGCTATATAAATAATTTTATTCCAGAAGTTTGGTCCTTAAGGGGTTAAAGTCCTAATGGTCCTTTAAATAATATTTCTGTGAACTAAATAAATAACAGAAAAATTTTGACTGAACAAAGACATACAAAAACTATTTTAAAAAAATGTTGTTAAGTTGTTAAACTTGTTAAGTAACAGGGAGAGGGGTGGAGGGATACATAGATATTTTCTTTTCAAAACGTGTTTTTGTAAGTATATAAATTCCAAAATAAAACAAAAGTGTAGGTACACTAAAAACTGGCATGGAGGTGTTAGTTAATAAAGATTAGGAAAAGGCAGACATTTTAAATAACTATTTCTCCTTCGTGTATATTAAGGAAGAACCTATGGCAATAGATATGCAAATGATTTCTGCAAAAAACGTGCAGAAATATTGTAATTGGCTAACTCAAAACAAGGTGCTGCAGCAACTAAAGAAAGTTAATATAAACAAAGCTCCAGGGCCTGACGGTATTCATCCACGAGTACTTAAGGAACTAAGTGTGGAAATAAGTGAACCTCTGTTTTTAATCTTTCAAGATTCTTTTCTTTCAAGAAGTGTTCCGGAGCATTTGAGGAAGGCAGATGTGGTTCCTATATTCAAAAAGGGTTTGAAATCCTTGCCGGGAAATTATAGATCTGTGAGCTTAACTTCTGTGGCTGGGAATGTATTTGAAAGGATATTAAGGAATAATTTTCAAGAATTCCTTGAGAAGAACATGGTTATCAGCAAAAATCAGCATGGTTTTATAAAGCACAGGTCATGTCAAACTAACTTGATTGCATTCTACGAAAAAGTAAGTAGAAGTATAGATCAGAGTGTTGCAGTGGATGTGATCTATTTGGATTTTGCCAAGGCGTTTGATACAGTTCCACACAATAGATTAGTGTTCAAACTAATTTCAAATGAAATTAGTCCAGATGAAAATTATGGTTCATGGGTAGAACATTGGCTTAACAATAGAGTATAGAGAGTTGTCATTAATGGTACATTTTCAAGCTGGACAGAGGTGGCAAGTGGTGTCCCTCAGGGTTCTGTTTTGGGACCCCTTCTATTTAACATGTTTATAAATGATCTTGAAAAAAGCACTGAAAGTCATGTTTCAGTATTTGCAGATGACACAAACTCTGCAAAGTAATACAATGTGAGCAAGATATTACTTTGCTGTGGAGGCAGTGGCGTACACACACTCCATGGGGCCCCGGTGCAAAACCGATCCGTTGGCCCCCCCCTACTGTGAACCTCTCCTCCCCGACTGTGGGCCCCTCCCCCCAACACATACATACAGACACAAACACATACACACACCCTGACAGACACATACATACATACACACATGCAGACACATACATACAGAGACACACACAGACACATACAGAGACACAGACACACACATATACACATACAGAGACACAGACACACATACATACACAGACATACATACAGATACACACATACAGAGACACACACACACATAGACACAGACACACAATCATACACACATACAGAGACACAGACACAAACATACATACACAGACATACATACAGATACACACACACACATACAGATACAAAGACACAGACATACATACACACAGAGACACAGACACACATACATACACACACACACACAGACACAGACATACATACACACATATACATACACAGACACAGACATACACACATACACAGACATACATACACACATACACAGACATACATACACACATACAGAGACACAGACATACACACATACAGAGACACAGACATACATACACACACACACACACACACACAGACATACACACATACAGAGACACAGACATACACACATACAGAGACACAGACATACATACACACATACAGAGACACAGACATACATACACACATACACAGACATACATACACACATACAGAGACACAGACATACATACACACATACATAGACACAGACACATACACACATATACATACACAGACATACATACACACGTATACATACACAGACACAGACATACACACATACAGAGACACAGACATACATACACAGACATACATATACACATACAGAGACACAGACACAGACATACACACATACAGAGACACAGACATAAATACACACAGACACAGACAGACATTAACACATACAGAGACACAGACATACACACATACAGAGACACAGACATACATACACAGACATACATACACAGACATACATACACACATACAGAGACACAGACACACATACATACACACATACAGATACACAAAATGTTTCCTACCATGTGTGGGTCCAGTGGTGGCTCAGCCTGATGGGAGTCAGAGTTCCCACTCTGACTCCCTCCTCCTTTCTGTTTCCTCCCGCGCGGGCTCTCAGTATGCTGGGAGGAGTGACGTGCGGTCACTTCCTCCCAGCATGTGATGATCTCATCACAGGGGGCCCGGTTGAGCACTTAAAGCACTCAGCGCAGACCGGGCCCCCTTAAAATCCATGTCCATCGGGTGGCCCTGACAGCATGGGCCACCCGATGGACCCCTTGAGATGCGGCCCCGGCGGTTTGCCGCACGGGCCGGGGCCGCAAAGTGTGGCAGCTGCTACCCGGTCGCGGGAGGTCGCAGGGCGGCCGGGCCCCTTGGAGTGCCGGGCCTGGTCGCAGCTGCGACACCTGCGACTGCGGTACGTACGCCACTGTGTGGAGGGAATTAGATGGTCTGGGGGACTGAGCACTCAAATGGCAGATAAAATTTAATGAAGAAAAATGCAGTTATGCACTTCAGGGTCAAGAGTGCACAAGCAACTTATACACTTAATGAAAGCAAATAAGGGATAACCACACACAAGAAGGACATGGGAATTGTTATAGACAACAAAATATGCAACAATGCGTAATGTCAATCAGCAGTGCCTACGGCCAGTAAGGTATTGTCATGCATGAAAAAGAGCATTAATTCTCAAGATGAGAATATAATTTTGCATCTTTATAAATCACTGGTAAGACCACATATTGAATATGCTGTGCAATTTTGGATACCAGTTCTAAAGAAGGATACTATGGCACTACAAATAGTGCAGAAGCAGGCTACAAAATTAATACAAGGAATGTAACATTTTAGCTATGAAGAAAGGTTAACAAATGTAAACCTCTTTAGTTTAGAAAAATGTCGCCTCAGAGGGGATATTATAACATTATACAAATATATCCGTGGCCAATGCAAACCATTGTGTGGAAATCTATTCACAAACAGGACTTTACATAGGACACGAGGCCATGCGTTTAGACTGGAAGAAAGAAGATTTAGTCTAAGGCAAAGGAAAGGTTTTTTACCGTAAGAACAATAAGGATAAGGAATTCTCTGCCTGAAGAAGTGGTTTTATCAGAGTCCGTACAGCTGTTTAAACAGTAACTAGATGCATACTTTCAAAAACAGAATATTCAAGGATATAATTTTTCAATGTAGGGTAATAGCTTCCTGATCCAAGGATAAATCTGACTGCCATTCTGGGGTCAAGAGCACATTTTTTTCCTAGCTTGTTGAAAAATTAGAAGTGCTTCAAACTGGTTTTTTTTTTTGTTTTTTTTGCCTTCTTTTGGGTCAACAGAAAAAAAATGAATGTGAGGAAGGCTGAACTTGATGGACACATGTCTCTTTTCAACCTATGTAACTATGTAACTAAATAGTTTTTATTAAACATTTTTCAAAATACAGTGGTACCTCGGTTTACAAACGCCTCGGTTAACAAAATTTTCGTTTTACAAATTAAAATCCATTGAAAAAATGCCTCGGTTTACAAGTTTCTTTCGCAATACAAAGCAAATTTCCACAGGATGCATTGTACCTGGGAGGTTTATAGATTAATTGTTTTTCAATGCATTCCTATGGGAAACCACATTTCGGTTTACACATTTTTCGCAATACAAAACGTCCCGGAGAACACATTAAATTCGTAAAACGAGGTACCACAGTATAAGTAAGTAAACATTTTGGGAAAAATAAACCAGGGAATAGAGTATAGAAGAAAAGAAAGGGAAATAAGGAGGAAAACACTTCTTCTTCCACAATAATATATATGCATGTAAAAGGTAATATTTCATAATAAACATACATATAGTATGGTCTTTAAACCTCAGAAAATATTATCATAAAAAAAACAGTCCATACACTACTTTTTCTTAATTTAAATTGAGGTTAAAGAGCTATTAAAGGCTTAGCTGCCTCATATACAGTAGGACTTGTTCAACATACTGGTGATACTGAAAGGCAAGTCTTGGTGATTTCGTTATAATTAATTATAACTATAACACTTAAAGCTTTTATTTGTTTCCAACTCTGTGCAATGTACAGTTTCACTGCCAGCAAAACGTGTAAACTCTTCAAATGCCAAAATGGGTCATCTAGTAGACGTTCAACAAAGGTGTTGAGTAAGCCAAGTACATCTTTAAAAAGATAATATCATCACCACCACCATCAACTTTTAAGAGACAATGTTTTTAATCCAGATATGATCATCGAGAAATTGAATTATTAATGAATAACTACCATTTCTTTTTTTTACTTCGTGTCCTATTCGAAAAAATAAACTGGATTTATTCCAGAAATGATACAGCATCATGTGGTTACTTATCTAATGTCATAAAAAGTATATTTATGTTCAAATTAAGTGTTAAATAATCCATTATTTTATTTTTTTAAATATTTTCTAAGTTTGAGACCACACATGTAAGGCACCTACCTGGATGCTATCTCTTCTCTCGACTGCATCAGAGAATTCTATTGTCACATTCTAGTTGGCGATCACGAATGTTCTCTTTCTCACTGGCACCAGTATGTTTGCCGAATTAGTCATTGGCTTGATGTTTTGCCCAAGCCTAGGCAACAGTTACTTTTGAAGCAGGAATTTTTCCAGCAATTTTCCGGCAACTTAACATCTGTACAACGACTGTCCGAGATAAGTGTTTGTTTCTCAACTGGGAGAATTGATCCAAATAGATATTGCAGGACTCTTCTCATGTCTATAAATTGATGCTGGAGCAAAAGTTCATCTTGTAAGATGTATTGAGAAAATTTTCTTTAAAAAAAAAATGCAGTATTTCCTGACTAGCTCTAATAAAACGATACACAACGCTGAGAATCACCAACTCAATCTAAAAGCTACATCTTAATGTTAAAACCCACATCAGCAGGAAATGTACTCAAATCTAAAATGTGCATTTGTGTTACAAAATGTTCTGCAGAAAAAAAGGCAAGAAAACTAACTTTAGATAAGCATATGTTGTATGTTTCAACACATGGTTCCAATGAATTGTCTAACACGCACAGGGTTATATGCTAAATGCCTCATTTTTAGCGAATTAAATCCATATTGCAAAACTAAAGCTAAAATAACCAAGCTAGTAATGGGTTAAATTATAAAGAATAAAATAAAATAATAATGATGTACTAAACAACATTCATAAAATAACTGTATACTATCCATTTTTTAACATAAACATTTAAATTATTGAGGTATAATGTAATCCCTCTATGGAGTTAACCCTTCCTCTTTATGAATAATGACAGATTTTTTCAATATATGAGCTTGAATTTGAATTGGCCACTATCTTTTTTTTTTTAGCAGACACTCTGAATTGTATTAATATTCCATTGAATGCTTCAATAGCAAGGATACATTCCTCTAATTATTAACCCCAAATGCAGGTTTCTTTATATTGTTCAGCACTAATAAATGCAAAAAATAAACAATAATTTTCCAAGCTGCGTACTACAGTTTCAACCTTGTGGGTCTCATCAGCATGGCACCTTTTTGGGCCTGGAAGTTGAAGCCTCTCTGAGAGCATATACCTAGATACCAAACAGATTGTGATGAGATCTTGGTTGATTTTTGGTCACGTATCCTTTTGGCTCATAGCCCATGCTATGGTTTGAAAACAGCTGTGTTTTAACAGTGTCCATTGCTAGGCATATCTTCTGAAATGCAGAGTGAAGTCTAAAACATGATCCTTGCTCATCTGCATGTCAAGCTTGGAACTCTGGGATAGTTGTGGAAACATTATTTTACAAGTTTCTATGCCCAATAAGTGCCCCTCAAAGTCTAACTTGAAATATTCAGGTAATGTATAACAGTAATTTTATGTATTTGCACTGTATTGTATTTATCAAATATTCTGTTTGGCCTCACCACAACCTTTTTGGCATTTAGAAATATATATATATAAATCTTGTCGGCTGAAACGTTTGTCGGCTGAAACGTTGATCGATTTATGTGCTTGTGAATATACAAATTTTTTCATTTTCAAATCCATCTTGTTATTCCTTTGAGATATTTTTATATGTATATATATATATATATATATATATATATATATATGTGTGTGTGTGTGTATGTACGTATGTGTATATATATATATGTATATATATATTTATTTATTTATTTCAATAAAAAAATTGGTGCGAAAGAACGCAAAGTTTGTGCTGATAGGCACTAATAATATATTTGTGTTTACAATGGCATTGTGTTACCTTTTTTCATAAGATCATTCTGTAAAACTGAAACACGAAAAGGGAATAGCATCAGATAGGCAACAAGCAATGCTATGCTATTCTATGGATCTATATCTGACTGAATGCAGGATGTACAGTGCCTTGCAAAAGTATTCACCCCCCTTGGCATTGTTCGTGTTTTGTTGCCTCACAACCTGGAATTAGCATTGATTGTTGGAGGATTTGCATCATTTAATTTACAGAACATGCCCACAACTTTGAAGATGTTTTTTTTTTATTTTTTTTATTTTTTTGTATTGTGAAACAAACAACAAATAGGACAAAATAACAGAAAAGGTCAATGTACATAACTATTCACCCCCTAAAGTCAATACTTTGTAGAGCCACCTTTTGCGGCAATCACAGCTCCAAGTGGCTTTGGATAAATCTCAATGAGCTTGCCACATCTTACCACTGAGATTTTTGCCCATTCCTCCTTGCAAAACTGTTCCAGCTCCTTCAAGTTGGATGGTTTGTACTTGTGAACAGCAATCTTTAAGTCTAACCACAGGTTTTCTATTGGATTGAGGTCTGGGCTTTGACTAGGCCATTCCATCACATTTACATGTTTCCCCTTAAACCACTCAAGTGTTGCTTTAGCAGTGTGTTTGGGGTCATTGACCTGCTGGAAGGTGAACCTCCATCCTAGCCTCAAATCACGCACAGAGTGGTACAGGTTTTGCTCAAGAATATCCCTGTGTTTAGCACCATCCATCTTTCCCTCAACTCTGACCAGTTTCCCAGTCCTGGCTGCTGAAAAACAATCCCCACAGCATGATGCTGCCAGCACCATGTTTCACTGTGGGGATGGTGTTCTTTGGGTGATGTGATGTGTTGGGTTTGCACAAGACATAGCGTTTTCTTTGATGGCCGAAAACTTAAATTTTAGTCTCATCACACCAGAGCACCTTCCTCAATACATTTTGGGAGTCTCCCACATGCCTTTTTGCAAACTCAAAACGTGCCACAGGTGGACATCATTTCACTAATTATGTGACTTCTGAAGGTAATTGACTGCACCAGAGCTTTTTATGGGCTTCATAACAAAGGGGTGAATACATACGCACATGCCAATTTTCTGTTTTCTATTTCTAAAAAATAGTTTTATGTATATATTTTTCTCATTTTACTTCACCAACTTAGACTATTGTGTTCTGATCCATCACATACAATTCAGATTAATAAAACATTAAACTTAAGGCTGTAATGTAACAAAATAGGTAAAAGGTTAAGGGGGTGAATACTTTTGCAAGGCACTGTATCATATACTACTGTTAGCAGACTAGATTTCTGATGTATTTGTCTCTGGGTACAAGACTCGCTGTAACTGTATTGTGACAGAATAGATACTCACAGTGGAGTCCACACTGTGAGTATCTATTGAGAAAGCAATCTTTATACATAGATGTTTTGAAAACACCTTTTGTATAAGATGAGATTATTTAGTACCCGATGAGATAATGTTTGTATTTCATCATTTCTGTACGACTAAAGAACAGAGAAGAATGAAAACCACAATCACAATGTAAAAATGCACAAACTTTCCTTTACGTAAAAACTCACTTTTCATTTTTTTTTGTAAAAAGTAATTAAAAATAAATTAATTTAGTTGTTCTGATTTACAGAATATATAACGTGTCTAGGATTTTCAATTTTTTTTGACAGGTCAGAAAACACAAGGAGAAAAAATAAACTTTTAATGTGTGTATTTAGTAAAGTTGGTGTGTGCTATTCCTGTACAAAACTTTATTTTGTGTTCAGCTTCATCTGCTGAGTACAACGATACCCCCATTGTATGTCTTTGGCACTATTTCGTGAAGCTACAGTGCCATATAGGAGACCTGTCCATTTCAGTATTACATGTCGAATTTTGAAAGACGGATTTGATGAGCCTGTTTCAATTTGGGGTATTATAGCAGTTTGACCCACAAAGGACTACCATTTGTAACACGAGACACTCCAGGGTACATATTGTGCCTTAACATGCCCCCATTTTTTCACCAATATATGTCAGAGTTTATGATAAAAAATAATTTGTGGCATTTTTTACATACATATTACATTTTTGCTGGGCATTTTGTACATTTGATATGTGCCTCTATGATCAAAGCCCCCAAATTAGGCTCAGCTAAGTTTTCTGAGTAAAACAAAACCCCCAATGAATGTCTTTGGCACTTTTTAAGCAGTATAACACCTAATATGTTGCTCAGCTATGTCGTCTTAGTACAACAATGCCCCCACATGTAGTGATGTCACGAACATAAAATTTTCGGTTCGTCAACGGCGAACGCGAACTTCCGCAAATGTTCACGAATGGGCGAACCGGGCAAACCGCCATAGACTTCAATGGGCAGGCGGTTTTTAAAACCCACAGGGACTCTTTCTGGCCACAATAGTGATGGAAAAGTTGTTTCAAGGGGACTAACACCTGGACTGTGGCATGCCGGAGGGGGATCCATGGCAAAACTCCCATGGAAAATTACATAGTTGATGCAGAGTCTGGTTTTAATCCATAAAGGGCATAAATCACCTAACATTCCTAAATTGTTTGGCATAACGTGCTTTAAAACATCAGGTATGATGTTGTATCGATCAGGTAGTGTAAGGGTTACGCCCGCTTCACAGTGACAGACCAAACTCCCAGTTTAACGCACCGCAAACAACCGCAAACAGTCCATTTGCACAACCACAAACTCCCCATTTGCACATGTTTTAGTGCAAACTAGTCTAACTACTAATATAGTTCAAACATGCTACTTTTATTCATGCCAGACAAGCATGCAGGCCAGACTAACAAACTTGCCAGGGCCAATCATAGTTAACCACCTCAGATAGTAACATGGCTCCCTCTATATACAGAGTAAGCATGGCTCCCTCTATATACAGTGTAACATGGCTCCCCTCTATATACAGTGTAACATGGCTCCCCTCTATATACAGTGTAAACATGGCTCCTCTCTATATACAGAGTAACATGGCTCCCTCTATATACAGTGTAAAAATGGCTCCTCTCTATATACAGAGTAACATGGCTTCCCTCTATATACCATGTAAACATGGCTCCCTCTATATACAGAATAACATGGCTCCCTCTATATAGAGTAACATGGCTCCCTCTATATACAGAGTAACATGGCTTCCCTCTATATACCGTGTAAACATGGCTCCCTCTATAAACAGTGTAAACATGGCTCCCTCTATATACAGAGTAACATGGCTTCCCTCTATATACCGTGTAAACATGGCTCCCTCTATATACAGAATAACACGGCTCCCTCTATATACAGAGTAACATGGCTCCCCTCTATATACAGTGTAAACATGGCGCCTCTCTATATACAGAGTAACATGGCTCCCTCTATATACAGTGTAAACATGGCTCCTCTCTATATACAGAGTAACATGGCTCCCCTCTATATACAGAGTAACATGGCTCCCCTCTATATACAGAGTAACATGACTTCCCTCTATATACCGTGTAAACATGGCTCCTCTATATATACAGAGTAACATAGCTTCCCTCTATATACCGTGTAAACATGGCTCCCTCTATATACAGTATAACATGGCTCCCTCTATATACAGAGTAACATGGCTCCCCTCTATATACAGTGTAAACATGGCTCCTCTCTATATACAGAGTAACATGGCTCCCTCTATATACAGTGTAAACATGGCTCATCTCTATATACAGAGTAACATGGCTCCCCTCTATATACAGAGTCACATGGCTCCCTCTATATACAGAGTAACATGGCTTCCCTCTATATACTGTGTAAACATGGCTCCCTCTATATACAGAATAACATGGCTCCCTCTATATACAGAGTAACATGGCTCCCCTCTATATACAGTGTAAACATGGCTCCTCTCTATATACAGAGTAACATGGCTCCCTCTATATACAGTGTAAACATGGCTCCTCTCTATACAGGGGCGTACCTGGAGCATTTGGCACCCGGGGCAGATCCTTTATTTGACACCCCCCTCCCTAACTTTGAAATTTAAAAAACAACTGCAATTTTTTTAAATGTATGTGTATGCAGTGTGTGTATAGTGTATGAAGTGTATGCAGTGTGTGTATAGTGTGTGCAGTGTGTGTATAGAGTGTGCAGTGTATGCATAGTGTATGCAGTGTGTGTATAGTGTGTGTGTATAGTGTGCATGCAGTGTGTGTAGTGCATGTAGTGTGTGCAGTGTGTGTATAGTCTGTGCAGTGTGTATAGTGTGTGCAGTGTGTATGCAGTGTGTGTAGTGTGTGTATATTGTGTGCAGTGTGTATGCAGTCTGTGTAGTGTGTGTGTATAGTGTGTGCATAGTGTATGCAGTGTGTGCATAGTGTGTACAGTGTGTGTATAGTGTGTACAGTGTGTGTATATAGTGTATAAGCAGTGTGTATAGTGTGCATATAGTGTGTATGCAGTGTGTGTGTATAGTGTGTATGCAATGTGTGTATAGGGTGTATGCAGTGTGTGTATAGTGTGTGCAGTGTGTATGCAGTGTGTGTATAGTTAGTGCAGTGTGTGTATAGTGTATGCAGTGTGTGCAGTGTGTATGCAGTGTGTGTAGAGTGTGTATAGTGTATGCAGTGTGCAGTGTGTGTAGAGTGTATGCAGTGTCTGTAGAGTGTGTATAGTGTGTGTAGAGTGTATGCAGTGTGTGTAGAGTGTATGCAGTGTGTGTATAGTGTGTGTAGAGTGTATGCAGTGTGTGTGCAGTGTATGCAGTGTGTGTGCAGTGTATGCAGTATGTGTGCAGTGTTTGCAGTGTGTGTGCAGTGTATGCAGTGTCTGTAGAGTGTGTATAGTGTCTGTAGAGTGCGTATAGTGGGTGTAGAGTGTATGCAGTGTGTGGAGAGTGTATGCAGTGTGTGTATAGTGTATGTAGTGTGTATGCAGTGTGTGTGCAGTGTATGCAGTATGTGTGCAGTGTATGCAGTGTATGCAGTGTGTGTGTAGTGTGTATGCAGTGTGTGTATAATGTGTGTAGTGTGTATGCAGTGTGTAGTGTGTATACAGTGTGTGTAGAGTGTATGCAGTATTTGTAGTGTGTGTGCAGTGTGTATAGTGTGTATGCAGTGTGTATGCAGTGTTTGTATAGTGTGTGTGCAGTGTGTGTAGTGTGTATGCAGTCTGTGTATAGTGTGTGTAGTGTGTATGCAGTGTGTGTAGAGTGTGTGTAGAGTGTATGCAGTGTGTGTATAGTGTAAACATGGCTCCCTCTATATACAGAATAACATGGCTCCCTCTATATACAGAGTAACATGGCTTCCCTCTATATACAGTGTAAACATGGCTCCTCGCTATATACAGAGTAACATGGCTCCTTCTATATACAGTGTAAACATGGCTCCTCTCTATACAGGGGCGTACCTGGAGCATTTGGCACCCGGGGCAGATCCTTTATTTGACACCCCCCTCCCTAACTTTGAAATTTAAAAAACAACTGCATTTTTTTTAAATGTATGTGTATGCAGTGTGTGTATAGTGTATGAAGTGTATGCAGTGTGTGTATAGTGTGTGCAGTGTGTGTATAGAGTGTGCAGTGTGTGCATAGTGTATGCAGTGTGTGTATAGTGTGTGTGCATAGTGTATGCAGTGTGTGTATAGTGTGTGTGTATAGTGTGTGTGCAGTGTGTGTATAGTGTGTGCAGTGTGTATAGTGTGTGCAGTGTGTATGCAGTGTGTGTAGTGTGTGTATATTGTGTGCAGTGTGTATGCAGTCTGTGTAGTGTGTGTGTATAGTGTGTGCATAGTGTATGCAGTGTGTGCATAGTGTGTACAGTGTGTGTATAGTGTGTACAGTGTGTGTATATAGTGTATAAGCAGTGTGTATAGTATGCATATAGTGTGTATGCAGTGTGTGTGTATAGTGTGTATGCAATGTGTGTACAGGGTGTATGCAGTGTGTGTATAGTGTGTGCAGTGTGTATGCAGTGTGTGTAAAGTGTATGCAGTGTGTGTAGAGTGTGTATAGTGTATGCAGTGTGCAGTGTGTGTAGAGTGTATGCAGTGTCTGTAGAGTGTGTAGAGTGTGTGTAGAGTGTATGCAGTGTGTGTATAGTGTGTGTAGAGTGTATGCAGTGTGTGTGCAGTGTATGCAGTGTGTGTGTGTGCAGTGTATGCAGTATGTGTGCAGTGTTTGCAGTGTGTGTGCAGTGGATGCAGTGTCTGTAGAGTGTGTATAGTGTATGTAGAGTGCGTATAGTGGGTGTAGAGTGTATGCAGTGTGTGGAGAGTGTATGCAGTGTGTATAGTGTATGTAGTGTGTATGCAGTGTGTGTGCAGTGTATGCAGTGTGTGTGCAGGGTATGCAGTGTATGTAGTGTGTATGCAGTGTGTGTATAATGTGTGTAGTGTGTATGCAGTGTGTGTAGTGTGTATGCAGTGTGTGTATAGTGTATGCAGTATTTGTAGTGTGTGTGTGTAGTGTGTATAGTGTGTATGCAGTGTGTATGCAGTGTGTGTATAGTGTGTATGCAGTGTGTGTAGAGTGTATGCAGTATTTGTAGTGTGTGTGTGTAGTGTGTATAGTGTGTATGCAGTGTGTATGCAGTGTGTGTATAGTGTGTATGCAGTGTGTGTAGAGTGTATGCAGTATTTGTAGTGTGTGTAGTGTGTATAGTGTGTATGCAGTGTGTATGCAGTGTGTGTATAGTGTGTGTGCAGTGTGTGTAGTGTGTATGCAGTCTGTGTATAGTGTGTGTAGTGTGTATGAAGTGTGTGTAGAGTGTGTGTAGAGTGTATGCAGTGTGTGTGCAGTGTATGCAGTGTGTGTGCAGTGTGTCTGCAGTGTGTGTATAGTGTCTGTAGTGTGTATGTAGTGGGTGGAGTGTGTATGCAGTGTGTGCAGTGTGTCTGCAGTGTGTGTAGAGTGTGTGTAGAGTTCATGCAGTGTGTGTAGTGTGTATGCAGTGTGTGTAGAGTGTATGCAGTGTGTATGCAGTGTGTGTATAATGTGTGTAGTGTGTATGCAGTGTGTGTAATGTGTATGCAGTGTGTGTAGAGTGTATGCAGTATTTGTAGTGTGTATGCAGTGTGTATAGTGTGTATGCAGTGTGTATGCAGTGTGTGTATAGTGTGTGTGCAGTGTGTGTAGTGTATATGCAGTGTGTGTATAGTGTGTGTAGTGTGTATGCAGTGTGTGCATAGTGTGTGTAGTGTGTATGCACTGTGTAGAGTGTGTGTAGAGTGCATGCAGTTTGTGTATAGTGTGTGTGTATGCAGTGTGTGTGCAGTGTATGCAGTGTGTGTAGGGTGTATGCAGTGTGTGTATAGTGTGTGTAGTCTGTATGCAGTGTGTGTAGTGTGTATGCAGTGTGTGTAGAGTGCATGCAGTGTGTGTAGTGTGTATGCAGTGTGTGTAGAGTGTATGCAGTGTGTGTGGAGTGTGTGCAGTGTGTGTAGAGTGTATGCAGTGTGTGCAGTGTGTATGCAGTGTGTGTAGTGTATGCAGTTTGTGTAGAGTGTATGCAGTGTGTGTAGAGTGTATGCAGTGTGTATGCAGTGTGTATGCAGTGTGTATGCAGTGTATGTAGAGTGTGTGTAGAGTGTATGCAGTGTGTGTAGAGTGTATGCAGTGTATGTAGAGTGTGTGTAGAGTGTGTGTAGAGTGTATGCAGATGCAGTGTGTATGTTGTGTGGAATAAGTGCTGCCACTTACCTGTCCCTCCCGTCCTCATCAACTGGTGGTCCGGTGGCACAGCATCACTGGGCAGTTTAGAGGGGCCCAGTATTCTCCATGCTCGTTAATAAGACTATCTACCCGAGTTTCCCATCCAGCAGCAGCAGGGTCCTCTGTTCTCGCGATCCGCGAGAGCGTTGCTATGGCAACCCACGGCAACGCTCTCGCGGATCGCGAGAACAGAGGACCCTGCTGCTGCTGGATGGGAACTTAGGTAGATAGTCTTATTAGCGGCCGGTCCCTTTACACAAGACACAGGGCGGCATTTCGCCGCCCCTGCGAAAGTTCGCCCCGGGCAACCCCCTAGTGAGTGGTACCCGGGGCGGACTGCCCCCGCCGCCCCCCCCTTAGTACGCCACTGCCTCTATATACAGAGTGACATGGCTCCCTCTATATACAGAGTAACATGGCTTCCCTCTGTATACCGTGTAAACATGGCTCCCTCTATATACAGAATAACATGGCTCCCTCTATATACAGTGTAACATGGCTCCCCTCTATATACAGTGTAACATGGCTCCCTCTATATACAGAGTAACATGGCTCCCTCTATATACAGTGTAAACATGGCTCCTCTCTATATACAGAGTAACATGGCTTCCCTCTATATACCGTGTAAACATGGCTCCCTCTATATACATAATAACATGGCTCCCTCTATATACAGAGTAACATGGCTCCCTCTATATACAGTGTAAACATGGCTCCTCTCTATATACAGAGGAACATGGCTCCCCTCTATATACAGAGTAACATGGCTCCCTCTATATACAGTGTAAACATGGCTCCCTCTATATACAGAGTAACATGGATCCTGAGCTGCGGGTGGGGGCCCTATAAAAGAATAATGGGGGGGGACCTACTGTCCTCCCCCCCGCCCCCACCCCTGAGCGTCGGGTGGGGGTCCTAAGTTACAATAAGAGGGGGGGACCTACTGTCCTCCCCCCGGCTCCCACCCCTGAGCTGCGGGTGGGGGCCCTATAAAAGAATAATGGGGGGACCTACTGTCCTCCCCCCCGGCCCCCACCCCTGCGCGGCAGGTGGGGGCCCTAAGTTACAATAAGGGGGGGACCTACTGTCCTCCTCCCGGCCCCCACCCCTGCGCGGCGGGTGGGGGCCCTAAGTTACAATAAGGGGGGGACCTACTGTCCTCCCCCCGGCCCCCACCCCTGAGCGGCGGGTGGGGGCCCTAAATGAAAATCCCCCCTCCCCCATCAAAGGTGACGAGGGGTCCCCAGCCCCTAGTCCCACACCCAAATAAAAAGCCCCTACCTACCCCCCTCACCCTAAAAAATAGTGAGGGGGGAATAAAATTACTACCCTGTAAAGTAAAATTCAACTTACTATTCAACGTCTTCTTTTTTCTAAAATCTTCATTTTTCAGCCCCAAAAAAGGCCAAATAAAAAGCCATCATACCCGTCGAACTTAAAAATAAAATAAAAAACCCGAGCACAAAAAAAAAAAAAAATCCATCTTCACCCATGGAGGGCTCCGCGCAGACTAGGGTATTAACATATACCCTATTGTTACAATTGTTACTTGAAAAGCATGAGGAATACCGTTGGGGTACCACATGCTCATTTGTTATACCTCCATGCACTACAAAAATAAAGAATTAAAAAAAAAATAATAAAAAAATAAAAAAAAAAAATGTATGCAGCTTCCAAATGAATCTAAAATGGATGCTGTCCAGGAGGTGGGAGGGTCTGCTAGGGAGGTTGTGCTGCTGATTGGCTGGAATGTGTCTGCTGACTGTGAGGTACAGGGTCAAAGTTTACTTAATGATGACGAATATCCTTTTTTTTTATCTTTTATTGTGAATAGAGTATTTTACTTTCAACTTATCCTGGTTCCTGATTATATCCAGACGAAATCTGATGGTGGGACCAATCTGCACAAGAGCACTTTACTGGAAATACTTTATGTGTCTTCAAAGTAGAGAGCCGACTTATATGGTTCTCTAAAGTGTGAGTGCTTCATATTACTCTTTTTATTATTATTGGGATTTTATATATTGCCCTATGAAAGTTGTTTATCTTTCAGAATTTACTATACGTCCATTGTGTGCGCAAAACCTCCTTTCTTTTTATCCAATTCCGAACCGCTCATGTGTTCGCCCGCCGTGGCAAACGCGAACACGCTATGTTCCCCGGGAACTATTCGCCAGCGAACCGTTCGGTACATCACTACCCACATGTACCTTTTTCAGGGATATGTGGATGTTGAAGGGGCACATTTGAGACACACCAATTTCATATTTTTCAAATGCGGATGCTGGGCCTAAGTCTCATTTTAGCAGCTCATGATTGCAAACTACCTTTTAAAGGCCACATCTATTTTTAAATATAAGCAGCTCATAAATTCAAATTATGAACAAGTGCATATTATTTGCTGTGAAAGGGGAAATATTTAGTGTAAACTTATCAGGGGGCAGAACCCAGTCATCTGTGTCACAGGCAATGCTGTCACGGATTCCGGAAAGAAAAAAACAGACAGACCACAAAGAGAGAGAACACAGAGAGAGAAACCTGTAATACCGGTCCTTAGGTAATACACCCTGCACATTTTCTGGGGGGTTTTGTGACAGAACCATCTGTCTGTGGATTACTTTTATTTTCCCTTCATTCGTCTGTTTGTTCGGCTATTTCCCTGTCCGTACAGCCCCTATGTTTATTTCCTCTTTTTACCGAACAACTGCCAAACGGCCGACCACCCGCATGGAAGTGTGCTGCTTGTTAACCTCTTGGCCCCATCAGAACGTTGTGGTTAACCTCAGACACTTCTTAATTGTCGAATGTCGGCTGGGTGGTCATCGTTTGTATGAACGAACACGAGGAGGCGGACATCTTGGACATACGAACACTCGATTTCATGGACCTAAAAACACGGACACTATTTCTCACGAACACCGCTGAAGCCGCCGACCTCCCTTCTCTTGTTCCCATTCGCATATGAACGCCAGGCCGTTCGGGACTTTCGTTATGTAAACAGTGCTACCCCAGATAGCTATCCCATGGAGCCCATTCGTATAACGAAAGACTATGTGAAAGACTTTGGCTCCATGGCGATTGAACTGTATGTATGTGATCTGAGCACCATTCGGTATTAATGTGCGCTCAGATCTAAGCTATCTGGGGGTATGTTGAACATGCATAGTTTATTCGGTAGTTTTAGTATTATGTATTTTATGTCTTTATAGGAACATGTATAAAATGGAGGTTGTGCTGAAGCAGAAGTGATCTTCCTCCATTCTTCTGCTAGGCTCCAATGATGGCCCCCCCTCTGTGGCACTTAAGCAGCCCAGAAATTAGCTAAAATGAAATAAACGTGCATTTCAGCTCAGCATTTGTCTTTTTAAATATAACAAAGACATTGTGGATTGCCGTCTGCATTATATATATGCCCACTTTTTTGTACCATGCCCTGGTCTTTCACATGATCAAATACGGCTGTATCAATTGATCGGAGAGGCCAACTCCCCCCATATGTAATGTTTTATGCAGACTGCCACCCTTTTAATTTCCTCTCTGCCACAAACTACGATCTTGCGAGTGTGTTCACCATAGATGGTGGTTAGGATAGACACCTTCTTCTTATCGCGGTACTTTGGTACCAGCAGTTCATCCTGACAGAGAGCTGCTGTTTCCTCCCTTTTTATTTTTTTTCTGCTAGATCCTTTGGGAAACCTGTGCGACTCTTCCGAATAGTGCCACAGGCCACGGTCTCAAAGCAGTACAGCATTTTTAGAAGTGGGATACTATTGTAAAAATTATCAATATACCAAGTAATATCCCTTGTTTAGTAAAGGCATGATTAGGTCCCAGACAATTTTCTCACTATATCTGGGCAACCTGGGGGATCAAGGTGGCTATCCCTTCCTTCGTACACAGGCTAGAGTTCACTCTCACCACTAAGACCATCAGGGATGGCAGCAAGGATTACCCCTCCCCCACCCATACACACAATCACTCCAAACAAATACACACACACACAGCACACTAACAGCACCCCCCCCACGCACACACGCAGCACACTAACAGTACCCTCATACACCACGCCTATGGTACCATCTCTCTTTCCTGGCGATGAGAGACTCTTGAATGTGTGCCAGATACTACTCAGCGTACAGATTAGTCTGGGTGACTATCTTCCCAAAAATATCATCATCCAAGAACAGCTCCATACAATCCAGCACATTTTAGCCAGACAAGTCAGCCTGTATGCCAGGATTGGCAGCAAACTCTGGGATGTCTGGTGAAATAGTCCCTGTCTCCTGCGTCACTCCCTGCGTCACTCTTGGAGGCAGTGTCGGTCGCCTCTGAGTCGGCCACTAACAGGGCATAAGCCTTCTCTATGCTATACTTCCTAAAAATTGTGAACTACGGTAATAAACTTTAACTAAATAACTAAACTTTATTTATTTTTGACTTTTCGCCCATAACTAGCTTATCACTAAATTTCCCAAGTCCCACTAAATTCCAACCACCCCCAACTAACTAAACCAAATTGATAAAATAAAATATTAAAATTTACAAAAAAAATCTAATTTAACCCCTGAAGGTAAAAAAAAAACAAAAACGAGATCACAGTAAAGTACTGTGATCTGTATTTTGATCATTACTAGCAGTTATTTTTAAAGCACAGGGTAAAGGGGATTTGGAATCTCTTCTGACACTTATTTTTCATTTCAGGGACACAAAGTAACAACGATCCGTCTCTCTCCACTTCACAAACCCAATAGAGGTGGAGGGAGGCGGATCTGATATCCCAGCAGCATCGTGACTGGCAGTCACAGCGATCATATGGGCTGGGACATTGCGATTTTCTGTTGCTGGTCTGCTACTGACTCGTAGGCACCCAGCAACATCATTAACCCCAAGATCACCGGCACCGCATTAAGTGCTCCCCCAGCATGCGTCCTTAAGGGGTTAATGACTAAAATTGTCAAGTTGTACAAAAGCCCACAGGAAGTGGGTGAAACGTGTTGCTGGTGAGCGGCCTCCAGAGCCTTTAGGCAATTACAGCAGTGTGCAGTGCGGGCGACGTCCCGTCTTGTGGAAGCTCCATCTCGGTCTGACTGCAGTGACGTCCATCGGAGTGGTAACATCTCCATAATAGTGATACATCGCTGTTTGTGTTGTTATTGGAGTACCACATTGATTTTATGTACGGGTTCCATTTGAGGGATTGGGGATTTTTATTAATAAAGTGTGCAATATTATACTATGTGCGCATTCTGTATCCTTTAAAGGTATCGACATATTTGGACAAGTTACCGTTTGGATACTTTGCGGAATTAACAGGACAGATATCCCCATCCTCCTAGATTGATACTGCAATGTATTGAATACGACCTGGGACTCTATACACATAAGGTCACATTTACACAGTTTTTGGTACCCCAGATTATTTGTCTAAGGGGATTATTCAATAAGTACTGGCACTTCTTTTGTAAGTGTTGAAGAAAGTACATTTAAATTGCTTCATATAAGATACTAAAAGTATTGATGTACTTCTCAAAAGTAAATTTCTGCTTGATTTAAACCTAAAACTAAACTATTTATGTTTTCAAATACTTTTTAAAAAACAAATATATATATACACAACATAAAAAGTGTTTTTACCCACTTTGTACATGACCTTGATTGCACTAAGTCAATATGTTCTATCAGAGAGCACTAGGTGGCACTGTTTCTTTACTTTTTCCCATTTGCTTAATTTTGTTTTTTATTTTGCAAACGTAATAGAGTTGTACCAATATTTAGTTCCACATGGTGGCGAAATAATACACATTTTTAAATGATCACGCTTTAGGTGAACATAAAGGAGGATGAATTCTATTTTGTTTTCTGAGATATGAAACTGTTGTGTTGGACTGTTTGGTTGTTATTAATGCCTTTATGTGTCACAGCTCACTTGTTTGAAAGATGTCTTTAGAACGATCTCAATGTTGGACCAAAACATCACGTTTTACATGTGAATTCACAGTACTGCAATGTGCCATTTTACTTCATGAGCAACAGGTTCTTTTTTTCCCCTCACCCCTCAGATACTACTGTAGTGTTTACCAGGGTGAACAAAAGCCGTGAAAATAGTTAAAACACTCTCTTTTTCACATTCTCTTTGCTGGCAACTGTGCCGTCCCATGATTTATGGTGCATGTCTATGTGCAGTCTTGCATCTACACAGAATGCTGCAAACACACATGCTTGGTCTGACATTTCTTCTGTGCATCGAATGCACAATGTGCAGGTCAGGTAAATTTCAAAAATAAAAAATACAAAACAAACATGTATTACTACTGTAGGCTGAAATGCACTTTTGGCATTAAGAATTGCTACACCTATATTACTCATATTGGCAACATTATTGACCAAAAGTACACTTGACACTTTTACGGAAAAGGTTAACTATTTACTAACTCAAAACATCATTAGATCTTGAGCCTGGACAGGAGATTGCTTTAATGGAAGCAGGCTCACAGTTGCTCTGAATAACCCAGAAAAAACAGAGATGTCACTTGCAAATAACAATATCAAATAAGGTGCCAAGTAAAAGAACGACATAGATGATATTAACTAGGAAATGTAATCCACACTGAAACCGATCGCTCGATCGTTTTGGCCATTCCTAAACCCTTTTCTGATTGGTTACACGTCAAAAAGGGCGTTCTACATAGGGAATTTTATTATCCCAGGCTACACCTTCATCCTAACGTGGCAGTACTCGATATATATCAGACTTTTTTTCGTATTTTTGGTTACGTGTACATCTATACATTGTTGACTACCCATCCAGTCAATACTTACATGCAAAATTGATTTTTCATTTGAGTGTTTGAGTTCTCTTTTTCTATTTTAACACAGGGGTTAAGCCCTGAGACACCACTGGAGTGACTCCCTGGTGATTATATTCAGTGGAAGTGGTCCTGCATGTGCGGACCACTTTAAGCTGAATATTTTTATATTCATTTGATCTGGTTTTAGTACCTCCACACCAAACATAGTGCATTTCTACTATGGCAGGCTTTCTATCAGATAATTCCACCAGAGATTCATGGTATGCGGACATTGATTCAGTTTTCTCTGAGCAACATTTAAATGACCCAGTCGCACACACAAACATCAATTCTGCCTTCAATTACCTAACGTTCCTGTTTAAACTTCGAATCAAAACGGGGTGGGAAATTGCTTCCCTAGAAAAATACCTGAATAAAGACCTAATACCCAGAGGACTTAGGGTAGAGAACACTCCTGCCTCCCACATTGAGGAAACAGAATCCTTTACTGAATGGAAGGAGGCAGCTGGAGTATGTTCTTGTAAATTCATGGATATACTATGTAGATTTGAGAAAAATGTAATAAGGAAGTGGAAGAAGAAGTTGATAAGATCCAGCACTTCAAAGATGAACCAAACTTTGGATCATTAGAAATCAGACTCAAAAATCAGATAAACTCCAGTTAGTTATAAAAACAAAGAAAAACTCGAAATTTATTAGAGATTCCAATGACTTTAAAACAGGGAATGTATACCGTAAAACCAAAAAGAATAAAATAATTAACTTTGATCAATTCTCAACGTCTGAATATAACACTAGGGCCAGATGCTAATTCAGATGGTCCATCCACTTCCTCCGACTCCAGCCACAAAGATATCCTCAAAAAAGGGGTGCCTTTCTTAGAGAGACCAAACCTAGAGGAAAAAACACACCCTAGGACAAAAAGTCGTCATACTAACAAAATCACAAAAGGACAAAAGCCTATTGACTAGTTGGAGTTTTGACAAGGTAAATTAGTAAAGTATTTGTTAGATATAAAGGAAATATATGTATATTCTTATGTAAGTTGATAAAATCTGACTGGTTCTTGATTTTTCCTGTGAAGCTTTGTTTTAGAACTCTAATATCACGCAGGAGGTGCCATATACATGACCTTCAGACTGTTAGAATCTGACTGTTAGTCTCTATGGTCTTCCCTGCTTCACTCCCTGCACAGTGAAATTATGTTATCGGTCATTGCTCTGTGCAGACTATTAATCAAGGAAGACTAAAAGATGCCTGAAAAGCATTAAGAGCAAATTTTACCAGACATATGCCCACGCATCATTTTACTGACCTCACTGTCAAACAATCAGCCTGTCTGATTATCTTACATCAGCTATTTCAATCTGCTGTAGCTACTTCAGCCTAATCCCGAATAGTAAGACCCCAATGTCGTGTGGATTTATTAATAAGAGCTTGTATTTGTTACTGTAAATATGTTAAACTCGAATTTCACATCTGCACGTTACAAATCATAATCTTAATGAATAACAAAGCATTAAAATGAAATCTTGGATTTAAAAAAACGTGGATTCAAACTCTAACCCTTTGTATTCCTACTAGAAAGGGTTTGCTTAGTTTATGACTACGTTCATAATTTGTAGGCACTATACAGTTCAGCAAAAGTGAATATTTTTATTTTATATTAATCATAAAGTTGGAGACGAGAACGTTATATTTCTATAATCTGACCTGTAGAACTTTCATATGTGAACACTGAACCAATCAGATTTCATATCCCCAGTAACAGCAAGTATAAACAGACTGAAAGAGAGAAGGAGAGAAAGAGAGAGAGAATAGGAAACGGAATGCAAGAGACTGACAGCAAATTAAACAGAGTGTATGAGTGACATAAAGGGACACATCGAACAGCACCACAGACAGAAAGATTTTGGATTTGTGGTACAGAAAGTTATCTATATTAGGCAAAATGTTATTTACTAATGGAGCTGAGATGTATTGTTTTATAATAGAAGAAACAGCCATCATTTCTAATTTTAATAATTTAATCATCATTAGTCTGCATAACAGAACATGCGTATATATATTAAACCAAAACTATTTGTATAGCCCAAAACTTGCACTTTGTTTGAGATTGAGAGAGAGAGTAAGATAAATAGACTATTTATTTTCATTTAATATCTATGCGAGAGGCAGAAGAGGTTTAAAGTCATAGACAGAAAGATTTTCAGTCAATGGTAGATAATGTTAGCTATATTAGGGATTTCTTTTATTTTATATAGATAGAGTTGAAGTCCATTGCTTAATAATAAAAAAAAAGTGAAGTGTTACTTTAACACGATGATATTCGTATTAATGCGGGAGTGTTTGGTACAGAGGATGAACGGGTGGTAAATCGCTGTCGTACTCGGTTGAGGATATTTGTAAACACAGCCATTACTTCACTCCCGAGAAACACATAGATGATGGGGTTTAGGCAGCAGTTCAGGTTAGCTATGCTGGACAGAAGCGGTGATAACAAAAAAATCTTATATATTGATATTAAGTCCATATTTTGAATAGCAGTTAGAAGGAAGAGCTGGGCTATCACAAGCGGAGTCCGTGTGAGAAAAAAAGCTATGATCGCAGCAACTACAATTCCATAGAGTTTGGATGATCTAATGTGCTTATGTGTTTTTACTTTCAGAGCAATAGCTACATTAGAACATAGGATAACACAAAATGGAATAAAATAGCCAATTACTAGAAGAGGGATTAGAAAACTGCGTGTTACAAATAGAATCTCATTAAATTCTTTTACAATCTCAGTCACCATATCATGATTTGTAATAAATGAATCAATACATCTTTCCTCTTCTTCTAGTGAAGTTGTTAAATTTCTGTAATGGGTTATGTATTGGCTAAAATCAGCAATCTGGTCAATGCTATACGTATGTAAAATACTAAATGAAGATATAAAACTAGACTCATCGCTGTATAAAATCACTGGGATACTACAGAGTGCAGTTACCGCCCAAACAGCTGCACAGATACAGTAACAAACACGAGGAGAATAGAACATGTGATGCCAGATTGGTTTCACCACTGAAAGTAGACGATCGATAGTTAGGGCCGTAATGAGGAAAATACTGGCATACATATTGACGATGGAGAGGGAGATGTACATTTTGCTGATATGATTTCCATAAGACCAGTTTCCTCTTAACACAGACACAGCATTAAGTGGTAAAACCAGGAGAAACATCAAATCTGCCACCGCCAGGTTTAGGAACCAGATTCTGGATTTAAATGTCTTCATCACGAATCCAGTGACAATGATGACGACTGTGTTACCCGCCAGCCCCAAGATACAAGTGATTATCGATAACACAAAGCTGGAGTACTGAATTGCTGATGGGCTGTCACTGCTCAGAGCTAAGTCTCTCATTTCAGGGTGCGAAAATATATCCACAGGTAAACGACATATCTTACGAATTATTTTCAGTCCCATTGTCAAATCTGAAAAGGAAATGTGCAACGTCACTTATAAACAAACTCCAGCGTGTTGCTTATTATTTACAGTTACCTGCTCCATGACAATTCTTATGTATTACAGTTCTGACGTCTCTGATGTGAACTATGCAATTCTGTAACAATACATTGAAAAGCAAACAGAAACACATAATGTGTGTGATTTACCGACACCACCAATATTGAGTTAATTTTCACTAATTATCAGGGTGCATCAAGATGCAATAACTGCTTCATGATGAGTACCAAGTAAATACATTTATGTCATTACAGTCTTGACATGTCACCATCATAAAAGAGTTGATGTAATTTTGATACTTTGAAAGCTAAATAGTAACATACTGGCAACAAATAATGGACTGCAGGACTCCTGGCGTAATCTAAATATCTATGGTGGAACTCTTCCTCTTCCTATATACAACTGGAGCCACCAAGTCCATCCTATAAGATTTTATAGATAAAGAATATATTTTTATTTACAGGGTTATTCTATAAAGTGAATTTCACATTTAAGATCAAATTTACCTAACTGGAAAACATTCTCTGTCCTTAAATTTGAAATTCTCCTTGAATTCACTTTGAATTCTTATTTTAGTAAATAAAATTGTAAATATAAAAAAGCAGCCATGAAGACATTATTTGAATAAAAATAAATAAATATTTTAGATAATGTGGAGGTACTGTATAATATCAGTTATGCTTGAGGAAAATCAAGCAGTTACCATTTAATGAGAAATTGAAAGACAAAAAAATAAATGCGGAAAATGGAAATTCTCAAGCAAATCACTTGCAGGTTGAAGAATCTTCAGCGTCCTATGTGGATTTCTGTTAATAGACGACCTTAGCTCTGAGTTCCTGGCATCAGGTTTAATAAAGCTGGTCTGTGGGGCACTCAACCACACCAAACACAGGCAGGTCCAATGCACAGAACAGTGAGCACTCGCAGCCCTAACACATTAGTTTCGATTAATTTGAAGAATTAAAGAATCTTCATTTGTTTGTGACTAAATGTTTGTGCAAGACATTGCAGAAGTAGTTTATTTTTTCAACATAATTCTGTGGGTTTCAGGAGTTTGTGCAGACTTCTAGAACTGAAGATTTGAGAAAAGTAGTTTGAAAATTTGATTTCTATTTTAATTTTGCTAATTGAATATATCTGTTCATATTTTTATAAACTGTTACAAGATTTTAAATTAAAAGGAAGCTGTGTAAAAATTGCATATTTTCATGCATACACTCTACACTAACAAAATGTTTGCAATAAAACACTTCCAGAATCCGAGTATTTTGGGTGTCCTCGGAAGTATTGTTTATGTACTTTTCACTTCACATAGCACATTACTCAAAGGAAACAAAAATAACATTGTTGGTTGGACATCATTTTTTTTAAAGAATAATTTGCTAGATAATGAAGTTACAGATAAGAAAACAGTTGTAAATAAATATATATATGTATTGCGTAATTATAATAGATGTTGCCATATTTCCATGACATTGCCCATATCCTATCACCCTTATGGTAGCTTTAGCACTTTCCTTCGTAAATATACCTAGAGGGGAACTTTCATTACCCGAGATTTTTAATACACCGAAGCAATCAATCAGATTTCAAACTCTCCACCATGGTCAAAACCAAAGAGCTCTCCAAGGATGTCAGTGGACCAACATTCAAAATCAGCAGGGGATCAAATCCTTTTTTCCCTCACTGTATGATACCCCCAAAAAATATTAGATATAGAATGATAGAGTTTAATCTACGAAAATTAAGAATTAAATATCAATATAAAAATAATAAAGAGGACAAATTACTAACAGATTTTAAAAAAGCAAATAAAATCTAATTTATAAAATAATAGACGGGCATAATATTTTTTAACACCTCAAGTGATTGGTAATTGTTTCAGGAAATTTCATGCAAAATTATATAATCTCCCTGTTAGTCCCTCTGATTCAGATATCAACAATTACCTTAATAAAATAAATGTCTCCAAAACGACCTCAAATTTTTTTAGAGCTGTGTAATAGCATACATTCATTATTTCAGTCCCATTACCAAACATTCCTCAATGTGTCCAGGTAGTTGGGCTGAAACATTGACTATCTGCAAACGCAAGTCTGTTTAAAAGAAGTCCACTCTTTTGTTTATTTTAAAGTCCTATGAGTGCTTTCTTTCACATTGGAGAAATAGTTTTTAATTTTCAATTTTTAGTTATGTTTTCCACCTCTATATCTGCACATTATGCTGGCGTGAAATATTATTGGTCTGGTATAGAATTTTTTTTTTTTTAGGGCTGCTTTACGCTCCCAGACAAAAAAATATGTAGTTTAAGAGAGTCAAGGATACCCACCGTGCTTGATATAAAAAACAAGAATAACTTACCTGGAGATAACATAACGTTGTCCATATTGTATTCTTAAGTATGTGAATGATTTTGTTCTTCAACTCACTGTGTATCAAGATCCCTTATATATAGGAGTGTGTAAGTGTATCTGCGTATGTGATAATGCACATTAGTTAACAGTCCCATGAGATTAAATGCATGTTAATGAATAAATGGAAAAACATTTTCTATTAAGTTCATGATTTTAGTATTTATTGGATGGAATAAAAGAACAGATACTTGGTCTAGATGAACAATTCAGACCAGTGGCAAAAATGAGGCCGGAGAGAAGCGTATTTTGTTGATGATAATAATAATTTATTCATGTTGTAATTTTCTAAGAAATGATTTAAAGTACATGTTGATAAAATAAGTAGTTAAGTGAAAATGTAAGGTAATGCATTGATGTAATGTGTACGCGATGGAACAGAGGATTTAAAGGAAAACTCCTAGCAAAAAGAAAAAAAAAATACCCCTCATCTTTGTATGCGTTATAAAGATAATGCAGTTAAAAATAAGTATAAAAATGCAATAAAAATAAAATAAAAACAATATGTGCAAAGATTTAATGCAGTGATTGCCTGAAACCAATCAGCAGAATCACAGCTGTGTGGTATAGGCAGGGGAAGGGTACTGTAACTTTAATTGCGGCAGTACCTCAGGAGCTCTGATAACCACTACGTTTATTGCAGGTACGCAAGGAATACTCACCTCTGATTCTAGTGGCGGATCCTTAGGCGCCCCTCAGTGATTCCTCTCTGTTATGGTAGGATTGAATACCTTGTTAAGTGTAAAGGTTATGATGAGTATCATAATCAATGGGTTCCACCTTTTCATGTTCATGGCCCTGGCTTTGTTTATGACTTTCATTCCTTTTTTCCCAGTAAACCTAAAGCTCCCGGAGTTATTTCTTTGTGGGATAGGTTTGAAAAGAATTGGCAGGGGAAGGGTACGGTAACTTTAATCATGGCACTGATAGCCACAGGGAATTCTCTGAACTATAAACCTTGCAATAATACATTGTAGTTATGGTGCTTAGAATGACTCTGTAACTGCAAAGACATGGACAATTTCAAAACATTCAGAGTGATTACATGGTACTGGTTCAAATATAGATTTGTTTAAATATGGGAAATGTTCTAAAAGTTGAGCAATCACCTCATAGTCTCATGTTTAGAAATCAGATTATATCTTATTACCTCTATATTTTCAAGGCACTTGTAGCCTTCCTTTGTATGTACTACCAGAAATATACCAAAAACTCACAGATCTCAATGTGTTTGGTCCTACTCATACAGCATAATAGATACATTTGACGGATCAAGACTGCTGGGGTTATGAGGTGTAATATATGTTCCGGCAATAGGACATGTATGGGAGCATTCACGGAGATCAAAGAGAGGCATGTTTACCATTACCCAATTACCACCAACAACAATCATATCATCTAACCCTGCACTCAGAATACCTGCAAGGACCCCATACATGCTCATTGTGGTCTGGCAGCCAAGTTTGCCCAAAATAATGTAGTCTCCCTTTAAGTTTTCTAATGGACCAGTCAAGGACCAGAAGCATTGATAGCAGCCAAAACACAAGCCCATGCAGTGGACTAACAATGGCCTTGCACAATTCATGCCCGCTGCCTCAATCCAAAAGACATTCCAATATTCCTCCAGAAGATCTTAATCAGCAGAAGGATGGTATGCCTGTGTAAAGGTCTTCCCATGCTTTGAATGGCATTTAGAAAGCTGTGACCAGTTGGCTTAGATGTCTCATTCTTTTTGTTATTGCAAATATAAGGGGAGGACCCCAGTTACTCAAGAAACTGTTTTTGCATTAAGAGAATATCAAAGAAATAGTCAAAGTTACAAATTAGAGTAAAGAGGTAGTGGAAGGAAGATTGGCCTATATATTTCTAATGTGCTAAATCGTAGAATGAAAATAAAATAAATGCGGGTCTATTTACTAAAGTCTAAATATACGATTCAAACAATGGGCGTAGATTAAAGTATAAGTAGGTAGACAGCATAGTATACACTGATATTAACAACTAGAAAAGCTACAATTTCTGGGGAAATTGTGTAAAGTGTTCTTGCCTCCACCAGTAGTCTACAACTGGAGTGGGCGGAGTAACTGGGTGGAGTGGCTTGAGTAACTGTTGTGTGGTTGGATTGGCCGGAGTAACTGTGGAAAGGTTGAACTGGGCAGAGTAACTTTATGGAGTGGGCAGAGTAACTGTGTGGAGTGTTTGGACTGAGTAAAGATAGTAAACATTACACTGACCAATTGATTGATCGAATTTAAAAAGTGCACATGGCAAGCTTGATAGAGTGAAAAATGCATTTCAACTTTTATTTACCGGTATTTATATAGCACTTTTAATTTCAACGATGTTGCCCAAAGTGCTTCACAGTTACGTTAAAACATACATTTATAAAAACATTAGCAGCATTAACAAGCCTAACAGATGAAGGTATGACCACATGCATTTGGGGGGTCTCAGCATCTTGACGTAGAATGGAGGTGAAGGTGTGCTGTTTGATGATAATCAGTGTTTACAACCACTGTTTCCTGGCAACGCTCATGCCCTGTTTATGCAGGCTTTAAGCGTGTTCACAACCACTGCTCAAAACACAATGCACGGCATCATGATAGCTGTAATAACTGTGCAGTACTCCTGACTGGAGACAGTGTTGCACCCTGGAGATGTAAATGTGATCCAACAGTGTGTTTTTTTTCTGTGGTGGCTGCCCAGACCAGTTGGGTATATCCTCTTGAGTCAAGAAGATCAGATATTGTCTTCTTTGCGCTGCACAAAAAATCTTCATTGAAATCTCCACAGAGTATTATAGGTTGGCAATCCATTCTTTCCAAAGATTCCAAGAGGCCCAGCATGTTAGTAAGGAATTGGCCAATACTGTAATCAGGTGGCCTGTAAACAACGGCGATCAAAGCTTGTACAGGGGACTCCAGTTTGACAACTAAAAACTCCAAGTCAGTCACATTGTGATGATACTGCTTTTCAAAGGCCTTGAAATGTTTTTTGACATACAAGGCGACACCTCCGCCACCTTTACTTGCAATGTCAGAACGGTTCGTGTATGAGAGGTGTCTGTTGCGTTTGAACAGGTTGTAGTCCTCCAGCTGGAGACTTTCAGCAACAGAAGAGCCTGAGAGATGAGTTTCAGTGAAACATAAAACATCTCCAAGTGTCAACTCGTGGTGAGATTTGATATCTTCAATGTGAGCTGGTAATCCTTCCGTGTTGTGATGGATAATTGTTAATGTTTGCTGTTTGTCTGTTGTCTGTAAAAACTTTAAGAGGGGCATAACACTTTCCAGTGATGCATTCTTCATTGAGTCCAGGGAGGCTTTGATTTCAGGATCAGCAAAGATCTTCTCATCAAAGTCAGTTATGTGCAGTCCTTGCAGTGTAGTCGTTCTACTCAGAGCTACATAGGCCATTCCCGGTTGGAAGACTCGTTTCAATGAGACCACTGCCGACTGTATTGACATCCCCTGACACTTATGAATCGTACATGCAAAAGCCAACTTCAGGGGGAACTGCCTGCGAACAACTCCTTTCTGTCTCAGGTTTTCCTCTACCCTTTCTATGTACACCAAGGTGTCAGCATCACAAGATTACTTGTTACGGTATCTCTGTCCTGCATTTGGATTGTCCAGCACAAGCCCAAGCTTGTTTACCGTAGTACCACCATTCTCAGTCTGGATGATTATTCTTGCAATCTTGCCAAATGTCCCATTAACAAGCCCATCTTCAACATCAATGTTTCTTGTGATCATGATACGGGCACCTTCAGCTGCTTGCAGTGTGTCAATCAGATTGTCTTTGTGTCCTTTGAAAGGTTGGTGTTGCCTCTGCATCACTCCTGTTTTAGGGTCTTTTCTGTAATCGTCGGCATCTATGTTGGTGATGTTTGAATGGAGAACAGACACAGTTGCAGCATTATATTTGTGAACCTCTTTGTTGGTGGCAAAGATGTGCAGCACGTCATTAGGGCAGTGGGTGGGATCTGTCAAAGCCTGAGCAAGCAGAGCTTTGTCATCATTGCTTAAGGTGCCAGTCTTTTGCTTGACTCTGATTCTATTCAAAAGCTCAGCAAATGAAATGTCATCCTTCTGTCGCATGATCTCTGTCAGCGTGATCATCTGAAAGTAGTCTTTCCAGACGTCATTGGTATTTTCCTCAAACACGCAGAGTGGCTTACTTTTTCCCAGCGGGGGGACCTGGTAAAAGTCTCCTACTGCTAGTACTGACATACCACCAAAAGGTTTCTTACTGCCTTTGATTTGCTGTAATCTCCAGTTGATGTAGGCAAACAGGGGCTTTGAAATCATTGACACCTCGTCAATAACAATGATCTCCGCATTTGACAGCTGTGCCCTCACTTCATCTATGAGATTTCCAAGTCCTTGGTAGGGTGGCTTCAAGCTTCTTGGCAACTTCCGCAGAGAATGCAAAGTGTTGCCTGAAATGTTGAAAGCTGCTGTTCCTCTAAATGCAGTTAGTAAAACGCTGGGCATGGATGTGTCTGCTTCTTCACGTAGTCTGGTAAGTTTACAGAGTATCTTTGTCGCCTCAGCATAGATGCACTTTATCAGGTGTGATTTGCCTGTCCCTGCGCCACCAGTGACAAAGTAATAGAATGGGTCAGGATTTAGGCCACGCACACAGTTAGTGCACCAGTCACAAACTGAGTAGAATGTCTAAGCTTGTGTCCGGTTAAGGTTTCTGTACATTTTATGAAGGAAATCAGGGCACATTTGTGGGGCTTTCACAGTAAGCGCAATTCCCCCTGTTTGTTTGTGACGTGTATACTCCGGAACATCATCTTGTTCATTCTCATGAAGTGGCTCCCCTTCTTTGCGTTCCTCTATACATTCCAACCTATCTAACTCAACTTCTGGGGCAAAGGTGTTCCAAGCATCTTCAACAGGGCCGTTTTTTACAAAGTCATCCAAGACTTGTTCCACAATTTTGTTGTGTTGTTCGAACTTCTTTTGGTTGCTGGTAACAATTGCAGACACTGCTCGGATTGCTTCTTCTCCTGGTAAGCTCACACAGGCGCCTTTGTAAAAATCCTGGTGTGTTGGGAACCTTACAGTTTTCAGTCATGACTCTGAACGGTGGGGGAGGTAGAGTTTAAGCAGTCTGCCGTAGTAGTTCTCGGGGTCCTTCTTCTCTGAGAAGTGTGCGTACCTGATGATTGCAGGCTTCCCTCTTGTGCGTTTTTGAATCGTTCCCATTTCATTCAAAAGGCTGACACGCTTGCCGTCTTCCTTCTGCTTGCCATAGACAACCCTGTAATGGGATGCAAAGTCTGCCAGACACATGGACTCAAACTCTGGTGTTTCGGGTCTGGCTCTGTATTTGTCGACAAAACTCGTCATCCACACATTAAGAGAATTGGCTGGTTTATTCTGCAATGCACTGAGCGGGAGACTCATTTTCAGTGCGTTGTCACCAGTTGGCAGAAAAACAACCTCACGTGAGCAAGACTTAATTTTCAGGCTGCACGTACGGGCCACAGACTCCTGGGCGCTGACCTCTCTGTGTTTTGAATAAACCTGAAGAACTTCTTTCATTTCTTCTCGTTCTGTCTCTGTTTCTGGGCTAATTTCTTTGACTATTGTTTTGAGATGGTCACTCAGCTCGCGTTCTGGCTTGGATATGTAGGACAACATGTACATGATGCAACCATACTCATCAAGAATGTACTGGATGTCCATGTTGGCATTCCAGGCCGTCAGCAAATGTGGATTGTAGTTGTTCACCCAGCAGTCCTTGACATCTCGCTTCATTACAATCACGCTTGAGGAGGTCAGTGCCTCAATGTACGAGTTGTATTGATTCAAAGTCATATCACACTGTGCCAGTAGCTGTGACATGTCTTCAAGCTGCACTTTCGGGTTATTAAGCAAATACCAGACTGGTTTCATTTGGTTTTTGGCTGCTTGTGGTTTCATTGCACAATCTCCTTGTTCTTCTGGAATCGGGTAAGTTATCCTCGTTTTTGTAATAGGTGGCTTTGGAAATCCAAATCTGCATACTCTGTTACCTTTCTTGCATGATTTTGAATGAGATATGCTGTGCATTTGAAGTTCTGTTACAAATCTGTGAAGTAGGGCCTGTTTGGCTTCATCAGGCAGCTGACATGAGATGTTATGATCTATAAAGGCACACACCTGGTCATCACTGTCTTGTCCAAATATAGGAGCTCTTGCTACCCAACAGAGACAATGTATATGAGGGCTCCCTCTCGCCTGAAATTCAACCCGGTAAAAGTAATCGATAACTTCCCCGATTGGCTGTGCAGGACCCAACAGCAGCTCTCGCATCAGAGCATCAACCCGTTTGTCAAACATGCGCATGGTGGTCACTGGGTTGCCTCGAAGGATGTCACACTTTTCAGCCCAGTCTAGCTCTGCAAAATCCACCTTTTGACCTTGTTGCGCCTTTATTGCCGTGATTACCTCTGCCCATCTGAATTCTGCAGCAGAGAAGGTAAGAAAAAATGTTGGCTTACCCAATTGTCTGACCATGGCTAGCAAATTCTTCAGATTTTTATCCCAATAAGCTGGACTCCCTCTCAGTGGTTGCATGAACCTTGTGGCATCTCGGTTTCGCACCAACCTCTTGTCAGGGTACCTGAGGCCTCTACCTCCGAGAGAGGTAGAGACTTAGTCGTTGTCAGGGTACCTGAGGCCTCTACCTCTAAGGGAGGTAGAGACTTGGTGGTGTATCCGTCCAGGCGAGCTGTCTCCTCCGTTCCTCGCGGTTCATCCAGTCACTTAAACACCGGCCGCGAGGAATCCACGTCCTTTTCTAGCAGGACGCTCAATACGTGACGTCATGACGCTAGCACGAGCTATCTGTCACTCAAGTGTCCGATATCCAATCGGTACTTTTCAGAGGCGTGATTTCCATCCAGAACCAGGGTATTTAAGCTTACTCCTTACTTCAGCTCATTGCCCTGTCGTGGTTCTAGCTTGTCTAGTCACTCAGTGCTCTGGTATTCTAGTTTGCTCTTTTGGTTTTGACTCGGCTCGTTGTACTACCCTGTTTCTCTGTTATCCCTTGACCCGGCTTGTCTCTCGCTTATCTGTCTTCTCGTTCCCTCGACCTCGGCTTGCCTCTGACTATTCTTTACTCTCGGTACGTTAGTCCGGCCATTCTAAGGCCCGGTATACGTACCTTTCCACTCTTTGTACTCTGCGTGTTGGATCCCTGTCCCAATCCTGACATTACGACAGGGCCAATGGATCCTGCAGGTACAAACAGTCAGCTTGGTTCTTCGGATCCCAGGTTTGACGCCATGGAACATAGGATGGATCAGATGGCTTTGGCACTACAGGCACTTTTGTCTCGTGCTAGTAATCCACCTGAGGAGACACGTACTCCTTCTATCTCTCCTGCAGTCTCAGGTCTAGAGGTAGCCACTGTAGGTACTTCTTCCCGTATTACCCCACCAGTACGTTATGGCGGGTCACCGGAGAAGTGTCGTGGCTTTCTAAACCAGATTAGCATCCATTTCGAACTACAACCCCGCTCTTATCCTACAGATAGAGCAAAGGTTGGATTTATTATTACTCTGCTCATTGAAAAAGCTTTGAGATGGGCCAATCCTTTATGGGAGAATGATAATCCACTCGTCTATAATTATAATGCCTTTGTAGCTGCGTTTAGAAGAACTTTTGACCCTCCTGGCAGAAAGGTCAATGCAGCTAGATTAATGTTGCGCCTTAAACAGGAGAATCGAACACTTGTGGATTATGCACTAGAGTTCAGATCCTTGGCGGCAGAAGTTAAGTGGAACGAACAGGCTTATATAGATGTGTTTCTGAATGGGTTATCAGATATAATTCTTGACGAGGTCGCTACTAGAGAACTCCCTGAAAATTTGGAGGATTTAATTTCTTTTATATCTCGTATTGATGAACGCTTAAGAGAGAGGCAGAACACTCGAGATAGGACCCGTAGACCCTCCTTTAAACTAGCGCCTACCTTTCAAATCTCTGAGTTCGAAGACTTACGTATTCCTGAACCTATGCAGATAGGCAGTACTCATCTCACTGAAAGGGAGAGACAGTACAGGAGAAGGGAGGGTTTATGTATGTATTGTGGAGTCAGGGGTCATTTACGCCTAAATTGTCCCAATCGTTCGGGAAACGCTCGCACCTAAGTTCCTCTAGAGGACAGGCCTTGGGTGTTTCTACTTTGTCCTCTATTCACAACTACAAGGAGCTCAGGCTTGTGTTACCCGTTTCTTTAAAGTGGGAGAAGGGAGTAGTTAAGACTATGGCACTAATCGATTCTGGAGCTGCTGAGAGCTTTATAGATCAGGGTTTTGCTGCCAAGCATGCTATTCCATCCCAGTTAAAAGAGACACCTCTGGCTGTTGAGGCCATCGATGGTAGACCGTTACTTGAGCCTGTTATTTTTCATGAGACCATACCGATTAACTTGACTGTTGGCATCCTGCATAAAGAGGATATATCCTTGATGCTCATTTCTTCTCCGTCTATTCCCATAGTTCTGGGGTACTCCTGGCTGAGGAGACACAACCCTATTATTAATTGGGAATCAGGGGAGATAGTTTCATGGGGAGAGAATTGTCAAGAAAAATGCTTGCGGAAGGTCTTACCTCTTGGATTAACTAATACATCGAATACCTCTGACAATCCTACAGAGACACAAATTCCGCCTCAGTATCTAGATTTAAAGGCAGTATTTGACAAAAAGAAAGCCGATACCTTACCCCCACACAGGTCCTTTGATTGCAAAATTAACCTACTCCCTGGTACCATGCCTCCCAGAGGTCATGTATACCCATTATCTATAAAGGAGAACTCAGTCCTAGAGGAATATATTCACGAGAATTTAGACAAGGGATTCATCAGGAGGTCCTCCTCCCCTGCCGGGGCTGGATTTTTTTTTGTTAAAAAGAAAGATGGTTCTTTGAGACCTTGTATTGATTATCGAGGCCTGAATAAGATAACCATTAAAAATGCCTACCCGATTCCCTTGATCACCGAACTCTTCGATCGTTTGAAGGGCTCTACAATTTTCACCAAGTTAGACCTCAGAGGGGCATATAACTTGGTGAGAATCCAGCAGGGACATGAGTGGATGACGGCATTCAATACTCGATATGGCCACTATGAATATACCGTCATGCCTTTTGGGTTATGCAATGCACCAGCAGTATTCCAAGATCTGATTAATGAGGTTCTTAGGGAATTTCAGCAAGAGTGCGTCATTGTATACCTAGATGATATACTCATTCATTCTAGTGACATTGAGATTCATCACAAACAAGTCAGGAGGGTTTTGCACAAGCTTCTCCAGCATGGCTTGTACTGCAAGTTGGAGAAATGTAGCTTTGATCAAACCCAGGTAACCTTTCTCGGCTATGTGATCTCTGGGGAGGGATTTAAGATGGATCCGGATAAGCTCCAATCCATTCTAGAATGGCCTTTACCCACAGGTCTTAAAGCCATACAGAGATTTATTGGTTTTTCCAATTATTATAGGCGCTTTATTAAGGGCTATTCTTCCATTATTGCACCTATCACTAACATGACCAAACAGGGGGCTGACACTAAGAATTGGACTACTGAAGCTCTCCTTGCGTTCAAGACTCTCAAGGAGCTTTTCGCTTCCGCTCCAATTTTAGTTCACCCTGACACTTCTCTGCCATTTTTGCTCGAGGTAGACGCATCAGAGACTGGTTTAGGTGCTGTTCTATCTCAAAGGTTGGGTGTTGATAAACCATTACATCCATGTGGATTTTTCTCTAAAAAATTGACCGGTACTGAAAGCAGGTATGACATTGGTGACAGAGAATTACTAGCGGTTATCAAGGCTTTGAAAGAATGGAGACATTTATTGGAAGGTACATTACATCCTGTTACCATCCTGACAGACCACAAAAACTTGTCTTATATCGGAGAGGCCAAGCGTCTGTCCTCCAGGCAGGCTCGTTGGTCGTTGTTTCTTACCCATTTCAATTACGTTCTGACTTACAGACCTGGGTCAAAGAATTCTAAAGCCGATGCGCTATCTCGCCAATATGAACCCTCTGCTTCAGTTGAACCACTTTTGTCTTCCATTGTACCCAAATGCAATATTATTGCTAATACCAGTCTCAAAATTCATTCCCCGCTACTTGACCAGATCTTGAAGTCACAACATCTAGCTCCCGGAAACACTCCTGAGGGAAGAAACTTTGTTCCTCCTGAACTTCAACTGGAGCTCTTACAATGTTTTCATGAAAGTAAAATAGCTGGTCATCCTGGTATTCGCAAGACGTACTCTCTGATATCCAAGGATTTCTGGTGGCCTTCACTTCGTAAGGATATTGAGGAGTTCGTCGCAGCTTGTGAGACTTGTGCCAAGACTAAACTATCTCATGCATCCCCATGTGGCCTGTTACACCCCTTGGACATTCCTGAGAAACCTTGGTCCTGTTTGTCCATTGACTTTATCGTTGATTTGCCTGCTTCCAAAAGACAGACTGTTATTCTCACGGTGGTGGATAGATTTACCAAGATGGCTCATTTCGTGCCATTACCTAAACTTCCGACTTCCCCTGAATTGGCGGAGATTTTTGCGAGAGAAGTTTTTCGCCTACATGGGATCCCTTCAGAGATTGTTTCTGATAGAGGTTCTCAATTTGTCTCACGTTTCTGGAGATCCTTTTGTTCTCAAATGGGCATCAAATTGAACTTCTCCTCTGCCTATCACCCTCAGTCTAACGGAGCTGCTGAACGTACTAATCAAAAGATCGAACAGTATCTGCGTTGCTTTGTTTCCGAACACCAGGACGATTGGGTCGGTCTGATTCCTTGGGCGGAGTTCGCACACAATAACCTTGTTTGCGATTCAACTCGCTCTAGCCCTTTCTTCATGAACTATGGCTTTCATCCTTCGATTTTTCCTTCGGTTTCCTCTTCTCAGGGGATACCGTCGGTTGATGATCATGTCGCCAACCTGAAGAAATTATGGGATCAAACTCGACAAATTCTATTACATAGTTCCTCGCTGTTCAAGAAACACGCTGACAAACATAGAAGAGCGGCTCCTGTTTTTGTTCCTGGGGATAGGGTATGGTTGAGTACTAAGAATATTCGCCTAAAAGTTCCGTCCATGAAATTTGCTCCTCGTTACATAGGTCCTTACAGGGTTCTCACTCGTATCAATCCGGTTGCGTATCGCCTTGCTCTGCCACCTGCCTTACGCATTCCTAACTCTTTTCATGTCTCCTTGTTGAAACCCCTCATTTGCAACAAATTCTCCTCTAAGGTCTCCTCGCCTCGTCCTGTTCAGGTGGAGGGTCGGGAGGAGTACGAGGTCAGCTCCATCATTGACTCCAGAATTTCAAGGGGAAAATTGCAATATCTGGTCAACTGGAAGGGATATGGTCCTGAGGAGAGGAGTTGGGTACCTCAGGAGGACGTCCATGCTTCTCGCCTTCGCAGAGCATTTCACCTTCGCTTCCCATCTCGCCCCGGTTCATTCCGCCCGGTGGGCGTATCTGAGAGGGGGGGTACTGTCAGGGTACCTGAGGCCTCTACCTCTAAGGGAGGTAGAGACTTGGTGGTGTATCCGTCCAGGCGAGCTGTCTCCTCCGTTCCTCGCGGTTCATCCAGTCACTTAAACACCGGCCGCGAGGAATCCACGTCCTTTTCTAGCAGGACGCTCAATACGTGACGTCATGACGCTAGCACGAGCTATCTGTCACTCAAGTGTCCGATATCCAATCGGTACTTTTCAGAGGCGTGATTTCCATCCAGAACCAGGGTATTTAAGCTTACTCCTTACTTCAGCTCATTGCCCTGTCGTGGTTCTAGCTTGTCTAGTCACTCAGTGCTCTGGTATTCTAGTTTGCTCTTTTGGTTTTGACTCGGCTCGTTGTACTACCCTGTTTCTCTGTTATCCCTTGACCCGGCTTGTCTCTCGCTTATCTGTCTTCTCGTTCCCTCGACCTCGGCTTGCCTCTGACTATTCTTTACTCTCGGTACGTTAGTCCGGCCATTCTAAGGCCCGGTATACGTACCTTTCCACTCTTTGTACTCTGCGTGTTGGATCCCTGTCCCGATCCTGACAGTCGTTCATCCATCCGGACGGCTTGATTTCCCTCTTTCTCGCGGTCCATCCGGTCATGCAAAGCCGGCCGCGAGGGAGTGACTCCCTTTTATAGCATGACGTCCGGAAGTCGACGTCAGGACGTCAACCCGGAACGACCTGTCACTCAATTGGTTCAGGACCAATCAGGACTCGTCGGAGGTGTGTCTACTTATCTGAACAGGGCATTTAACAGTGCTTCTTTCATTAGCTCATTGCCCTGTCGTGGTTCTAGCTTGTTCTAGTCACTCAGTGCTCGTGTTTTCTAGTTATCCCTTTTGGTTTTGACCCGGCTTGTTTGCTCTTCTCTGCTTATCTCTGTTACCCTTGATCCGGCTTGTCTATCGCTTACCTGTCTTCTGTTACCCTCGACCTCGGCTTGTCTTTGACCATTCTCTACTGTACTACTTACGTTAGTCCGGCCATTCTAAGGTCCGGTATACGTATCTGGCTACTGTTTGTACTCTGCGTGTTGGATCCCTGTCCCGATCCTGACACCTCTCAACCTCACGCTTGTCCTGTAGCAGCTTGTTGGATATTTTCTGTCCATCCCTGGTATTGGGTTTTCCTTTCCTTAACTGGATGGACATGCTGCTTTTGGCCATGTGTGTTTCTGTGACAAATTGCGCAAAGAAGAGATAGCTTGTGTCTCTAGCAAAACGAGTATCTACACAAAAAAGCCTTGCATTGAAATACATGCTCGGGGACAGTTTGACTTGTCTTGCCTGGTCCAATGTATTCTGTCCAGTAGGAAACTGAACAGGGAAAGCCATTGCCTCAAGCCTAGGAACTTTAAATAAGCTGACAGGTGTGTTTCCTTGTGCAGGTGCAATGCTGAATATTCCATCACCGTGTGTCAGTGCTTCCTCTCCAAGGTCAGATGGCTGCAAACAACTGTCTAGGCCAATTCCAGATCTTAGTAAATCCTTCTCATCCTCAGCATTGGGAGGTTGTTGGTCATGGCCTTCCTGTTGCTCAGAAGCAGCCAGTAAACATACAGACTCTACCTCTGATGGATCACAATTTTCGATGCGTTCAAGTATCTCCATCATTTCATCACAACTGTCGAGTTCCATCCCATCATCATCATTATCCGCAGCGATTGTCTCATCCACTCTGATTGAAATGTCACTGTAGTCGGGGTGTGTGTCAATGAGTTTTGACAGACCTGCTACTACATTTCTCATGTTGACATTGTGAAACAGCTGGTGGCCTTTGCAAGTCAGACGTCTTTTCAGCTTCACTCTGTGTAACTGGGATGTGCTGTGCGATCTTGGTAGAGTATTGACCGTGGTTTCCACCTCAGATGGCACACACACTACAGCGCCGTGTATAGCTGCCTGTCTTTCCAGCACATTCAAATCGCAAAGCTCTGGGGGAATGGGCGCCAGCTCCATGTTGTTAGCCACAGCGATGGATGATTTGTGTCCTGCTTTTAAATGTGAATCACAGTTGTGACAAATCCATTCTTTGGTCCTTTCATCTGGTACGGTGCATTGCTCAGGGCCCTGACAGTGATTGTTGCACACATGGACATATTTCCCTGTCAAACAGGCAGCAACAATGTGTAGATTCTTCTTGTAATTGCTGTGAATGCAATGTTTCACTTGGTTAGGGAAAAGGGTGCGATGACACATTGTGCACACAAATGTTGGCCCAGCTTTAATGCATTCATGGAAAGTGGATATAGCTGTCTGCATTAGGCTGTTGTCCACTGGTTGACTGCATTCCCGCATTACATGAGTCCATCGTCTATATTTTATTCTTATTTTGAAGGCACATTGCATCTTATGGGTTATGCGAAAGTCTGCTTGAGTGTGACGTTTCATTTTCATGTAACTCATGCAATGTTGCAAGTGACGTTTTCTGAAAGCAGGATCATTATGATATTTTCTGGTGATGTATTGCTTCTGCTTCAAGTTGAAATCGGCATTTGTCGCATATTTTCTGGTGATGTATTGCTTCTTATTCAAGTTAAAAATGGCATTTGTCGCATATTTGCTGGTTGTGTATTGCTTCTGCTTTAACTTGAAACCTGTATCTGTTGCATATTTTCTGGTGATGTATTGCTTCTGCTTTAACTTGAAACCTGCATCTGTTGCATATTTTCTGGTGATGTATTGCTTCTTCTTCAAGTTAAAATTGGAATCTGTCGCATATTTGCTAGTTGTGTATTGCTTCTGCTTCAAGTTGAAATTGGCATCTGTCGCATATTTGTGAATGATATATTGCTTCTGCTTCAACTTAAAATCAGCATCTGCTCTGTATCGGCTGGTGATGTATGTCCTCTTCTTATTGGTGACAGACATCTTTGTAGCCTTGAAACCACGCCTTCTTTCATTTCTGTGTCTTGTCTTCAGTTTTTGTTGTTGCAGTGCATTTAATTTGGAAAATGCCTTACTGTCCTTCCATATGCCCTGTGAGGATTTTGCATCAAGTGACCTTGGAGAATGCTTGCTGGCTGGGAATCCAGTGTGTGTTGCATCTTTGGTCATCTGTGTCACTTTGTTCTCCACATGCTTTCCATTATGTGGTTTGTCAGATTGCACCGGTGGGGACAGCAAACCATCTGACAGACGTCTTGCACGATGAAATGAGACTGGCATGAAGTCATACTGCAGTCCATCAATAGGGCCTCTGGTGTCTGTAAGGAGCAATTCATACAAATTATAAATCCTTGCCCCCATATCACTCAAATGTGTAAAAGTGATCATAACAGCTTTTCCTTTTCCAGTGGCAGGAAGTCCATCCTTATTTCGACTATGAGAATCAAACAGTCCATATCTCCCAGACTTGTCTCTGAACAATGCAATGCAATATGGCACTACTATAAAAAGTGCATGTGTAACATCTGCATTGAGGCACTGTAGCCTTGTGGAGAGGTCAACAAACCAACCTTGGTTGTCACTGTCTACCGTGGCTCTCACACATCCCGATAACACTGGAGATTTAACAACGTTATATTCATATTTTTCAGTGTTGACTCTGAGGGGCACTTCTTCCATTGTCAAGTGTTGGTGCTGATAGACATTTCTTCGTTTTAACTGCTGTATTGTTGTGCCATACAAGCTGTTGCCCTTCTTCAGTATTTGATCAAGATCATCCTTCCTCACATCATCAAGCTCACTGTGGTATGCCAAAAATGTCAGAGCCATGCATGTACACTGTTTGTTCCTTAAACTTCCATAGTCATGATGACCCTGATGAAATGATGCCTGTATAGATATCTCACTTGGTACGCATGGTTCTTGCATGCCATGGTTTTCAGAAGTGCCCATCACACTGTCAGTTGAACATGGGAATGACACCACAGGTTCACTATGTACCTCCTTGGCACATTCACTTTCACAAACCTCCATTTCCACTATGCTGCTGTGGGGCTCCGGATCCCAAAAACGTGGGTCTGAAAGGTGCAGTCTAGTCCGGCGTATCTTTGCTGCTTTAGATCTCTTTCCTTTAGATGGCATGATGATATTCACACAGCTCTAATTTTACCACATGACAGGAGGCTTCACATTTGCATAACTCTCTTTTCTGAAAATCTCCAGCAGCACAGAAACACAACAACCAATCTGAAAAAAGTCAGTAGGTGTACAAAAGGCCCTGTCTATGACATCACTTCCTCTTTCTTTGCTGCTCCAGCTTGACACAGGTCAGCGTATTTTGCCTCTCCTGATTACTTTTCATTCTTCAAACGGTCGTATTTTTAATAACTGTAAATCCTACAGCGAAGAGCTTTATATTGTGAGAATCAGACCTACATGTATTTTTTTGAAATATTAAAAATTAAGGCACAGTCGCGGTTTAGTTTCAATGAATGTCAATGGACGGCATGAGTTGCAAACAAATGGTCATATTGTGAAAATTATCAGCACTATGGCTTAGCAGTGGACATGTTTAGTGGTAGCAGGGATAGCTGAACGTTTTGATATAAGATTTGTGTAGGTGGGCTGAGTAACTGTGGGCAGAGTAACTGTTTGGAATGTTTGGAGTAAGTAAAAATCGTAAACATTACACTAACCAGTTGATTGATCAAATTTAAAAAGTGCACATGGCAAGCTTTAAAGAGTGAGAAATGCATTTTTAACTTTTATTTATTTATATAGCACATTTAATTGCAACGTTGTTTCCCAAAGTGCTTCACAGTTACATTAAAACATACATTTATAAAAACATTAGCAGGTGCAAAAGGCCCTGTCTATGACATCACTTGCTGCTGCAGCCTGGCACAGATCAGAGTATTTTTGCGGTTGCCATCTTCAAACGGTCGTATTTTAAAAACTATAAATCCTACAATGAAGAGCTTTATATTGTGAGAATCACAAGACCCAGACCTACATTTTGATGTATAGTATGCCTCTGAGATATTAACAATGAAGGCACAGTCGCAGTTTAGAAATTGCCCTTCAAATGTGAGCTTTGCAGAGTGGAGTTTCAATGAATGTCAATGGACGGCGTGAGTTGCAAACAAATGGTCATATTGTGAAAACTATCAGGACTATGGCTTAGCCGTGGACATTTTTAGTGGCAGCAGGGATAGCTGAACGTTTCGATATAAGATTTGTGTAGGTGGGCCTGAAAATGAGGGAGTGGTGGCAGTTTAGAAATCATGTCCTGATTTTTCAGCTTTTGCCAGCTCCCACTCTAGCTTTGCCATTCATTCCTATGGGACAAATTTCACCACAAGAACAACGATATTCCGTGAACCATTCGGCGAAACGTTCCACAAAGTAATAGCAACACGATCGGGAACAATCTGCACGTTTTGGTAAATTTTGGTCTATGTAGTGTAAAAACTGTGGGAGGAGTTAGGGTGGTAAATTTGGCTATAATAAGAATAATAATAATAACTAGAAAAGCTACAATTTCTGGGGAAATTGTGAAGTGTTCTTGCCTCCACCAGTAGTCTACAACTGGAGTGGGCGGAGTAACTGTTATTATTGATTTATATAGCACATTTAATTGCAACGTTGTTGCCCAAAGTGCTTCACAGTTACATTAAAACATACAGTTATAGAAACCATTAGCAGGTGCATGTCTATGACATCACTTGCTGCTGCAGCCTTGCACAGGTCAGAGTATTTTTGCGGTTGCCATCTTCAAACGGTCGTATTTTAAAAACTATAAATCCTACAGTGAAGAGCTTTATATTGTGAGAATCACAAGACCCAGACCTACATTTTGATGTATAGTATGTCTCTGAGATGTTAACAGTGAAGGCACAGTCGCAGTTTAGAAATTGCCCTTCAAATGTGAGCTTTGCAGAGTGGAGTTTCAATGAATGTCAATGGACTGCGTGAGTTGCAAACAAATGGTCATATTGTGAAAACTATAAGGAATACGACTTAGCTGTGGACATTTTTTGTGGCAGCAGGGATAGCTGAACGTTTTGATATACGATTTGTGTAGGTGGGCCTGAAAATGAGGGAGTGGTGGCAGTTTAGAAATCATGTCCTGATTTTTCAGATTTTGCCAGCTCCCACTCTAGCTTTGCCATTCATTCCTATGGGACAAATTTCACCACAAGAACAACGATATTCCGTGAACCATTCGGCGAAACGTTCCACAAAGTAATAGCAACACGATCGGGAACAATCTGCACGTTTTGGTAAATTTTGGTCTATGTAGTGTAAAAACTGTGGGAGGAGTTAGGGTGGTAAATTTGGCTATAATAAGAATAATAATAATAACTAGAAAAGCTACAATTTCTGGGGAAATTGTGAAGTGTTCTTGCCTCCACCAGTAGTCTACAACTGGAGTGGGCGGAGTAACTATTATTTATTTATATAGCACATTTAATTGCAATGTTGTTGCCCAAAGTGCTTTACATTTACATTAAAACATACAGTTATAAAAACATTAGCAGGTGTAAAAGGCTTTGTCTATGACATCACTTGCTGCTGCAGCCTGGCACAGGTCAGAGTATTTTTGTGGTTGCCATCTTCAAACGGTCATATTTTTAAAACTATAAATCCTACAGTGAAGAGCTTTATATTGTGAGAATCACAAGACCCAGACCTACATTTTGATGTATAATATGTCTCTGAGATATTAACAATGAAGGCACAGTCGCAGTTTAGAAATTGCCCTTCAAATGTGAGCTTTGCAGAGTGGAGTTTCAATGAATGTCAATGGAAGGCGTGAGTTGCAAACAAATGGTCATATTGTGAAAACTATCAGGACTATGGCTTAGCCGTGGACATTTCTAGTGGCAGCAGGGATAGCTGAACGTTTTGATATAAGATTTGTGTAGGTGGGCCTGAAAATGAGGGAGTGGTGGCAGTTTAGAGATCATGTCCTGATTTTTCAGCTTTTGCCAGCTCCCACTCTAGCTTTGCCATTCATTCCTATGGGACAAATTTTGCCACAAGAACGACGATATTCCGTGAACCATTCGGCGAAACGTTCCACAAAGTAATAGCAATCCGATCGGGAACAATCTGCACGTTTTGGTATATTTTTGTCTATGTAGTGTAAAAACTGTGGGAGGAGTTAGGGTGGCAAATTTGGCTATAATAAGAATAATAAGAATAATAAGAATAATATATATGTGAGATAACATTAAGTGGTCTTGCTATGCAAGAACACTTAACTAGAAAAGCTACAATTTCTGGGGAAATTGTGAAGTGTTCTTGCCTCCACCAGTAGTCTACAACTGGAGTGGGCGGAGTAACTGTTATTATTTATTTATATAGCACATTTAATTGCAACGTTGTTGCCCAAAGTGCTTCACAGTTACATTAAAACATACAGTTATAGAAACCATTAGCAGGTGCATGTCTATGACATCACTTGCTGCTGCAGCCTTGCACAGGTCAGAGTATTTTTGCGGTTGCCATCTTCAAACGGTCGTATTTTAAAAACTATAAATCCTACAGTGAAGAGCTTTATATTGTGAGAATCACAAGACCCAGACCTACATTTTGATGTATAGTATGTCTCTGAGATGTTAACAATGAAGGCACAGTCGCAGTTTAGAAATTGCCCTTCAAATGTGAGCTTTGCAGAGTGGAGTTTCAATGAATGTCAATGGACTGCGTGAGTTGCAAACAAATGGTCATATTGTGAAAACTATAAGGAATACGACTTAGCTGTGGACATTTTTTGTGGCAGCAGGGATAGCTGAACGTTTTGATATACGATTTGTGTAGGTGGGCCTGAAAATGAGGGAGTGGTGGCAGTTTAGAAATCATGTCCTGATTTTTCAGATTTTGCCAGCTCCCACTCTAGCTTTGCCATTCATTCCTATGGGACAAATTTTGCCACAAGAACGACGATATTCCGTGAACCATTCGGCGAAATGTTCTACAAAGTAATAGCAATCCGATCGGGAACAATCTGCACGTTTTGGTAAATTTTCGGCTATGTAGTGTAAAAACTGTGGGAGGAGTTAGGGTGGCAAATTTGGCTATAATAAGAATAATAATAATAACTAGAAAAGCTACAATTTCTGGGGAAATTGTGTGAAGTGTTCTTGCCTCCATCAGTAGTCTACAACTAGAGTGGGCGGAGTAACTGTTAGTATTTATTTATATAGCACATTTAATTGCAATGTTGTTGCCCAAAGTGCTTCACAGTTACATTAAAACATACAGTTATAAAAAATTAGCAGGTGTAAAAGGCTTTGTCTATGACATCACTTGCTGCTGCAGCCTTGCACAGGTCAGAGTATTTTGGCAGTTGCCATCTTCAAACGGTCGTATTTTAAAAACTATAAATCCTACAGTGAAGAGCTTTATATTGTGAGAATCACAAGACCCAGACCTACATTTTGATGTATAGTATGTCTCTGAGATATTAACAATGAAGGCACAGTCGCAGTTTAGAAATTGCCCTTCAAATGTGAGCTTTGCAGAGTGGAGTTTCAATGAATGTCAATGGAAGGCGTGAGTTGCAAACAAATGGTCATATTGTGAAAACTATCAGGACTATGGCTTAGCCGTGGACATTTCTAGTGGCAGCAGGGATAGCTGAACGTTTTGATATAAGATTTGTGTAGGTGGGCCTGAAAATGAGGGAGTGGTGGCAGTTTAGAAATCATGTCCTGATTTTTCAGCTTTTGCCAGCTCCCACTCTAGCTTTGCCATTCATTCCTATGGGACAAATTTCGCCACAAGAACGACGATATTCCGTGAACCATTCGGCGAAACGTTCCACAAAGTAATAGCAATCCGATCGGGAACAATCTGCACGTTTTGTTATATTTTTGTCTATGTAGTGTAAAAACTGTGGGAGGAGTTAGGGTGGCAAATTTGGCTATAATAAGAATAATAATAATAACTAGAAAAGCTACAATTTCTGTGGAAATTGTGTGAAGTGTTCTTACCTCCACCAGTAGTCTACAACTGGAGTGGGCGGAGTAACTGTTATTAATTATTTATATAGCACATTAAATTGCAACGTTGTTGCCCAAAGTGCTTCACAGTTACATTAAAACATACAGTTATAAAAACATTAGCAGGTGCAAATGGCCCTGTCTATGACATCACTTGCTGCTGCAGCCTTGCACAGGTCAGAGTATTTTTGCAGTTGCCATCTTCAAACGGTCGTATTTTAAAAACTATAAATCCTACAGTGAAGAGCTTTATATTGTGAGAATCACAAGACCCACGCCTACATTTTGATGTATAGTATGTCTCTGCAATATTAACAATGAAGGCAAAGTCGCAGTTTAGAAATTGCCCTTCAAATGTGAGCTTTGCAGAGTGGATTTTCAATGAATGTCAATGGACGGCGTGAGTTGCAAACAAATGGTCATATTGTGAAAACTATCAGGACTATGGCTTAGCTGTGGACATTTTTAGTGGCAGCAGGGATAGCTGAACGTTTTGATATAAGATTTGTGTAGGTGGGACTGAAAATGAGGGAGTGGTGGCAGTTTAGAAATCATGTCCTGATTTTTCAGCTTTTGCCAGCTCCCACTCTAGCTTTGCCATTCATTCCTATGGGACAAATTTCGCCACAAGAACGACGATATTCCGAGAACCATTCGCCGAAACGTTCCACAAAGTAATAGCAATCCGATCGGGAACAATCTGCACGTTTTGGTATATTTTTGTCTATGTAGTGTAAAAACTGTGGGAGGAGTTAGGGTGGCAAATTTGGCTATAATAAGAATAATAATAATAATATATATGTGAGATAACATTAAGTGGTCTTGCTATGCAAGAACACTTAATAATAATATATATGTGAGATAACATTAAGTGGTCTTGCTATGCAAGAACACTTAATAATATATATGTGAGATAACATTAAGTGGTCTTGCTATGCAAGAACACTTAATAATAATATATATGTGAGATAACATTAAGTGGTCTTGCTATGCAAGAACACTTAATAAAGCTGAGGGATAGAACTGCACCAATATGACAGGGGTAAATAAAAATAATATTTATATGCTACGAAGAGGATAGTCGAGTAGCTTAGAACAGAAATAGATGCAGATAAATTTACCACCAATAACGACAAGAATATTGGGAGAAACAATTTCTAGCATATGCAACATTTATTTGTGGGCTTCTAAGACAACATCATGTAAAAGTGTGAATTGGTAACAAGTAATGACTGGCTAAGCCATATATTATCTACTGTGTAAAAACATGCAGACATTCAACCTCACTACTATCATGCTAATTCAGCAAACCCCAGTCTACACAGGACCCAATCAACACCAGCAGCTGAGTAAGGCATTGAGTTCGTAGCCACAAAGCCCTTCTGGATGGGTAGAAAGAGCCAACAGGTCGATGCCAGGGTCCACATCTCACAGGCACCCTAATTTACTAGTCCAACATTGTGCAGCCCACAGTTCAGCAGGCCCGGGTAATTGTGCATATGTCCAGTTGCTGAAAGGCAGCTGGGCCTTGAGTGCTAAAGAAGGGTGATTTTCTGACCTGCCTGTGATCTACGTGTTAGAGACTGATGGGAATGAATAAGTGATGACCATTTCTTTAGCTGCCATTTGGTCATCTTCACATGGCCCTGGAGGCTTGTCCAATAGTGGGTACCCCATTGAGCTAGAGTCTCCAAGAAGGAGTTGCATAATTGATCAAATGTGGCCTCCCAGACCAAAGCTTGGGGTGTGTAGTCAGGTGCCTCCATTGTTCTGCACCACGGGATGGCATCCCCCATTTTGTAGTGAGGTGATTGTAACAGCACACTGTAAGCCACATGTCCCAAGACACTGAGCAAGTCGGTGGGCACCAGGATAACTCCAATGGTCCAGATGGTGAGATCAGTTCTGCTTTAGCTTGAAGATCGGCAGGCCACCGGGTTTGGAGCCTAGGCTGCAGACATGGAGACAACATGAAAATTGGTTAGTAACTGGAATTGGGCAGCAGATGATGTATCTCAGCAGTTTTAGGCACCAGTAGACCTAACTGGATCAGAAAATCCAATATTTAGAGTCACCAAAGCTGAATATTTGAAAGGCTGCAAAAAAAGCAAAAATAATTTTGCCTCCGTGCCTGGATTTCAATCTGCCTTAAAGGAGCTGAAAAACTTAAATCCAGACCCAGATTCCTAAAATCACTTTGTGGCTTTTTTATTTTTAATAATTGCATCAATTAGTTCATTTTTATTTGGCCTTTTTAGACGGCTGATGAGAAAGAATAGAAAGAAAAAATCAGAAGATAATTATTTATTTGAATAATCTTTGTTTGAAAATGTTTCTATTTTTTCAAAAAGACATTAAAACCTATAACATCCAACATACAATACAAGCATTGATCAGCTTTTTACAGCAAGTGGTTTATAAGCGTGCACAAACATATCAAAATACATTGAACATTTAAGCACTCTAATTCTCCGGTGTAGAGAAGTGGAGGTGGGTCCTGAAACATGTTTAATTGAGCTTATAAATTACATTAATGCTAGCCACGTTTGCCACATATCAAATCTTTTTTGGGGCATTTAGGAAAGGGATACTTAGGTCTCTTTCCATTCTTATCTGCAAGATTAAATGTGCTTTGATAACATCTCAGGTTATTTCACCCATTTGTTTCCAATTACGAGGTATTATAATTTTATAAGCGATGAAGCAATGTGTAATAAAACTCATATGAAATAATACCGTCTGGGGAGAAGAAAATCAGAAGATAATAATGGATTTGTTTTACCTGTATTACCGTAGATTAATTGTGCCCCTTCACTACTATTAGAGTGAGGAGGGAGTAGGTAGGATTGTATTTAATGGGTGCAGATAGGGACTTGGAAGCCTGTAACCCCAACGGGGCAATGGTTTTGACTAATGGCATGTCCACCCTCCCTTGATTCCAACCAGGTTTATATTTTAGAAACCCCACCCACTGCCTATGGGTGTTTGCTGAAGGAAAACATAGCCATGCCTCACATATCAATTTAATAGCCCTCACCTGCCACTGATAGCTTGTCCCACCCATGTTCTATTGCTGAGCCCTCACTCGCTGAGCACAGATGGAGGCAGAAGGGTGGAAGGTGACCTGTTCATTCCCTAGTATTGAAACTAAGCCCCACTTGATGCCTAATGGTGTGGACATGAACCAGATCCCACAGAATTTATCGATTCAATCCTCAAAGGGCCTGTCTAGCAATGGGGCAGCAATCACCTAACACTCACACTGCCAAGAGTTTTTAACTGTTTGCTTACTGGTTGGTAGAGCCATTGGACGAATAATACTGATAATTACAAAAGGAAGTGAATGATATGCTCCTTATGGAAATCATTGCGGATTATGAGAAGGATCATTTATACACCTTGACGAAAGATATGGAAAAATTGGAAAGAGATTTTGTCATTGATAAATAAAGTGATTTTTAAATTGTCATTGTGGTGGCAGTTTTAATACTGAATAAATTGTAGGTGACATTAATATTTTCAATTCTTTATTTATAAGTTGAGCAAGTAGACAATACAAATAACAAGGGGAAACAAACAGAACTGATTGCTCACTTTTATCCCGCATATCAGAGCCAACTTTTCTTGTGCTTTTGGATCAATAGTGGTGTATGTCTTTGCGTTCTGGCATAACAACTGATTACAGCCATTGATAGCTTCCTTTTTATGCCCTGTCCAGGTAGTGTAACTACTGTTCCTTCAACTTTGAAATTGCTTTAAATGGTGTCTATAAGAACATTCAGTGCCTTAGCAATCTTTTTGTATACTGTTTCTTGTTAGTAAAGGGCGATGATCTCTTCTCTTTGTGGATCATTCTTTTCACTTGGCAATATTTTTAACATGCAGTCAAAAGTGACACTCAACAAATCCCCTAGCCAGTCCAGGTATTTCAAGTGTTCCAGCTAAATCATACCTGGTGCAAGTAATGAAGCCCTTAATTAGTTGTATCAGGTGTGCTTGAAACAACAATTGTTTTGCATAGTTATGCTGTTGTAAAGGATTCTATTCAGGGGGTTGAATAATTTCGAGACTGAAAAAATCATTATAAGTTCTCAGTTGTATTTGGGGAAACAACTTAAAGCATGCATTGTGTTGAGCTATTTCATTTGTTTTTGTTTGATTTATTCATTACAAACAGGTGAAAGACTGTAAATTTTGACAATAAACCCAATTTTCAACAGGGTTGAATCATTTTGATTCCAACTGCATATTTTAAGCCCTTTTATACACTAATTTGTTTTTATTGTATTTTATAAGTTTTCCAGTCTGGCTCTTTTGACCTCAAATTTGAAATTCACTTTTAATTCACCTGGAATTCTCACTTTAGTGAAAAACTCTGACATCTCTAGATTTCTAACAGGTTTTTTTTATATCTTGTAAAACCAAAGATATGAGTGACATTTTAAGAAAACTACTTAGAATTTAAAGAAAGCACTCAAAATTACATTTAACGTTATCCAACACTTTAACCATTAATGTGCACCCTCTCACAGTTTTATTCATTAAACTGTGAAATGCTGAAAATTCACCAGGGAAGGTATACACGGATGCTGTTATGTGGTAAAGTAGAAATAAGGTCCAATCACCATGGAAACCAATAGAATGGCTGTCAACATTAAGCACTTTACATCCAAAATGGCATCTGCTTTCCTTTATAAATATCCCTGAAGGGAAACTGTCACTTCCCAGGGTTTAATATTAAAATTACTTGTTGCATATTTAACATTTAGTATTTGTGAGATGTGAAACATTAAAGTAAATGTGGAAATGCACACCACTTTGCCCTGTAACCAGGTGCCTCCATCTTGACTTCCTGTCAGTCATTGTTACAAGCTCTGTCTTTTTGCACAATGCTTTCCCAAGGTTTTTCTTCCTATATATATATTGTATGCTATTTTGCACATCACTAGAGTTTCATAACTAGCGTCAGCACCCATACATAACTTGTCACATACCACAAACTCTTCAGTAACATATTCAAAATAATTTCAAAATATGAAATAATTTTAAAGTTTATCCAAATCTATTAAATCAAGGCCTTAGAAGTAACAAACTGGAAAAGGTCACACTGCCATTATAATACATTATTTTTCTGTAATATGAAAATAATGTACATTAATAAGGGTTATACGCTGCAAGGGATACCATATTTATCTATGACATAGACTGACAAAGAAAGAAAGTGTAAAAAGTCATATAATAAGGCAACTGATAGAACTGGCAGTAGGCCAATGTGTTTGTGAGTGTCTTTATATTTTTTAAAAATTAAATGAAGAAAAGAAGAGGATAAAATATAAATGTAAAGTATAAAACAAGCCTAAAATGAATCTTAAATTCTATGTGCTTAAGGTTAAATACAAAAGAAGAGGGAAAATAGACAAAAAAAAAAAAAATCATGGTGTTAAAAAGGAAAAAAAGGTAAAGATACATAAAGCAATCATAGACAAAAAAAACAGGGGGAAAAAAAGGAATTTCTGAAACATTTCAAGTATGAGAAGAAAAAGACAAAATAAAATGGGCAAACCTAACAAATGTTACTGGTAGGTGGGCAAGAGGGGTTTCAGCTTTTTAAAGTTTTACATTTAACTTGTATTACATTAGCACTCTTCTTTGTTGGTATATTTTTCATTGTAGAAGATTAGAGCAATTTGTAAGGTTATATTAAATACGTAGTTGATGTGTACTACAGTATGCTACTAATGCTAATCGATCTATATACATTCGGTAAATTCATTCTTTTCATTTCATCTTTTTTATGCCGTGTGTTTTTATAAGCACATGTTCTGGACACAGACAGGAAGTACGCCACATTCACGTACAATAGATGGAATTAAACACACTTTTCTTTCAAATATTTTTTATTTTTTTTATAATAATAATAAAGATTGCAACTTTTTATCAGACAATAATGAAAAATGAACAATAAACATATATTAATATATGAACCAAAAAAGATAAGTGTTTGTACTAGCCAGAAAAAGAACAACCTGTAACACAATAAGTGGAGATAAAGATTGCAATACAAACATAGTTATACAAACATATTTCCTCTAAGTTGAAAGATACAGGTTTACCACAGGTAGCCTAAAATACAATGAAAGCAGCAAAATAGTGTGAACCGTAAAAGGACTTTTAAAAGTGAGGAATAAAGTGAAACTCTCACTCACATGGCTCCGAGCCATCCCAGGCTCTGTATAACTGGCTCAAGGGTGCCACAAATGGCTAGAAACATTTTGATATCCCCAGTGAATGGAATAATGATGATGATGGATCTTCAGTAAAAAAAACTTTATTGTATTGTTACAGGTTTTTCTTTCCCTGGCTAGTACAGACACTATCTTTTTTTGGTTCACTTTTATTTCAGTGTTGGGGAATCACTTTTTTTTTTTACTAGCTTGACACATCACTAACTTTGAAGCGCTTGACACACTAAATTGCGTTTTCATATATTAATATAAACAAATTGCAATGAAAACAATTGTTAACAATAATAACAAACATATAAAAGAAATAAAGGAAAAACAGATATTATCTTATAACCATGTTGTACCTTAAAACAACCTAACGTGAATAATGTGCATACGATTGAATTAAGCACAGTTTTCATCCTTAAAACATTTCAATTTATGACAATGTGAACACATTATGTAAGTAAAATATCAATAAAGAGTGACATAGTTAGCTCAAATTGTAATACCCAATAATATACATAATAGAAATTTACATAAATATCGGGCTGTTAAATTACCAGACCAGGATACTTCAAGCATAAAAACACTAGATGTCAGTATAGCACTGCAAATATAATACCAGTACCTGTGCAATCAAGGTTAGAAAGATGAAAAAAGAAGCATGTTGTATCATGGACTCCAAACTATTTGTCCAGAACCATTACCAGTTAGTTGGGACTGTTCCGGAGAAGACACAGGCAGAGTCAAATTCTAGGCTGCAGAGTTGAGTGCCCCACCATCTTTAAACAATATCAGCCAAACTTGGTTTAGGGATAGTATTTAGGGTAGCATTTTAAGTTACGTTTAAGGGTAGGAATGGAAAAAAGAAAGTTAGAGAATCTTATATTTTAGTAATCTGCCCTGAAGAACTTAGAAAGATATATGAATATTAAATCAAAACTATCTACATATCATCAATACTACCAAGTACTAGCAGACTAATAGAGAGATAGAAAGGGACAGATGGAGAAAAATAAACACTGAATTCTAGAGTGTACGAGTGAGACAAAGAGACAAATTATGTGACAGACCGAAAGATATTGAGTAAGTGGTACAGAATTTGAACTATATTGAAGATTGAAAGATTATGAGTGGTACAGGAAGTTATCAATATTAAAGAAATGTTATTTTCTGAAGGTGGACTTGAAAAAAATTATTGTTTAATAACAAAAAGAATTGCTACATTAAGGTATACTGTCACTTTAACACAATGCTATTTGTATTAATGTGGCAGTGATTGGTACAGAGACTGGGTATATCGATGTCGCACTCAGAATAAGATAAATAGATAGTAAATGAGGATAAAAAGTGTATGTGAGAGGCAGAAGATATTTAAAATCATAGACAGAAAGATTTTAAGTCAGTAGTAGATAATGTTAGCTATATTAGGGAGTTTTTTTTTAATTTTCTATAGATGGAGTTGAAATCCGTTGATTAATAATAAAAGAAAAAGTGAAGTTTAGCGTTACTTTAACATGGTGATAGTTGTATTATTATGGGAGTGTTTGGTACAGAGGATGAACGGGTGGTAAATCGCTGTCGTACTCGGTTGAGGATATTTGTAAACACAGCCATTACTTCACTCCCGAGAAACACATAGATGATGGGGTTTAGGCAGCAGTTCAGGTAAGCTATGCTGGACAGAAGCGGTGATAACGAAACTATCTTAAATATTGATGAAAAGTTTATATTTTGAATAGCAGTTAGAAGAAAGAACTGGGCTATCACAAGAGGGGTCTGTGTGAGAAAAAAAGCTATGATCGCAGCAACTACAATTCCGTAGAGTTTGGATGATCTAATGTGCTTAGATGTTTTTACTTTCAGAGCAATAGCTACATTAGAACATAGTATAACACACAAAGGAATACAATAGCCAATTATTAGAAGAGGGATTAGAATGCTGCGTGTTGATGAGACAATTCCAGTCCAAATTTCTAGAACTTCCTTAAACTCATTATCATCACTAATATAATCAAAACATGTTTCCTCTATGTCTTTTAAAGCATATTCTGGAAATACGATATCGTTTGTGTATTGACTTAAAATAGTTAACCTGTGAATATCAGAAGGAAATAAACTACAAATTTTACTTCCATCATCCTCAAACTCATTGCTGTATAATATCACTGGGATACTACAGAGTACAGTTACCACCCAAATAAATGCACAGACACAGTAACAAACACGAGGAGAATAGAACATGTGATGCCAGATTGGTTTCACTACTGAAAGTAGACGATCAATAGTAAGAGCCGTAATGAGGAATATACTGGCATAAATATTGACGATGGAAAGGAAATTGTACATTTTGCAGATATGATTTCCATAAGACCAGTTTGCTCTTAATACAGACACAGCATTAAGTGGTAAAACCAGGAGAAACATCAAATCTGCCACCGCCAAGTTTAGGAACCAGATTCTGGATTTAAATGTCTTCATCACGAATCCAATGACAATGATAACGACTGTGTTGCCAACCAACCCCAAGATACAGGTGATTATCGATAACACAAAGCTGGAGTACTTGATTGCTGATGGGTTGTCATTGCTCGAAACTAGATCTCTGCTCGCAGGGTCAAATAATACATCCATCAAGGAAAGACATATCTTATTAACCATATTCATGTCCATTGTAAGATCTGAAAAAGAAATGAGTAACATCACTTATAAGCGATTTGACTAAATATTTAGAGTTACATGATACATAAAAAGTATTTGGTATTACAGTCTTAAAGGGATTCTCCAGTGCCAGGAAAACAAACCCGTTTTCCTGGCACTAGAGAATCCTGGCGTGCCAAACTCCCTCCCAACCCCCATCCCACATCACTGAAAGGGTTAAAACCCTTTCATAAACTTACCTGAATCCAGCACCAATGTCCCTCGGTGCTGGATCAGGCTCCCTTCTCGAACGCCGGCGAGGGAGACCTAATGCGCATGCGCTGCAATGGCCATGCGCGCATTAGACCTCCCCATAAGAAAGCATTATTCAATGCTTTCCTATAGGGATTCTGGTGATGCTGGAGGTCCTCATGCATAGCGTGAGGATGTCCAGCATCGTTTAGACAACTAATGTCCCCACGTGTGTAATGGAGTTTTGCCTTTGTCCTGGGAGATAATTGAATTACTTCTCCAATTATCTCCAGGACAGAGAGGAGGAAGCCAGGATGCATTGTGGGAAAGCATTGTGGCTGTGTGTACTAAAGTGATACATGTCTGTCTGTGGTTTCAGTCTCCCATTTGGTCCCTTAGGGGAGTGTCCACCAAGTGGGAGACCTGCATAAATACTGGGCAGGAAGCCCTCAGTAAATCAGATTATCGCCTAAACGATTTTTATCCCCTTTTGAGCAAAACGGTCCGTTACAGTTACTCATTAGCAATCGCCATTGTAGGTTGTTAATTCACAATTCCATGGCTGTGTTTATTACGGAACCCACCAAGAATGTCTTGTTCCCACTTAACAGTTGTTGGCTGCATCAAAATGTAATATATTTAGTTGAAATCAACAAATGCAATTGAAAATATGCATAACTGTTTGAGTAAATATAATGATGTATTTTAGAAAAAAAAAAATGTCAGATGGTTTTACAATTGCATACGTTACAATTGTTACTCAACAAGCTGACAAAAAAACACAATTTAGAACATAAGGGAGTCAAATGGATTTAAATAGTCACAAAATAAGTTGCCCAAATGGCAAGCTATAAACTTAAGAAAAGAAGATCCACAAGGAAAAAGGCTTTTTCTCTGTTAATACTTAACACAATTGTCTTTTTGTCTCAGTCATATGTAATAAATTATAAAAATAAATAGCGGCGGAATGTTAACATACTATATCATGATATTTTTTTAATCTGTACGAGATTTAAACAAGGATAGAAAAGTTTAAACAAATCTTAGAAGACTAGATTTTTGGATAACAGAAAAACTAAATGTATTTGTATCAGAGACTGCAAGACTCCAGGAGAGCTTTGAATAAATGTATCAGGACTCATCAACTCTTCCACTGTCTAGATAATGAATAATGTCCCAAAATACATCCTGTGGGAATTCAAAAATAAATCAACAAAAAAACAAAAACAATCTTCATACGCTAAAGCGGAATTGAAAGCATTATTTAGGCAAGAAAATATATTAGTAACTAGTGAAATAATGATCCCCTCTATTTAAATTAAGCTTGGCTTTTGATGATAAAACAAACAACATAAAGTCAGGACAAAAAAATAGTGAAAACCTATATCAGCAAAACATATTGCTGAATATACCAGATTAATATGTAATTTCTCTTTAAATTAAGTGCAATTGTATATTCAGCTATGAAAAAGGTAAATGCACGCACTTGTACTAATAACTCACATGTTGAAGAATCCTCTTCTACCTGTTTGGATCTCTGCTCAGAAAAGCCCAACATTACCCTCAGTTTCTGATGTATGGTAGGTAAGTAGGTAGGTGGGCACTTATCGTTTCACCAAATAGAAGAAAGCCAATTGGTATACTTCTCACCAGTTTTTCCACATTTATATGTCTGTAGCTGAACGCTTTTGCAAGACGTTGCAGATGTAACTTTGTCGACCAAAGGTTGTGAGTTAATTTTGTGAGAATCCATGCAGATTTATTGCAACAGTTGATGTTGAAAACATCTTTTACAGACCTAATTTCTGGATAACAACTTTTGGATGTAAGTTCTTGATTATGAGGCTTCTGGTTGGCATCTCTAACAATGCCAAAAATAATTCAAAAGTAATTTCAGACATAGTCAATATCCCTAAGATAGTTCTGAGGGAAGCAAACCTAATGCCTTTCACTTCAATCTCTAGGTATTTTTCAACAGTTGTTATATCTTGAAAATTCATCAATATAATTGCCATTCTTGTGACTCCACAGAAGCAAAACAGAGCATTGAAAAGATTAGATATGATCATTCAAACATTTACCAATAAAGCAAATGTCCTATCTGTTGGCCGTTATTGTACAAGTAAAATATGCTTTTGTGCAAAGCATTTATAAGTTACAGAATCCATAATTACTAATCTGGATCTTTGTTAATAAAAGCCTATTGGTGGGATGTATCATTCTTTTAATATATCACTCCCATCCTTCCATTGTCATCTTCCATTGGCCAAGGGAAGGGACTATTTCTAGAAATAATATAACATCTAGCTGTCTTAAATTATGTCAAATTCGACTACTTATGCTTGATAAGTACCCTTGCACACAATATATCTTAACAGGATGTTTAGCCCTTCTTCTTCTTAGTTTAATTTTTACTTTTTTTATGTAAAATATATACATTCTATAAATAATTCTAAATGAATAGAAGTCACTGTTATTGTGTTATTGGAGTCAATATGACATCGGGTTTAAGTTAGCACCAGGTGGGAATTAATGCCAAAACATGTGAAAGAAGTATTTTTTTTTATATATATAAATTCTTTATTTAAAGCTTTTCATTATACTTTAGATGTGAACGGGGGGGGGGGGGGGTGGGTGGTACAGAAAAAGGATAGGGGAATGGTACACGCTGTGGAGAGTACATTTAACGCCGTTTTGCAGGACGCGGGTCTTGTGCATTATTAAGTTGCGCATGTCTCTCAAGGTTGGTAAACCTTTTTGGTGTATCTTGATTGCTCAGGGGCATGAATGTTCATGGGTTCTTCTTGTGCTTCTTGGGGTCAGCTGTCTGCATCGTACTCCCGGAGCATGTGGTGGAGGTGGGGATGTGGGGATTGAGTGGTGAGGTGTTGTATCCTCTGGAGTGGGGTTGGGAGCTGCCCTTTGACGTCCTTTTGTGTCCGGTGTCCTGTCGTGTGTTTTTTTTATGTACGGGGGTAGTCCCTGTTGGTCTGGGTTCTTGGTTGTGGTGGGGTGTGTTGTAGGGCTGCTGTGGGGTTGCCGATAGTCGTTTGCTATTTGTAGAACTATTGCGTTGTTGTTGGCCTGTCGTTCTCTTGTTAGCCCCTTAGTATTCCCTTTACGTATATGTGGTTAGGGATTCCCTCTCTTTGGCGGTCTTGTCTTGTGTCGTGCTCTGGGGCCTTCCTTTGGGGTGACTTTTCCCTAGGTTGTTGCTGGAGTCTGTGCTAGTGTACCTGACGTGGGGTTGAAATGTTATCCCTCTTCTTTTCTGCCTAGGATCACCGTGAGCTTCCTTGTCTGTGGGTGGGGCATGGTCCTGGGTGTATGTTTCCCTGTTATGCCTCTGCATGCCCCCATGCCCCAGCCGGCCGGGTCCACCCACAGGATCTGGTGGGGAGCGGATTGGGGGGGTTGGTGTCGGGAATGGGACAGCAGGGCGTGAGGGGTAGGGGGAATGGGCTGGTGGTTAAGGAAGGGTTTAGGAGAGGGGGTGGGGTGGGCAGTGGTATGATGTAGGGGTATGTGTTTTGCTATGACCAAGACCCAGACAATGTCTGGACGGCGGTCGGACGACCGGGACCCAGTATGCCTGATGTTGAAGTTAGGAGTCACAGTGTGGAATGGATTAGCAGGGTCTGGTGCAGGGTAACCACACGCCCCCTGGTGTTGAGCACCAGCGATTGTGCGGCCACATACCAGGACCCTGATGCAGCTTCAGTAAAAAGAGTACTGGATACCAGAAGCCATCACCAGACTGATCCGCAACTTGGAACAGGATGTGACATTCACTGTAGCGGCTCTGCACGCTTTTGGCATTGTCACCCTGCTGCTGCTCGCCTGTCTGTGCTGCAGCGTAACTTCAGCCTTCCCGCTCACTGCCTCATGAGACTGTGCGAGCAGCAGCAGGCGATAGTGGAGTTTCAGCTGCAGCACGCACGTGTCAGTGGCTCTGCACCAGACTTCCCTAAAAATGTATCAGAGTTAAAGGATTTCAAGTAGACTCATTACAATAACAGGGCCTCTAAAGAGTCCTGTATCAGGAAGTATTACTTTACTGAGAGGGTAGTGGATGCATGGAATAGCCTTCCAGCTGAAGTGGTAGAGGTTAACACAGTAAAGGAGTTTAAGCATGCGTGGGATAGGCATAAGGCTATCCTAACTATAAGATAAGGCCAGGGACTAATGAAAGTACTTAGAAAATTGGGCAGACTAGATGGTCCAAATGGTTCTTATCTGCTGTCACATTCTATGTTTCTATGTTTCTATGTTTCTGTATTGTTATTTTTCGCCACTACCTTCCCGCGTCGGGAGTGGGTCATTTGCTCGCCTGCTGCCTTCCTTGCATGTGGTAGCCATTTCTCAGGGTTCCTGTACGGAATGGAGCCCTGATTCCCCGTGGTCACCATGGTAGGTGCAGAAACTGGCATCGAAAGTTGATATGGATGACATCTGCATGCAAAGTCGCCGCCACGGGGATGTGCGATTTGCCCGAGGTTCTCTAGAGTCAACAAAGTTCCTGCGCAACTATAATGTCAACAGCTACTCTGCGTTACAGAGTTGTCTTTTTTTATATGTCCCAATATTTTGGGGGCTACCCCAATAAAAAATAAATATATATATATATATATATAAAACAGTGTAGGCTACCTCATCCTCTTCCTCCACTGCCATAGTCACCGCCTCCTCAACCTATGGGTCACTTAGTATAAACTATATACACAATAGCAGAGGCTTGTGAAGGCCTTTTCTCCATGAATCAGGAGTTGAGCATTTCTCCATGCATCAGGACTGCAAGAAATGCACCGCAGGCTGCAAATGTTTCTTTATTTGCATGTCCCAATATTTTGTTGGCTACTACAATAAAAAAAATTAAAAAAACATAAAATACAGTGTTGGCTATCTCATCCTCCTTCTCCACCGCTGCTTCCTCCTCCACCGCCACGGTCACCACCTCCTCCACCTATGGGTCACTTAGTATAAACTAGGTACACATTAGTAGAGGCTTGTAAATGCCTTTTCTCCATGCATCAGGAGTTGAGCATTTCTCCATGCATCAGGACTGCAAGAAATGCACCGCAGGCCGCAAATGTTTCTTTATTTGTATGTCTCAATATTGTGTGGGCTACCACAATAAAAAAAAAAAAACATAAAATACAGTGTTGGCTATCTCATCCTCCTCCTCCACCGCTGCTTCCTCCTCCACCGCCACGGTCACCGCCTCCTCAACCTATGGGTCACTTAGTATAAACTAGGTACACATTAGTAGAGGCTTGTAAAGGCCTTTTCTCCATGCATCAGGAGTTGAGCATTTCTCCATGCATCAGGACTGCAAGAAATGCACCGCAGGCCGCAAATGTTTCTTTATTTGTATGTCCCAATATTGTGTGGGCTACCACAATAAAAAAAAAAAAAAAAACATAAAATACAGTGTTGGCTATCTCATCCTCCTCCTCCACCGCTGCTTCCTCCTCCACCGCCACGGTCACCGCCTCCTCAACCTATGGGTCACTTAGTATAAACTAGGTACACATTAGCAGAGGCTTGTGAAGGCCTTTTCTCCATGCATCAGGAGTTGAGGTCAGTTTGAACAATGAAAGAGAATACCCTGCACTCCAACCCTCTCTCAAATGGATAATTCTGGTGATCCTCCTGACAGACATGCCTTAGATTTTGATTTATGTTCTTCCAAAGCTAAAATCAAAGATTCCATCTAGTGCTTATTTATGGCTCAGCTGTATTTTTAATTTTTATGTTATTTTAAGTGATTTCCCTATCCACATTTGTTTGCAGGGCACTCTTACCCCCATTTTACTTGCGTTTGCAGCTCTGAAGCTCTTTCCAGGAGTTTTTAGAGGCATGTTTGTGGCCAAATGTTCGGGTCCCCATTGACTTCAAGTTCGGGGTCAAGTTCGAGCCCGAACCCGGACTTTTTTTCAAAGTTCGGCCGAACCTGCCGGACTCGAACATCCAGGTGTCCGCTCAACTCTAGTGTCTACCGTTTAAAGTAACAAACCTCCATATATCAATCTTAGTGTCACATCCTGTCCTGTTCTGTGGAGATGTCTGGCCATGGCTTCTGGTATCTAGTACTCTTTTTACATTTCTTGTTTAGTTTTTCTTGGTTTTTCTGGTTTTCTATTCTATGTCTGGTTTTCTTTATGCTGTTTTTTTCTGGGTTCATTCCTGTAATCCGTCCCTGGAATTCCCAGTGTCCAGGTTTCCTTTAAATGTTTGTTTTATGTTGCCACACCCGTTTGTTTTCCATTTTCCTTTTGTTTCAGTCTGGACCTGCAGCAGTGTTTCAAGTCTCTGCCCTTTCTTGCAGGTAAGTGCTATTCAGGTTTAGTATGGTTCTTTTAGCGAACATTAGGCAGTGTAGGACCTGCCGAATATGGGGTACATTGGCGTTGTGGCAGGCTTATGCAATGTATGATCATATAATGTAACTAAATCCCCATACTTTTCATATATAGTGCTTAGTTATGTCTCCTCTTGTTTTGCCTATTATATCTTGTCTTGTTTTATTTTGTAATTCCAGTCCATGTACAGTCCTGTCCTGCCCTGCCCCTGTTTAGTTAATGTTCCCTATTGTATTGTGTATATGTTCTGGGTTTAGCTTTGTATCCTTCTCTGGTTCTGGATTCTACTAGTTTTGTCTTGTTTTCTTGTTTGGTGCCTATTCTAGTCTTGCCTTGTTTCTGTACTGGATACATGTCTGCAGCAGAGCCCCCCTATCCAGTTACTGGGAGGTCTGCTTATCAAGCTCCTAGTTCCTGGGATCCGCTGTAGCTGCATCAGGGTTCTGGTATGTGGCCGCACAAACGCTGGTGCTCAACACCAGAGGGCGTGTGGTTGCCCAGATAGTCCACTTCCACGCTGTGACTCCTACTCTGAACTTCAGGCACTCTGGGGTACCGGTTTCCGTACCGCCACCCGTAACACTTAGTGAATTAGGAATTCGTCCAAATTTCACCTGAAAAAAGAGAGGGCCTAACGGCAACGATTTGGCCTATATCGGTGATTCTGAAACACAAAAGTAAACGTAATCATAATGATATACCCTTCAGCAGAAATCATCATAAGGGTAGATATATGAAAGCTAAACGTAGCGGAATATGCTAACAGAATCAACTGGTAGTTTGTAAACGTGGCTTTGAAAGAGACACCCTAGAGGCCTGGTAATGACCTGAGATAAACATAACATATGTGTGTAACGGATCGCCTGGCACCCCGACTGAGTACCTCCGTTAAAGGATGCTCCTAGCGCTTCCTGAGGACTTCAAGCACTACAGCAGACACCACAACCACCGAATCTGAGAAGCATAGGAATCCTCTCAAGCCTCTGAATGCTGTAGACAGTTGAATAGGAACCATACGAATAGGTTTGCACTCCTAGCAGTCAAACTGGAACAGCATGCAATAAATCCTCCCCCAATAATGAGACGACACTTCACTTTGAGGGTTAAAACAGGAACTCTGGACTGGCTCATCCAGCCTGGCTTTTATTACAACTGTACACATACAGGCCATACCCAGGGGGAGGCCTAAAATATCCAATCAGATATATGGTACAACCCACACATCCCCTCCCCTTAGCCTGAGAGATAATCCACTTATTATACAGTTTAAAACATAACTTTTACACAATATCTATAACTTCTAAAATATACATGTCACAAACATAAAACATACATTTTCTTACTCAGCATACTTCAATTAGTAATACTCTCAAACATCATCCCAATCCCTCCAGTAGATCAATAGTTAGCTGGAGGTCCCTTTATGACCGACCGCAAGCACATTTTCCTGCCCAAAACAGTTCCATGGATTTGGGCTGTGCGGTCGGTCAATTACTGGCATAAAAACGGCTAAGTCCCATTCGAAGTGTGGCCGGTACTTCGACTTTAGTCGAAGTGTCGAAGTGGAGTTGATGTTAAGGGTCGGCGGTGTTTGAAGTTAAAATGGCCGCCGCCACGTGGTCCTTTGTCCGATGCCGGCCACTTCGACGACTTCGACAACTTCGGTAACTTCGGTACCTTCGGCACTTCGACAGCTTCGACAGCTTCGACAACTTCGACAACTTCGACTGTGTCCGAAGTGCCATATAAAAAAAAGTACCAATCTTTCCCCAAAGTATTTAAAGGGCTAGGGACAGTATTATACAATTCACATGCCCAAAAGTAGTTCTTAAAGGGTCAGTACATTATGGTAGCAGTCCATAAGCCCCAATTCAGTCCCTTAAAGGGCAATATCTCCCAGGGACCATAATCACTGGGCAGGAGGCTAGCAACCAGGCTTCTCCAGTTCTCAGTGGCGAGGTTGGTTCCGCCACAATGTGTATGAGAATGTACACGAAACATAGAAAACCAGACCTGAGCTGCAAGTATTGAAAGCGTTAACTGTGCAACATTAGTTACAGACGATTAGCAACAGTCAAATTGAAACAGCGCTGGTGTTTATTTAAAAACATCTGCCCTAGCCAAAAATAATGGTTGTTTAGTTACAGCATTTGATCATACATTGCATGAGCCTGCCACTATATTGATGTAGCACATTCTGTGCAGGTCCTAATCTAGCAACATAATACCCAATGCCATATATAATTAAGATTTGGAAAGTGTTATCATAATCCAGTTCAGACAAAACAATGTCAGGGAAAGCGGTGTTAATAAAGAAGATAAATACAAACAGTTTCAATGTTCCTCTTTTCTGTATACTTTTTCTATGCTGGCTGACAGGTGCAAAGGACAGAGTTTATAACAATAAAAGACAGCAAGCTAAAATGGAGGTGCCCAATTGCATAATAAAACAGTGTGGATTTCTACATTTAATTTTATCTTTCACCATTCACAACTAGATATTTGTTAAATGTATGGTTAAAGGGCCACTCCAGGCACCCAGACCACTTCCCATTTGAGTGGTCTGGGTGCCAACTCCCACTACTCCTAACCCTGCAACCAGGCCCGGACTGGCCATCGGGCAAACCGGGCAAATGCCCGGTGGGCCGTGATGGCCATGGGCCGAGGCCGGCAGGAAAGATCAAGAGATCTCCCTTGCCAGCCCATGCGCAGCAGCAACGGCCCAAAGATGGAGTTCTATCCCATCATGGGCCGGAGGGGAGATCAGGCAGGGAGCCGGTCTCCCTCCGCGCACGGGGAGCAGCTTCCTTTCTTTTCTTTTCGCGAGCGCCGAGATTATCAGAGCGTTGCCATGGTAACCCGCGGCAACGCTCTGAAAAAACGGCGCTCGCGAGAGGGAGAGAGACCTTGTCTGTACCCTGCGGCGTACAGACTGAATTACCTGCCGCTGGACCGCCAGGGATTGGTGTGTGGCGTAGCCCCTCCTCACTGGACCACCAGGTATGTGAATGCTCCCTCCCCCCCTGCAAAGTTAAAAGGGGGAGTAAATGGATTTTTTTTTTTTTTTTACTTTTTAATAATAATAATTTAAGGCCATATACACACACAAACACATTACACACATACAAACACACTACACACACTGCACCCCTGCACTAACACTCACTGCGCCACTAACGCACACACATTCTGCTCCCCTGCACTAACACACAAACACACACTGCACTAACACTCACTGCACCACTAACACACACACATTCTGCTCCCCTGCACTAACACACAAACATTCTGCTCCCCTGCACTAACACACAAACACACACTGCACTAACACACACTGCACCACTAACACACAAACATTCTGCTCCCCTGCACTAACACACAAACACACACTGCACTAACACACACTGCACCACTAACACACACACATTCTGCTCCCCTGCACTAACACACACTGCACTAACACACACTGCAGTAACACACAAACACACACTGCACTAATACACACTGCAGTAACACACAAACACACACTGCACTAACACGCACTGCACTAACACACACTGCACTAACACACACTGCAGTAACACACAAACACACACTGCACTAACACACAAACATACTGCTCCCCTGCACTAACACACACTGCACTAACACACACTGCACTAACACACAAACATACTGCTCCCCTGCACTAACACACTACACACAGAGCACCCCCTGCACTAACACACAAACACACTCTATACCCCTACATACACACTACAGCCCCTGCATTAACACACAATACACACTCTATACCCCTATATCCACACTGCACCTCCTGCACTTACACACAAACACACTACACACACTCTATACCTCTTATATACACATTATTCCCCTGACACTCACATACACACACTAAACACACTCTATACCCCATAAACCTACACTACACTCCCTGCACTCTCATACGTTATACCCCTATAAACACACACATTACACCCCCTGCATGCACCCACACTCATTTATATCCCCTATAAATACATATTCTGCACCCCTTGTACACACTACACCACCTATGCATACATTATTCCCCCTATACACATGTGCTCTACAGCTCCTATATGCATACACACACTAGAGCCCCTAGATACACTCACAAACACACAGTACAGCTCCTTACATGCACACACTCCACAGGCCCTATATAAATACACACAGACAAACACACATACTTTACAACCCAGAGACACACACACTACAGCCCCTAGCCACATGCAGTATGCCACAAACAGACCTCTTCACACACACAATTGCTCTACACACATGCAACGTCCAAACATATACAACAACACAAGGAACATCCCCACACATGCACAACACTCTTTAACAGTCCGATTCCTGTTTTGATCTCTGGTATCCCACTATTGAGGACACCAGAGACAAATCGCCAGCAAACGCAGCCCAAACAACCCCTCCCCCCCCACAAAAAAAAAATCATGGCATTTATTTTAGCCAGGAGCATTGGATGCTCTGGAGGAGCGTCACATTAACATACTCATTTGGTGGGGGGGGGGAGGGGGTGTGCGTGTCAATGGTGGTGACATGACATGCCCCCTTTCTGGCCCCGCCCCTAATAGTGGGCTGCTCTGCCTTTAATTGCCCGGGCTGAATTTTTGTCCCAGTCCGGCCCTGCCTGCAACTGTAATTATTACAGTTTTTTATAAAATGCAATAATTACGTTGCAGGGTTAACTCCTCCTCTAGTGGCTGTCTACTAGACAGCCACTAGAGGGAACTTCCTGATTTCTAGCAAAGATTTTCTCTGCTATAGCGTCGCTGGACGTCCTCACGCTGTGTGAGGACCTCCAGCGTCGCTCATTTCCCCATAGGAAAGCATTGAAAATCTTTTTCAATGCTTTCCTATGGGGAGCGCTAATGCGCATGTGCGGCATTGCCGTGCATGCGCATTAGGTCTCCCCGGCCGGTGGGCGGGATCAGTCTCACCCACCAGCCAACGGAATCAGAAGGAGGAGCGGCGCGGAGGAGGAGACAGCGACGAGGGACATCGCCGCTGCCTCAGGTAAGTGACTGAAGGGGTTTTCACCCCTTCAGTAACCGGGGATTGGTGGGTGGGAGGGAGAGGGTATCTCCAGTGCCAGGAAAATGGATTGTTTTCCTGGCACTGGAGTTTCCCTTTAAGGAAATATATATTAAAAAAGATGTGACAGTTCCCCTTTAAGGATTTGAAGATTTTTACAATTAGTTGTTTCAACCCAAATAACAACTTCATGGAGAGTTCCCCAACTCCATACAGGAAACACAAGATGTTGAGTCATATTTTTTTCTGTTGATAAAACCTTTTTAGAAATGATCACAGTCACATGTAATAATGTATAAAAAGGAAAAGGAACAAATATAAATAGATATAAATTTAAAAAAAAAAAAACAGTTATCAAAAAACAGTTACCATCCTATAAGGACTTATCGAAAGAGACAAAATAGTCTTTGTATAAAAAGAGATAACTTAGTACGTGATAAACTATGACAGAACAAATAGTGAATAGTCAGAAACACAAACACAACAGAAATAAAACATTAAAAGTACAAGCTTATATATGCGTGTATATAAGCAAATTTACCAGACAATTCTGAGTACATTTTTTTTTTTAGAAACAAAAATATTGTCCGTTCTATAAGTCACTTACTTGTTTCAGAATCCATGAACCAGTTTCAATCTCTTCTAATAGAAGATCCCTGTTAGCTTTGCATTTCGGGGACTCAGGTGTAAGGTATCTAGGCAAAGGGTGCACTTGCTGTGCTATCCAATAGAAAGTACTCAGGTTCTGAGTCCTGGAAAGTTAAGAACATAAAATTCACACTTTACTAAATAACCCCAATCTATCATTTTCTTGGTTTTTTTTTCTTAAACTGTTTATCTTTCAATAATATTTATTTTGTTCCATCCCCATGACTCCTAAAGATAAATAAAACTGAAATGTCCAGATATGATTTTATAACCCTTTAACTATTAATGAAAATGCTCTCGGACTTTTTTTTTTTTTTTTTAGCTTTAACCATATTTGGTCTTTTGAAAGTCCTATAATTCTAAATGGCAATAGACTGAAGTCTGACTTTTTACAAAGTTAAAGTAGAAAAAACTTTAAAAATGTGCAATTGAAAACAAGAAGAGATGTGTAGCTTCTCACTCTGTTCTAGATATACCCTTTCTGTTTTGTCATAACATAATGGTAACCGTAAGACCTTTTTTTAATGATTGGGATATCGGAACTGAGGAACTCTTGAGAATAAGACAATTATGTACTGAATAAGAGGTTAATGGAGAGGTTTATGAGTCTCCCGGAGCCTGTGATTATCCCCATATAAGTAAAAATCTCTGGGCGAAGAGAATCTGCATATAAAACCCATGTAAGTACCCCTGAAACCTCTTGATGTAGAGTCTTCAGAACATGCCCAGACTGAGGGGCGAAAAGATAGATCCTCATCTGTCATACAACTCCCACGATGCTATGCCAGCTGGAGATCTAAAATGTGTTCATCCTTGCTGGGTTGTATTTGTGAGCAGTGTTTGTGCATTTGAATGTACGCATGCTTTTGTATAGAGTATGTGTGTGCGTGTTGGAGTGTATGTGTATGTACTGTTGCCATTGGTAGACAGTGGTATACTTGTGTGTAGTGTTTGCATTTAAATGCAGGGGTGCATTTCTACACAGTGTTGGCTTTAATGTAGGTGTGTAGTTTTGGTGTTTGCATAGAATATTTGGGTGCATTGGTGTGTAGGATGTATTGTTGGCTTTTAAATGTAGATTTGCAATTGTGTGTAGTATTGGTACTGGAGTGAAAGGGTGTGTTTTTATATAATTTTGGAGTTTGAGTGCAGAAGTGTGTTTGCCTGCTGTGTTGGTGTTTGCTGAGGTGTATGCATATACACTACCACATACATAAATACTTACACAGCACAGATATACATACACAGTAACACACAGATAGATACATACATACTGTCAGGATCGGGACAGGGATCCAACACGCAGAGTACAAACAGGTACAGGATACGTATACCGGACCTTAGAATGGCCGGACTAACGTACGGAGAATATAGAGAATAGTCAAAGACAAGCCCAGAATGAGGGAACGAGAAGACAGGTAAGCGAGGAACAAGCCGGGTCAAGGGTAACAGAGATAAACAGAGTAAGTCAAACAAGCCGGGTCAGAACCAAAGGGATAACAGAAATACAAGAGCACTGTGTGACTAGGCAGACTAGAACCACGACAGGGCAATGAGCAAATGGGAGAAGCAAGTTTAAATACCCTGGCTCGGAAGGGTAGACACGCCTCCGACGAGTCCTGATTAGTCTCTGAAGGATTGAGTGACAGGTCGTTCCGGGTTGGCGTCATGACGTCGGTTTCCGGACGTCATGCTAGAAAAGGAAGTGAGTCCCTCGCGGCCGGCGTTTACGTGACCAGATGGACCGCGAGGAACAGAGGAAACAGCCCGTCCGGACGGATGGACGTCTAAGTCTCTACCTCTCTCGGAGGTAGAGACTTCAGGTACTCTAACACATACACACATATTCATATACACACTGACACATATACACGTTGATAGACACACAGATGCACACACTGACACACAGTTACATACACTGGCACAAGTACACACTGGTAAACAGATACACACACTGACACATTCACACACACTCAGATACACACACTGACACATACACACACACGCCTTGACACACAGATACACACACTGACACAGAGATACATACTCAGATACACACATTGACAGATATACACAGTGACACACAGATACACGCACTGGCACACACACTTATAACACTAACACATACACACACCTTGGCACACAAATACACACACTGACATAAAGATACACACTCAGATACACACACTGACAGACAGATATACACTCAGATACACACACAGAAACAGATACACTTATTAGCGTACATACACACACTCAGATACACTGACAAATACACACAGTGACACACAGATGCACACACACGGATACCAACACACACATATGCACACACTGACACACACATATGTCATTTTTTATATTTACAGCCACCCTCCTGTCAGCTTACATATTTCTGTAGGAGGGTTGCTTGCTTCACCTGCTGCTGGCTGAAGCTGATGCATTGGCAGCAGCTCACTCCTTTCTCTTCCCTTTGCTTCCTGTCTCCTCCATTATAGCTGGGATGAAGTCCTGTCACTTCCTCCCAGACGGCTTAAAGAGCCTGACCGGGCAACTGTTAAGTGACAGTGGATGTAGTGGATGCAGTGTGTGTGTAGTGGATGCTGTGTATAGTGAATGCAGTGTGTGTAGTCGATGCAGTGTGTGTATAATGAGTGTAGAGTGTGTGTATCAAGACCTCAATGTCTTTGCAGACCTGTCAAGTGCTACTATGGCTCTAAGACAGGCATTCATTGACATCACCAAAGCCATGCGCAGTAATAGAATCCCCAGGTGGGGATACCCTAACAAACAAATATATGGCAAGATGGCAAAACAACTGTGATTTGGATCCAAAAGCTTGAATTGAACAACTAAAGAACTGGGGCCTCTTTTACCCTGCTGGGCTTACCTCATTTTCCAAATCTTCATCTTCAAAGCTCAGATTGGAGTGAAAAACTACTGGTTCACTGAAACGTGCTAACTTGACCCCCGACAGCAAGAATTGACTCTTAAGATCCTGTCTTCAGTATTTACGTGTCCTAAGTGGGTAAGTTATACCCCACTGGACCAATTAGAGGACATTCCTGGTACTAAGCCCGCCCCATATAGGCGGCTTCCTGACATTTAAAGACAGCCCTAATGTGGACACTGATGTGTTTGTCCTTGAGAAAGGCGGAGTTTACCGCGAAACGCGCGTCGGGCTTCCGATGCACGATTAGTTGTTTTTATTTTCACTTTTATATACTTTTTATTCCCTTCTTGGCCATATTGTTTGCCCTAGCTTTGAAGACCAAATGCACATACTTTGTTTAGTAGTTGTTGTATTTATAACTTTACCCCTTTTCTCACCTCTACTGTATCCCTCATCCTCAATCCAATGTGGAGATCTCTACCATAATTGCACATCTCTATTTACCTCCACTTGGACAAGCAAATATACAAAGGCCATACAATTGGTGCACAACTATTCCAATACTACCCTTCAAGCCGAACCATTTCATGATATGCCTGATTATAACATCCTCACACAATACTTCGCCCACCCCAAAATTATAAGATTGTAACATGCACAATATACCCCATTTCCTTAAATAATGACAGTCTCCTCTTTCATACTTTTCTCCCAAACGTCAAATGCCGGAACAGTCCACGCAATCCAGTGCCGCAATAGTTTGCCTCCATGAGACTAATTTCTTTGCATGCAAACACCATCAACAATAGTCCAAAAATACTTTTCACGCCTATTCCTCTCATAAATCAAAAGGAGTATCTATGTTTCCCATGTCATTGGTGTTCTAGACAGAGAAACAATATGTAGATGATCTGGGTCTCATGTTAGTTCTAGTAGGTACGTTAACCACCTTCAAGGTTACTACTGCTTCTTTATACACATCCAACCACTCTCAAATATCTTTTATAAACAAAGCCCTAAACAAGATAGGATCTATAAATCAGGGCCATGTTATAATCTGTGGAGACCTAAACTGTAATCTAGATCCAGGCGTAGACATTGAGTGAAAAACAAAATAATTCACCCTAGATACTTCAATATTCAACAATCAAGCTAGCAATTATTTTTTATGTACATGATTTATACTACACTTGGCGCAACACTTCCCAAACAGAAATGTACCTTTTATTTTTCTCCCTAGTACACCTATATATGCATAGACATGTGCATTGTGGATAAAGCAACTCTACCAGATGTAGTTGATATTTTGATAGGTCAAAGAACATGGTTAGATCATGCCCCGAATGGAGTTACATTTCATTCCCTATATCCCACATGGGGCAGGGGCAAATGGAGATTAAATGAGGCACTACTTGGTGACTCCAATTTAATGCCTAAAATCCTAGAAAAATCTGGCAGAAACATCTTCTGTAACCACACAATGGCAAGCACATAAAGCAGTCATTAGGAAATTTTTTTTATACAACTCGGATCCTCTAAAAAAAAAAGGCTACCTGCGAAGTTAAGGCTCACCTCACACAAGAACTCTGATTCAGACCCTCTTAATAAAGCAAACCTGTCTAAAAAGTTAGCACGTAAAATGGATGCCATACAAAAAATACTACATACTGTGTCCCTAACAGATAACAGAAAAACGAATTAGACCATTCGAATTAAGTTATTACACACAATGTAACAAGGCTGGCAAATTATTAGCCAGCGAGCTAAAAGCTAACTATATCTAATCCAAAATACCATTGATTGATTCCATGGATAATGTGAAACTGTGTAACCACAATGACATTGGTAATGAACTAGCTCTACATTACATTAAACCAAGCTACAATAGCGAAATCAGGATGAAGTTCAGGGAGTTTTCAAATAAACTACTTTAATAAATAAAGAATATGAGAACTCTGAGAATGGACAAAAGCTTAATAAGATATTAAAAGCAATACAAAGCAGTAAAAACATTTAACACGTTTCACAAATAGAGGCTTTTTCAAAACCTGTGCTGTTCGTTCCTTATGTCCCATCTAGCTTTAACCTTGAACCACGCATGTTTCTTTTACTGGGGTAGGAGTTAGTATAATTTCTAGCAAAGAAGGAAGAGGTGGACCATATAAAAGGAGGGAGAGAAATTAGCAAAGAAAGCTGGGAAAACTTTACAGAGACCCACTGGGATACACTTGCACCCAGATGTCATGTACATTTTCCTCACCCCTAGGAGACCTCTCCTTGATTGAGCGTTTAAAGGATATGCTAGTACAGTGGTTCAAGTAATTAGTAATCAGTACCTATTGAAAGAAATACAGTTTACATTTTAAGTTTACCAGGCTTTCCTATGGGGAATCTTGAATGTTCTACTTCCTTTTACTATATATATATATATACACATGTTTTACACATATAAGGATCTGAATTATAGTAAATTCATATGACACAAGTTCTCCAACTTGTTTATTGTCAGAAAGAAAAAGAAATGGGTATTTACAACGAGATCAATAAAGATGTGTTAATATCTATCCAAAGAAGTCATGTTATCCTCCATTATGGCTTAGCCCCACTACAAAGGTCAGCAGGCCTGGGGCCTGGGGAGAAGAGACAAATGGTGGAGCTGGGGGAGGAAATATTAGACAAATGGTGGGGGTTGGGGGAATGGGACACATTAAGGGGCTGGGGGGAATGAGAAACATAGTTGCTGGGGGGTATATTGGACAAATTGTGGGGCTGGGGGGTATATTGGACAAATGGTGGGGCTGGGGGAGGTGAGACACACAGAGGTGCTGGGGCAGAGGAAAGATATACACTGAAAGGCTTGTTAAAAGGAGAAAGAGACAAAGTGACTGGGGCTAACAGACACACGAAAGGGGCTTGGGGGGAAAAAACACATAAAAAGGACTGGGAGAAAAGACATACAGAGTAGCTGGAGAAGGGGAAAAGGAGATACGCAAAGGGTGGTTGTAAGATACACACAAGAGGGGTATAAGCAGTGCTGGACTGGACCACCGGGATACCGGGAAATTTCCCTGTGGGCCGCAGCACCTGGGGCCGGGCAGATAGCCCAAATCATGAGGCTAATGTAATTTAAATAATTTTCCCCTCGGACTGTACCAGCCTGTGTCATTTCGAGGGGAGTAAAGAGGGAGGAGCTGGTGTGGCCGCACCAGGCTGCCTGCGGCTGGACAGAGACCTGTCAGTCTCCCTTCAAAATTGACAAAATTTAGGCCACATGCTCCGCCTCTGTATGCAAGCCCCACCTCCTGTATATAACTCCGCCTCCTGTACACAAGTTCCCCTCTCCACGCACGTTGCTGACCTCGCTGAAAAGAAGGGCCTCAAAATGGCAACTACACCTACCAGTGCCAGGTAAGCTTCAGCCATGACAGTGACCTTGTGTGTGTGCCTGCTAGTTAGTAAGCTTGTGTGTGTGCATGTGTGCCTGCTAGTGAGTGAGATTGTGTGTGTGTGCGCCTGCAAGTAAGTGAGCTTGTGTGTCTGTGTCTGCTATTGAGCGAGCTTGTGTGTGTGTGTGCGCATACTAGTGAGTGAGCTTCTGTGTGTGTGCCTGCTTTTGAGTGAGCGTGTGTGTGCGCCTGTTAGTGAGTGAGCTTGTGTGTGCCTGCTAGTGAGTGAGCTTGTGTGTGTGTGTGTGTGTGTCTGCTAGTTAGTGAGCTTGTGTGTGTGTCTGTTAGTGAGTGAGCTTGTATGTATGTGTCAGTGAGCATGTGTGTGTGTCAGTGAAATTGTCTGTTGGAAGCATGCGTGTGTGTCAGTGAGCATTTCTGTAAGGAACATGTGTGTGTCAGGGAGCTTGTCTGGGGTGAGCATGTGTGTGTCAGTGAGCTTGTCTGTGGTGAGCATGTGTGTGTTAGTGAGCGTGTCTGTTGTGAACATGTGTGTCAGTGTGCTTGTGTGTAGTGAGCATGTGTGTGTCAGTGTGCTTGTGTGTAGTGATCATGTGTGTGTCAGTGTGCTTGTGTGTAGTGAGCATGTGTGTGTCAGTGAGCTTATCAGTAGAGAGCATGTATGTGTGTCAGTGAACTTGTCTGTAGTGAGCGTGTGAGCATCAGTGAGCTTGTCTGTAGTGAGCGTATGTCAGTGAGCTTATCTGTAGGAAACATGGGTGCACCAGTGTGTTTGTCTATAGTGAGCATGTGTGCATCAGTGAGCTTGTCTGTATTGAGCATGTGTGTATCAGTGAGCTTTTCTGTAGGGAGCATGTGTGTGTCAGTGTGCTTGTGTGTAGTGAGCATGTGTGTGTCAGTGTGCTTGTGTGTAGTGAGCATGTGTGTGTCAGTGAGCTTATCAGTAGAGAGCATGTATGTGTGTCAGTGAACTTGTCTGTAGTGAGCGTGTGTACATCAGTGAGCTTGTCTGTAGTGAGCGTATGTCAGTAAGATTTTTGATGCCAAAATACCAGAGTATTGCAGTATATATATATATATATAAATGATTGGGAATGACTGCACTCCAAGGACTTGATGATAAAAATATTACTTTTATTCTATATCATTTAAAAATATCTACGTTTCAGCCCCAATACATGGGCTTTCATCAGGATGGCAATAAAATACACATATAAATATAACATACTTATAAACCAAAACATAAAAGGGTACTAACCAGCTTCATGTGTGAGAGAACCGAAATGGCGTTCAGTCTGCACGTGGAGCGGTTGATCAAAGTGCCTCAACCGGAGTTGCTAGGCACTGCGTTCCATTTGTTTGCTAGGTGATCAGTGGAACGCTATTTCACCCACGATTGCTATGCTGTTTGATCGGTAAACACAAAGCTAGTTTTGCTGTGTGTGCCGATGTGAATTCTTTCCCTGACTGCTACTTACTGGCACTGTGCCTGGAATGCAACTGATACAAAGTATCAGTAAGCACCATATATGGATGTGCTGCTGCACTAACAAGATTAAGCCCTTGATAGAACTCCAGTCTGGCAGAGTGCAAATACCATCACACTCAGCCAGTTTGGGTCTTCACTTCTCACAAATAGAGGGGAGATATAAGTGCCCAAAAGGAAGTTGGAAGAGTAATATAAACAGAATATGAAGCAACACTTGTGTGCTGTAAACCAGCCAATATGGAGCTGTGTAGAGATGGACTGTCAGGGTACTTGAAGTCTCTACCTCTGAGAGAGGTAGAGACTTAGAAGTTTATCCGTCCAGAAGGGCTGTTTCCCCCGTCTCTCGCGGTCCGTCCGGTCATTTACACGCCGGCCGCGAGGGATCCACTTCCTTTTGTAACACGACGCTCAGCAGTCGACGTCATGACGCCAACCCAGACCGACCTGTCAATCAATTGTCTGGAAACTAATCAGGACTCGTCGGAGGCGTGTCTACTCTCCTGAGCCAGGGTATTTAACAGTGCTTCTCCCATTTGCTCATTGCCCTGTCGTGGTTCTAGCCTGTCTAGTCACTCAGCGCTCTTGTATTCCAGTTATCCCTTTGGTTCCGACCCGGCTTGTTTGTATTACCCTGCTTATCTCTGTTACCCTTTGACTCGGCTTGTTCCTCGCTTACCTGTCTTCTCGTTCCCTCGACCTCGGCTTGCCTTTGACCATTCTCTCTATCTCCGTACGTTAGTCCGGCCATTCTAAGGTCCGGTATACGTACCTTTCTACTGTCTGTACTCTGCGTGTTGGATCCCTGTCTCGATCCTGACATGGACTAATACTGTAAAATCCATTATGTTAAAGTCAAACTTCTCCCATATAGCTATATTTGAATGATATTCCCTAAATCCTAGCAGGAAAAAATGTGTAAATACATAGAAGCATATATTAAAGCTTGTGTTGTAGCTGGGGGTATGTTTGTTAAACCAATGGCTTAGAAGAGAATGAGACAGACAGGACTAACTAAAACTTAAATTGCGGCAGAATAATGCCCTGGAATCTCTAAACCACATGAAGTTGGATTAAGCAATTAAAAACAATATTACTTGAAATATGATAATATAAGAGGTCAACACAATTAGATAAATAAGACTAAACTGAAAGATAAATAATGATTAACTGTTATCTAACTAATTGAAAAACAATCTCATTAATACATTGTGATAAGGTGAATGGGGTGGTCTGTGAGGGAGTCTATATCTCGTCAAGATTGTTCAGAGAGGCATATGATTTTTAACCTCAGGGGGAGAGTATGATTCTGTGTATATAACCGGAATGATTGTTTAGTTATGGGCCCCTGGGGTGGAGCATTTGGAGAGAAGGGAGGGCCAATGCTCCACTCCGCAGTTTAGCGGTTTTCTTGGAAGACATATATCCAGGCCAGGGTTTTTGGACCGTCTCCAACCTACTGCCCAGCTGCAGGTAATCGGCTGCAGCAGTGGGAATAAACCCCTCCCTGCTAGGCAGGTAAAGGGAGAATGTTTTGTTTTCTCTCTGAAAGGCTCTCTCTGAAAGGTCTCTCTGAAAGGCTCTCTCTGAAAGGTTTTCTCTCTGAGTGGACAAAGACTCTAGGTTGGTGAAACCAATATTGTTTTGTTTAGTTTAACCCCTGAGAGATAGGGAACCTGATATTAGTTAGTGCTCAGACGAGCTAGGTTTTTTGTTTAAAGGGATTTATGTTTTCATTTACTGCTGTCTCCTGTGTGGATTTACAATAAAGTTGCCTGGATTATATAAAAGCCAAAGGACTGTGCCTGTTGTTTACCCTAGAGGACCGTGCTATCTACAAACAAGGATCACAACATAAAATGAGAATGCACTGGTCATAATTATAAGCACTGACTACTATGTAATTAGAGACGCTATTCAAATGCATCCAAATATTATATGTTAGGTGTGACGAGAGCAATCTCGCCACATTGCATTGGAGAAGCCTGGCTGCCCGCCTGCTGCCTTTGGACTATGGCCCTGGGAGATTGGGCCCTTTAAAAACAGTATTTGGCCCTAACAGAGTGCATGTCACTCATTCTGGCCCTTTAAATACAGTGGGGTCATTCAGTACTTGCCCTGTGTGAGCGGTGATACCCCAGATAGGTATGCCATGGAGCCCATTCATATAATGAAAGACTATGGGAAAGACTTTAGCTCCATGGCAATTGAACTGTGTGAATAGGATCTGAGTGCTATTCGGTAGTTTTGTGCGCTCAGATCCCAGCTATCTGGGGATATGTGAAATGTCTGTGTGTTATGTGTAAAAGGTGACTTTATGTATTTTAAAGTGTTTTATGTATTTTTGCAACCATGTGCTCAATGGAGTCTGCCTCTATCCCTGGATAATTGGATTACTTTCCCCATTGTCTCCAGGATAGAGGCCTCTGTAAAACCGGTCTGAGCCATGCTTGCAGGGTTTTTTTAAAAGATACTTTACTAACTTTTCGACCCCTGGTCTGATTCATGCCATTTTTTTATATGTTGTTCCCCTGAATGGATTGATTGTGGATATGTATTTGTATGTGAATGTGATGTATGGTTTTAGAGTTATGAAAGTTGGGTAGAAAGTATGTTTAACTGTATGTATAATTGAGTTTCCTCTCAGGATAAGGGGAGGGAATCTGTGGGATGTAACTGTGATGTGATTGGTTGTTTTATCCAAACTCCCTGTGGGCAGTCCTGTATTTGCAACAACTGTAATAAAAACCAGGCTGGGTGTGCCAGCACCTCAGACCACTGCTTGACCCTCAACACGGAGCCTTTTCTCGTTCTTGGGGGGATTCACTGTATGCTGATAGAGACTGACTGCCAGGAGTATAAGACGCTTGGGAGCTTTTCCTGTTCGTCTGCTAGCAGCTATTTGTGAGGTTTCCAGTTTGGAGTGCTATTTTGTATCCAGTTCGGGAGTTTGGTGTTCTGCAGTAGCTATCAAGGAGAGAGAGTAAGCGCTAAGTAACAAAAAGGCAGCAACCTAATAAGGGAATCCCTCAAATACCCTTAAAAGATGAGACAAAAGAAAAAACAAAAAAGGCTGCGCCAGGGGAAATCAATATATAAACGACAATTAGTCCAAGTAAAAAGAGAAAGTCTTATCTAGAATATGCTCCTATGGAGAATGGGAAGTCTGTAGATCCACGGTCAGGGGAAAGTTCCTCGTTGATCTCCTTCTTAGGAATTCACTCGTATGTGGAAAAAACAGATACAAAACAGGATAGTGCAATACGTCTGATAGTGAGGTAGATAGGAAATTAAAAGCTGGTATAAAACTCACATTTATAAGAGCTATAACTCGCTCTAGTGTTGAAGGCGTACAGCGGTACAATCCCCGCTTATGGGATATAGGGAAAATTTCCTCCGTCAGTGATATGTTCCATGCTCAAAGATAAAAGAGAAACAACCAATAGTGCTCACTGGGTAAAATAGTGGTAAAAAATATTTTTGTATAAAATGGTACTCACAAGTTAGACGTCGGCGCGCACTGCGCAGCCGCCGACGTCTAAGGGAAGGGGGACGTCGGCTCGCATATGATTGCGGCCGACGAGGATACAGGATCATATGCGAGCCGACGTCCCCCTTCCCTTAGACGTCGGCGGCTGCGCAGTGCGCGCCGACGTCTAACTACACATCCCAGGATCCCATGCGGTTAGATTGCCGGTCACGTGACCGCATCATTATTGTAAATTTTACACCAAACACACCTCGTTTTAAATTCTTTTCAGTGTAAGGAGGCATAATAAGTGAATCCAATTGTGTATTTATTATTATTATTCTAATTTTAAAAGCATACTTTTATCTGTTCATAACTTGTATTTTGATTGGCTGTCCCCTACTTTGGCGCCAATTTTAAGTTTCTATGTGTTATTTAAACCTCTTTCTGCCAGGTATCAGGTTCTTAATCCATATTGATAAAGCCACATTGGCGAAACGCGTTTATGGAATTTTACTGTGTATTTTAATATTAAAGATTTTTTGGACACGTTTTATTTAGTGCCATTTATCTTTTTTACACTGTATATTAATTTGTTATCTGGCATTTTTATTTCCCTGGACTCCAAGTAATCCGAGGTGGGGATCATACCCCCAACGCTATCTTCAAGGAGCAGTCGGTCTGCTCCTCCCTTGTGAGTACCATTTTATACAAAAATATTTTTTATCACTATTTTACCCAGTGAGCACTATTGGTTGTTTCTCTTTTATCTTTGAGCGTGGAACATATCACTGACGGAGGAAATTTTCCCTATATCCCATAAGCGGGGATTGTACCGCTGTATGCCTTCAACACTAGAGCGAGTTATAGCTCTTATAAATGTGAGTTTTATACCAGCTTTTAATTTCCTATCTACCTCACTATCAGACGTATTGCACTATCCTGTTTTGTATCTGTTTTTTCCACATACGAGTGAATTCCTAAGAAGGAGATCAACGAGGAACTTTCCCCTGACCGTGGATCTACAGACTTCCCATTCTCCATAGGAGCATATTCTAGATAAGACTTTCTCTTTTTACTTGGACTAATTGTCGTTTATATATTGATTTCCCCTGGCGCAGCCTTTTTTGTTTTTTCTTCTGCAGTAGCTATGCCTGTCTTTTAGAAAGGGGCATATCGCCTAAACGGATTTTAACCCCTTGTCTGCTGAAACGGTCCGTTACACTGGCTATGGAGGGATAATGTATAATAAACACAGGTTACTGGCTATGGGAGGATAATGTATAATAAACACAGGTTACTGGCTATGGGGGGATAATGTATAATAAACACAGGTTACTGGCTATGGGGGGATAATGTATAATAAACACAGGTTACTGGCTATGGGGGGATAATGTATAATAAACACAGGTTACTGGTTGTGGGGGGATAATGTATAATAAACACAGGTTACTGGTTGTGGGGGGATAATGTATAATAAACACAGGTTGCTGGTTGTGGGGGGATAATGTATAATAAACACAGGTTACTGGCTATGGGGGATAATGTATAATAAACACAGGTTACTGGTTGTGGGGGGATAATGTATAATAAACACAGGTTACTGGCTATGGGAGGATAATGTATAATAAACACAGGTTACTGGCTATGGGGGAGATAATGTATAATAAACACAGGTTACTGGCTATGGGAGGATAATGTATAATAAACACAGGTTACTGGCTAAGGGGGAGATAATGTATAATAAGCACAGGTTACTGGCTATGGGGGGATAATGTATAATAAATACAGGTTACTGGCTATGGAGGATAATGTATAATAAACACAAACACAAAAAAAAAAAAAAAATGAATGCAGCTTCAGTGGCTTCTGGAAACATCTTCTTCAGACTTAATTTCTAGATAACAATATTTATCTGTAAGTCCTTGATTAGGAGGCTGCTGGCTAGTTCCCAATAAACAGACAAGTAACAGTGGCAAGAATTAACTGTGGTTTTGCCAAGTCCAACATGTAGATATTCACTTAGAAATGCTTGGTCACATTCAGAAATTTTCTCTTAATTGTGTAAATCAGAGGATATTTCAGACCTTAGTCGATGTCAACAAGGCATTGTCAGCAGGCAAAGTCAATTCCTGTAATTTGAGAATGATCTCAAAGACTATAAGATTCTAGATCTTTTTCAACAGTTGTTATATCTTGCAGATGCATCTAAGTAATTGCCATTCTCATAACCCCATTTAAAGCAAAACAAACGCTCAAAGTACTTTTTAATATTAAAAGTATTTATTAGATATGTGAATGGAATTTTTGCCTTCCCCGTAACCCTCAATATTGTCCCCCCTTACTTTACAATATATTTTAATTTTGTTTCAAAATATTGTTTTATTTTATAATAATGTCTTCAATAAAAATTATTTGAAAACTATAAAGTATGTAAATGTATATTCTTATGCAAGTTGATAAAAGTGAACATATACATTAAAAATCTCATGTAATCTCATGTAATTTAATTTAAAAAAAAAATATGATGACAAAAATGAAAAAAATACATGTTTTTGACTTTTACTTGAAAAATCTTTTACTCATCTACAAAAGTGAATAAAAATAAAAACTGCTAAATAGATTCAAAATTTTGTCCTGAGTTTTAAAATATCCAGTGTTTACATGCTTTTTTGCTTTTTTTGCAAGTTATAGGGCTATAGGTACAAGTAGGATATTGTGGTTTCAAAACATACATTTTTTTCAAATTTATCAATAGTGACATTGTAACACTATTATCTGTCAAAATTCTCTGAATAACATCCCGCATGTACATATTTTTTAAAAGTAGACAACCCAGGGTATTCAATATGGGGTATGTCCAGTCTTTTTTAGTAGCCACCTAGTCGGAAACACTGTCCAAAGTTAGCGTTCATATTTGTTTGTGTGTGGAAAAAGTAAAAAACTAAATTGAACGCTAATTTTGGCCAGTGTTTGTGACTAAGTGGCTACTAAAAAAGACTGGACATACCCCATTTGCAATACCTTGGGTTGTCTTCTTTTGCAAATGGTATGCCATCATTGGGGTAATTCTCATTCCTGGGCTACCATACGCTATCAAAGGCAACGTAACCAACCTGGCCATTTTCAATGTAAAAATATTTGACCCATATATTTGACCCTGTAACTTTCAAAAATGCTATAAAATCTGTACATGGGGGTACTGTTAAACTCGGGAGACTTTGCTGAGCACAAATATTAGTGTTTAAAAACAGGAAAACTTATCACAACAATTATATCATCAGTAAAAGTGCTGTTTGTGTGTGAAAAATTTGAAAAAAGTCACTTTCACTGACAATATCATCGCTGTGATAGGTTTTACTTTTAATTTACTTATTATTTGTATTTTATAATAATATATATAAATACAATATATATAGTTATTATATATAGTATATATACGTGTGTAATTTAATTATAAGTGTATTTTTATATTAATATATGTACATATTAATATAAAAATACACATAGAATGATATTATATATATGATATATAGACATATATTATATAGATATAATATATGTCTATATATCATATATATACACACACATATATATAATTTTTTTTATTATTAACATTAACTTAATTTTTATTTTATTTTACACTAGCAGGGAGACTGCCTGTCAGCACATCACATGGCCCCAGGGGTCCTAATTCGCCATGGGGAGACTGTTTGGGCTGCAGGCAGACTCCCCACAACGGGAGCACCACCGATCGCCGCCGGGGGAACGACGGCGATCGGGTAAGTACATCTTAAAGTTAGGACGGTTCAGGACCGTCATCAGTCGGCAACGCAAAAATGCCGATGGCGGTCCTGAACCGTCCTCAGTCCTTAAGGGGTTAAAGGGACTCTCCAGTGCCAGGAAAACAAACCCCTTTAGTGACTTACCTGTATCTAGCGCCGATGTCCCTCGGCGCTGGGTCAGCCTCCGCCTACGCTCCTCCCCCACTGATGTCAGCCGGCGGGGGGAGACCTATTTTGCATTCGTGGCGGGGGTGAGGTAGACCTAATGCACATGCGCGGCAATGCCGCGCGTGTGCATTAGACTTCCCCATAGGAAAGCATTGAAAAATGCTTTCAATGCTTTCCTATGGGGAATTCGGCGATGCTGGAGGTCCTCACAAAGCGTGAGGACCTCCAGCATCGTTATAACACACTTTTCGTGTTCTATGAACACGGAAGTGTCCTCTAGTGGCTGTCTAGACAGCCACTAGAGGAGGACTTAACCCTTCAAGGTAAATATTGCAGTTTATGAAAAGCTGCAATAATTACACTTGCAGGGTTAAGGAGTTGGCACCCAGACCACTCCAATAGGCAGAAGTGGTCTGGGTGCCTGGAGTGTCCCTTTCAGCAAGTTAGTTAAAATAAAAAATATACATTCATTTTTCTAAATTATTTTCTGAAGTCTTTCAAGTCTTCTCTTCTACAAGTTCAGCTGCTCAGCTAATCCAACCCTTTTTTGACCAGCACTAAATTTTTTGTTCAAGCTGGGCAATGTCCAATCTCAGGCTTCACATAAAGAGTATTTGTGGACACAATGAGCAAATTTGGAAGCCATAATAGATATACACGAAAATGCATATTTGTAAAAAAAAAAAAAAATAATAATACATATAACATTATTAAATACTGGATATTATACAAATAATATCACATACTCACATTATACCACAATAGTTTGTAAAATCTGCTTCTCTTGTTCTTGTTTTTTCATGTGAAGGTTTGTGTAAGAACTTTAATCTCACGCAGGAGGTGCCATATACATGCACCATCATTTAGACAGCGTTAAAATCCAGCGGATTATTTACTAAAGTGATAATTCAAAGTGAATTTCAAATTTAAGGGAAAAGAACTGTACTGGAAACATTCTTTAAGTGAGCTATCCCTGAAATTCTTAAATGTGATATTCGCTATGAATTAACTTTGAATTCATTTTCTTAAATAACCCTGGGTCTTTAGAGATAACCCACAGATAAGTTTGAAAAGGGCAATCTTAGCATCTTTCACATGTGCAAGTTCCTCTAGTCTATCAGTTTCCTGATCTTTCTCAACAGTTTTTATATCTTTCAAAATATCGATATCCTCACCAACCCAAAGACTACCCTTATAAGTGAAAGAAAACAATCAAAAGTTCAGATATGATCGTCTAACGCCTTAACCGTTGATGAAAACACTATTTTTTACACCATTCTCTTCTACTGATGTGTTTTAATCATAAATATCACCAGACTGATGTCAGATTATTTTTACAAAAAGTGTTTGTCCCATATAAAAAATGTACATGTAAGTTGTAAAAATTACTGATGTTGTGCAGAATTTATATTTTCCTCTCTGAATCTTTGATTATGGAACCGAGAGTCCCAGGTACACTGTCATTCAGCACAAACGCTCCTCCTTAACCAAAACATTGTGCGTTACAATTTCACAAGACTGACATTGCAACAAATTCACACGTGCATTTGTCCAGAAACGTATGCAAATCACAACTATAGCCTGAATTCACACTCAATTTTACTACGCATAAGTAGAATAATTTATTCACACATACTGACACTACGTTAATATTATTGGCATTTATATAGCAGCAACATATTCCTCAGAGCTTTACAACTGTAAAATGGAGATAGCTGACAACAATTAATTAAAATACAGAATATAACAGCAACAAGAGGTGAAGAAGGCCTAGCTGAAATGAGCTTGCAATCAATGAAAGAGCTTACGATCTATGAACTACGATCTATAAAACCCCTCGATTTACAAAAATTAACATATAGTTTTGCATTAACCCACAAATACAGATACTACAGAAAGATATTGACAATTGCAATCACATTACATTACACACAAATACATCCATACATTCACACTACTCACAAATATACACACGTGTATTCAGATTTCGTCTACAGATTGTTAAATACAAGCGGGCATTCATACAAATAGGCTTATGGTATTATTCATGAAACTGAGAATTGTGGAACGTTGACAAAGGAATTGCAAATATTAGGCCAAAATAGCAGACATTAAAAAATAGACTGGAGAATGTTCCCAGGTGAACAATTTTGACCTACAATTTACCGGTTAGTGCAGAGGCAGGCAACCTTTTGGTCACGCTGTGCCAAAGTAAAATTTTGAAGTTCCCTAGTGTGTTAACCTTATAAACATTTTTTTCAAAGTTTAAATATTTTGAGGAATTCTGCTTGTGTTATGTATGAGTGCAGCTGCATATGTAGTAGTATGTTTTTAATTCTGGAGTTTTAGTGTTGACTATTTTCTTTGGTATGCAGGCAAACCATTGTGGTGAGCCGAAGTAATGTGGGAATTATTAGGCCTAGCAGGACTGTAGCTTTTTGTAATGCAGGGTTCCTAGCAGCCTTTTTGACCTTTTGTTGGTTTGCTTAGGCAAACATGTTTCTAGATGTGCTGAGGTATTGCTAGGTGGGCCCTCAGCAGCTGTATCCTTTCCTTGGTTTATGGTGACTATGTACCCTATGGTAGGGAGGCGGCTTATAGGTATGTCGAGTTGTAGGCAGGGTACAGTTTGCTGGGGATTTGAATTAGGTTGCTGTCACTTTAACACAATGATATTTTTATTAATGTGTGAGTTTTTGGTACAAAGACTGAACGGGTAGTATATCAATGTTGTACTCAGTTGAGGTCGGATATTTGTAAACACACCCATTACTTAACTACCAAGAAACACATAGATGATGGCAGTTCAGGTTAGCTATGCTGGAGAGAAGAGGTGATAACGAAAGTATCGCATTGATCTTATTGATAATATTGATGAAAAGTTTATATATTTGCGTAGCAGTTAGAAGGATCTGAGATATCACAAGTGGGGTCCGTGTGAGAAAAAAAATCTATACTCCATAGAGTTTGGATAATCTAAAGTGCTTATGTGTTTTTACTTTCAGAGCAATAGCTACATTAAAGCATAGGATAACACACAAAGGAATAAAATAGCCAATTACTAGAAAAGGGATTAGAAAACTGCGTGTTGATAAGACAATTCAATTCCAAATTCCTAGTACTTTATCAATCTCATAATAATTACTAGCATTGACAAAACACATTTTGTCTATGTCTTTTATGGCATCTAGTGGATTGTTTGTGTATGTACTTAAAATAGCTAACTTGTTAAGATCAGAAGGAAATAAACTACACATTGCAGTTCCATTAAACTTATGCTCATTGCTGTATACTTTAACTGGAATACTACAGAGTACAGTTACCACCCAAACAGCTGCACAGATACAGTAGCAAACACATGGAGAATAGAACATGTGATGCCAGATTGGTTTCATCACAGAAAGTAGACGATCAATAGTTAGGGCCCTAATGAGGAATATACTGGCGTACATATTGACGATGGAAAGGAAATTGTACATTTTGCTGATATGATTTCCATAGGACCAGTTTGCTCTTAATCAGGACCGGTGCTAGGATTTTTAGTTACACAGGCGAAGATGCATTTTGGTGCCCCCCACCCTCGTTTAAAATAAGGTTCATACAAACACAGAAATAATCATACAGAGACATACAGACACAGACAGAGACATACATGCAGGCATATAGACATACATACAGAGGCATACCGTCATACAGACACATACATACATAGACAGACATACAGAAACATACATACAGAGACATCCAGGCATACAGACACATACATACATACAGGCATACAAAGACATACACGCATACAGAGACATACCGTCATACAGACACATACATATATACAGGTATACAGAGACATACAGGCATATAGACACATACGTACAAAGACATACAGGCATACAGACACATACATTTGTACATACAGAGACATACAGGCATACGGACACATACATTTGTACATACAGAGACATACAGGCATACAGAAACATACAGACACATACATGCATACAGAAACATGCATACAAAGACATACATGCATACAGAGACCTACATACATACATACATACAGAGACATACACAATTACATACTAGTTCAATCTTGTCCCCTGGATGCATGCTGTCTGGCTCCTTGGAGTCCTGTCCTGCAGCCCAGCCCCATCACAGGGCACCAGCCGCGCTGTGTGGTACACAGGGAGCAGGGATATGATGTCATTCATATCCTCGCCCCCTCCAACACATGGCGGCGGGCACCTGGTCGCAGGGGTTGCAGGGCTGTGACCCCTGCGACCGCGGTATGTACGCCAGTGCATGCAGATGCACACACAATTAAAGGACCACTACAGACACCCAGATCACATCAGCTCAATGAAGTGGTCTGGGTGTCAGGTCCCTTTAGTTTTAACCCTGCAGCTGAAAACATAACAGTTTCAGAGAAACTGCTATGTTTCACCGAGGGTTAATCCAGCCTCTAGTGGATGTCTCACTGACAGCCGCTAGAGGAGCTTCCGCTATTCTAAAACACTGAACGTCCATAGTAAAGCATTGAGTAATGCTTTCCTATGGGCGGTTTGAATGCGTGCGCGGCAAGAGCATTCGGAGCTGAGAGGCGGAGGGATCCCCAGCGCCAAGGGAGTCCGGCGCTAGAGAAAGGTAAGTGCTGAAGACACACACACACTCTCACGAACAGATGCATACACACCAGCTAACAGACACACACATTTACTGACAGACACACTCAGCGACAGACATACATACACACTCACTTACAAAACATACACTCTCACTGACAAACACACACTCACTAACAGACATCAAACAGACTCACTAATACACAAACAAACACACTCAGTAAGAGACACACAGTAACACACTTACTGACACTCACTAGCAGACACACTCACTGACACTCACTAGCAGACACACTCACTGACACTCACTAGCAAACACACACACTGACACTCACTAGCAAACACACACACTGACACTAGCAGACACACTCACTGATACTAGCAGACACACTCACTGACACTAGCAGACACACTCACTGACACTAGCAGACACACACACTGACACTAGCAGACACACTCACTGACACTAGCAGACACACTCACTGACACTAGCAGACACCCTCACTGACACTAGCAGACACACTCACTAACACTAGCAGACACACTCACTGACACTCACTAGCAAACACACACACTGACACTCACTAGCAGACACACACACTGACACTCACTAGCAGACACACACACTGACACTCACTAGCAGACACACACTCACACTAACACATGTTTTTTTTTTAATTTAATCCCTCAGCCTCCTTACCTTTTTGGAGTGCTGAAGGGATTCCCTGGGGTCCAGTGGTGCTGCTGGGCTCCTGGGCTCCTTGGCTGGCTGGCTCCCTCCCTGGCTGGCTGGCTGGCTGGCTCCCTCCCTCCCTGGCTGGCTGGCTGGCTGGCTCCCGGGCGGGCGCGAGGGAGCACTCTCCCATGTGTGCTTCCTCTTCAGCTCCCTCGCGCACCGCGTAGGGATGCCGGCGCCGGAAGATGACGTCATCTTCCGGCTCCGGTATCAGTATGCGGCGCGCGAGGGAGCTGAAGAGGAAGCACACATGGGAGAGTGCTCCCTCGCGCGCCCGCAGAACCGGGCGCTCGGCCACGCTACAACAGGTCGTCGGTTGGAGGGGAGCGCAGTGCGCTTCCCTCCTTCCGGTCAGCCCGATTTTGCGCCCCCAGGGCCGGTGCGCCCTAAGGCGGCCGCCTGGGCCGCCTTATGGTAGCGCCGGCCCTGCTCTTAATACAGACACCACATTAAGTGGTAAAACCAGGAGAAACATCAAATCTGTCCCATGGCCATTTCCTCAGAAACAGAGGGATTATTTATAAAGACATATAGAAAACAGATAACAAGAAAGATAACAAAATTGAACCTTAAAAAAGTAGGGCACATGTGACAAATTTGTTACGGTATGAGGGTTCGTATTTGGCATGTCTATTCGTGGCTAGATAGATCAGTTTGAGCCCTGTTATGAGTTGTTAATATGATGTCCGTAGCCTTTCTTAGAGAGGGGCTTGTAATAGAGCTCATTCACGAAGGTGTAACCAATGCTCTCAAAGGTTGTGGTATGCAGGTTCGTTGGACAGATCGTACCCCTTGCTAGAGGGTCTATCTATAGGGCTGTACCCCACAGGTGTTGGCATCAGCATTTGGGATACATCGTTAACAGGTGTTTAGTTAGTGAGAGCAAGATGAATGTAAAGGTAAAGGTGAAGGAAAACTATTATTGAAATCAACAAATTTTAATCCAAACATACATAAATATTTATTTATATTAAAATATAATAATGTATAATCATTTCAGAATAAAACTGGCAGCTGGGGTCAAAAGGGCATACATTACAAAACATGACCGAAAGCAAAATAAACACAATTTAGGAAATAATGGAGTCAAATTGGTCTACAAGGGACAAACTGGGTTGAACCAACGACAATCTATAAAGTAAAGAAAGAAGACCCACAAAGAACACAGCTTTTTTTATTATTATTATTGTTTTACCTCTGTTAATACTTAAAGCGGCACTGTCATGGCCGAATCCCATTTTTTTTAAAACCCCTTCCCGCCTCCACTACATCCAATTGACCCCCTAGTCACCCTCAAATGCCCCTAAGCCCCCCAGATTACCTATTTTTTATTCTTTATTTTCTGCCCCGATCCTTATTCAGGGCGCCGCCATCTTTGTGTGGGTAGACTCTGTGGGACATGTCATCTGCCCACACTAGATAGACTGTGAGATTCCCGCACATGCCCAGTTAAACATTTGGCCATGCGAACGGGAATTTCATCTATTCATTCATTTATCAGACAGAATGAATGAATAGAAAAAATCAGACGAACAAACTAACACTGAGTATCAGTGTTCGTTTGTTCGTTCAGTTTATTACAAGGAGGGAGCTACCTCCGCGCAGCTCCCTAGTTGTAATATGTACAGATAGATGGATTTCCATAGGACCATGGCTTTATAAGCCTTCCCCCGCCCTGCAGAGCTCAGTCTGCGCGGAGCCCTCCATGGGTGAAGATGGATTATTTTTTTTGCGCTCGGGTTTTTTATTTTATTTTAAATTTGACTCGTATGATGGCTTTTTATTTGGCCTTTTTGGGGCCTGAAAAATGAAGATTTCAGAAAAAAGAAGACGTCAAATGGTAAGTTGAATTTTTCTTTACAGGTTAGATATTTTATTCCCCCCTCATTATTTTTAGGGTGAGGGGGGTAGGTAGGGGATAGTTTTTATTAGGTGGGGGGGTGACTAGGGGCTTGGGACCCCTAGTCACCTTGATTGGGGGGGATTTTTATTTAGGGCTCCCACACACCTCTCAGGGGTGGGGGCCGGGGGGGGAGGACAGTAGGTCCCCCCCTTATTGTTTTTTAGGGCCCCCACCTACCGCTCAGCGGTGGGGGCCGAGGGGGAGGACAGTAGGTCCACCCCTTATTGTTTTTAAGGGCCCCCACCCACCACTCAGGGGTGGGGGCCAGGGGGGAAGGACAGTAGGTTCCCCCACCATTCTTATATAGGGCCCCACCCCCCGCTCAGGGGTGGGGGCCGGGCGGAGGACAGTAGGACCCTCTTATTGTTTTTTTAGGGCCCCCACCCACCTCTCAGGGGTGGGGGCCAGAGGGGGAGGACAGTAGGTCCCCCCCTTATCCTTATTTAGGGCCCCCACCCACCGCTCAAGGGTGGGGGCGGGGGGTGGACAATAGGTCCCCCCCATTGTGCTTTATAGCCCCCACCGCGCAGGACAGTAGGGGTGGGGCTAATAGGTTTTTTTTGTTTGTTTGTTTGTTTTTTACAGTGAGCAGCCACAGGCTGCTCACTGCTTACTAGACATGCCCCTACTCTCGGTATACCGAGTAGGGGCATATTATTTACTAATACTAAGTAATCTGTACTTAGTATTAGTAAATTTGGCTGAAAGACCAATTTAGGTCTTTCAGCCTTTTAGTAGATAGCTCCCTGATACCGTGGGAATTAGGGAGTTATCTACTAAGCGGCTGCAAGATGCAGCCACGGCAATGAATAGGATCGGAGTTTCATTCATTCGAATGAAATTCCGATCCGAACAAAGTCCCGAATTGTGTTCTAACACGAATGTAGAAACAGAACGCAATTCGGCAGTTTTGCCGGCGTTCTGTCTAAGTGACAGGAAGCATCGTGGGAACAGGGAGGAAAACTAAGGATCATGGGAAAATTGCTGTGACCACCGGAAACGAAGCACACTTTGCTCCTCCGCTGGTCACCGCTGGTCACTGCGTAGGAAACCTCCAGAAGTGAAATAGTCCCTACTTTTTCTTAAGTTTTAAAGAAAACTATAGCAGACAGGGAGAAACAGGGAACAGATCCTGAGAGAGGGAGAGAAGATGAATCGATTGGGGAAAGGTAAGTTCGGCATGACAGTGCCGCTTTAAATCAATTACCTCTGTTACATAAATAATATGTAAAAATAAATAGTGGAAGATTGCCAACAGAAATGTCAAAAACTAATCTCAGAAGACTGGCAGGGTTATCCATTAAAGTGAAAATTCAAAGTGAATTTCAAATTCAAGGTAAAAATAGATGAATTGGAAAAATTCTCTAATACGGCTATGCTTCCAGTTTGGATACCTTTGTGCCTTAAATTTTAAATTAACTTTGTATTCACTTTGTGGTTTCACTTTACTGGACACAGATAATACATGTTTGTTTGTCTCCGGGTGTCTGACTTCAAGACTTCAGGAGAGCTTTGAATAAATGTATCAGAACTCATCCACTGCCTAAATTACAATTGGTGTCACCAAAATTATAACATGAGGATTTATTGAAAATGCAATCTCCTTAAACAAAAGCAGAATTGGAAACATTATTTAATTGAGAAAGGATATTAGTAAATGGTGAAATAAAAATCCACTTTTATTGATTTAGGCTTGGGTATTGAAGACCAAATAAATGTACCGTCAATACTGCCAAACATAAACATAAAAAATAAAAAGTAAAAATACATGGCAGAATTTAACAGAGGTGATCAGTATATTTTAAATAAATTGTATTAGTGTTTTTAATTTTGAAAGTGGTAAATGTATGTTCTTGTACAAATAACTTACATGTTACAGAATCCTCTTCTACCAGTCTGGAACTCGGCTCCCACATGAGCCTTAAGTTCTGACATATTGTAGCAGGGCAGGTGGGTACTTGTCTCTTTACCATACAGAAGAAAGCAAGTTGGTACCTCACTAATTTGCCACTTCTTCAGGAAAATGTACATTTATCAACCTGTGGCTGAATTTTCTTTCAACACTTTGCAGATGTAACTTTGTCAACTGAAAGCTGTGAGTTGATTTTTTTTTTTTTTTGGAGAAAGTCCGTGCCCTTTTATGGAACAGTGGCTTCTAAAAACATCTTTTACAGACGTAATTTGTGGATACCAATATTTGTCTCTAATTCCTGTATTAGGAGGCATCTGGCTAGTTCTCAATAAACAGACTCTAACAGTGGCAGGAACTAACTTTTGTGTTGCAAAGTCCAAAATGTAGATTTATGTTTTGAAATGGTTGGTCACATTCAGAAATCTTCTCTTAATTGTGTAAATCAGAGTATTTTTCAGACCTTGTTCAATGTCACCAAGGGAAATTTGAGGCAGGCAAAGTCAGGGTCTATAACTTGAGAACCATCTCAAAGAATATCAGATTCCAGATCTATTTCATCGGTCGTTAATATCTTGCAAATGCATCTATATGATTTCCATTCTCGTGACTCCACTTAAAGCAAAACAAACGTTCAAAGTCTTTTTTTATAATTAAAAGTGACCGGACTGTTGTTGGAGTTTTGGCACGGTGAATTAGCAAAGTATTTATTAAATATAAATTATGTAAATGTGTATTCTAAAGACATTATAAGAAAAAGAAAATGTATAATCTTTAATGAACTTTAACAAGGCAGTTACAATTAAAAAAATATGCCTACATTAGTTTTTCAAAATTATTTTCCGAAGTCTTTAAATTCTTTCCTCTGCTACAAATTCAGCTGCTAAACTAATCCACCCTCCTTTTTTGTTGGGCAGTGTCCAATCTCAGGCTTCACACAGAGAATCATTGGGGACAAAGTGAGCATATTGGAAGCAATGAAGGATATACATGAAAATGCATGTTCATTAAAAAAAAAAAAAAATACATGTAACATTATTAAGTACTGAATATTTTACAAATTACATGAATAATATCAGACACTCACAGTATACCACAATAGGTCCCAAAATCTGATTCTCTGGCTCCTGTGAAGCTTTGTGTGAGAACTTTAATAATCTCACACAGGAGGTGCCATATACATGCACCCTCAGTCAGATAGTGTTAGAATCTGACTGTTAGTCTCTACGGTCTTCCCTGCTTCACTTCCTGCACAGTGAAATGACATAATCAGTTATTGCTCTATGCAGTCTCTAAAGCAAGAAAGACTTAAAGATGCCTGATTAGCATAAAGACAAATTTTTACCAGGTTTATCCCTGCACATCGTTTTACTGTCTGATTATCTTACATCAGCTATTTCAGTCTGCTATAGCTACTTCAGCAAAATCCCGAATAGTAAGACCCCATTGTAGTTTCGATTTAATAAGAGTTTGTATTTGTTAAAGGGACACTATAGACATCAGAACCACTAATGTTTAATGTAGTGGTTCTGGTGTCTATAGTCTGTCCATGGAGGCTGCTCAATTTAAAAGCTGCCTTTTTTAGAGAAAAGGCAATGTTTATTTGGTGCCTAGTAACACTTCTAGTGGCAGTCACTCAGATGGCCTTTAGAGGTGCTTCCTATCTCAGTGCTGCACACAGTGCCGCACTTATGTTCAGCATCTGCACGTTCTTCATGTAGACACTAAATGGTCCCCATAGAGATGCATTGATTCAATAAATTAATGCTGATTTGCCTAGTGCTGTGTTTTGCGTTTTTCTTATGGGAAAGCATTGGATTAGCTGAGATTATCAAGATTGATGAGAGGTGGAGCGAGTTGTTAAAAGACTTGTGCAGCATTGGAGAAAAGGTAAGTATACTATCTTTTAACGCCAGTGGGGATGGGGTAGTGGGTTTTAGGAATACTTGTTTATATTAAGCATCAAAAGAAGTCTTCACGTGGATTTAAATCCTTTGCATTACAAGACCCTGGCTTTACCTCTACACTACTATAAAAGAACAGCTCAGGGTTTGCTTAGTTTATAACTATGTTCAGAATCTGTTGGCACTACGCAGCTCAATTAAAGTGATTTTTTTTTTTATATTAATCATAAAATTGGAGATGTGAACGTTATATTTCAATAATCTGACCTGTAGAACTTTCATATGTGAACACTGAACCAATCTGATTTCATATCCCCAGTAACAGCAAGTATAAACAGACTGAAAGAGAGAAGGAAAGACAGAGAGAGAAAAGGAAACAGAATGCAAGAGACTGACAGCAAATTAATTGAACTGCACCGCAGACATAAAGATTTTGGATCCGTGGTACAGAAAGTTATCTATATTTTATATATTTCACCAGGCATTAAAGAATTAGTCTTAGATACCCATTATACCTTTTCAGGCCATACGAGAATTGGATAGTGAATTAGGAGAAGTCATCACACTGAACCAAAATTGTTTGTCTAAGTTTGTTTGTTAGTTTAGTGAATATGTACAAGGATAATAGATACAGAGTATGTGTATAAAACACTTTGTATGAAAAAATTATTTAAGATTGTTACTTGTGATTATTTGGCTTTATGAGAATTTAATATATTTTTGTATCTTCTGGAAAAAAAAGAAAAGAAAGTTATCTATATTAGAATTTTTTTTATTTACTAATAGAGCTGAGATGTATTGCTTTTTAAGAAACAGTCATATCAAAGTACTCTGTCACTTTAACATGATGACATTTCTATTAATGTGGGAGTGATTGGTCCAGAGGATGAACGGGTGGTAAATCGATATCGTACTCGGTTGAGGATATTTGTAAACGCAGCCATTACTTCACTCCCGAGAAACACATAGATGATGGGGTTTAGGCAGCAGTTCAGGTTAGCTATGCTGGACAGAAGCGGTGATAACAAAACAATCTTAAACACTGATGAAAAGTTTATATTTTGAATAGCAGTTAGAAGGAAGAGCTGGGCTATCACAAGCGGAGTCCGTGTGAGAAAAAAAGCTATGATCGCAGCAACTACAATTCCATAGAGTTTGGATGATCTAATGTGCTTATATTTTTTTACTTTGAAAGTAATTGCTACATTTGAGCATAGGATAACACAAAATGGAATAAAATAGCCAATTACAAGAAGAGGGATTAAAAAGCTGCGTGTTGAAAATAGAATCTCATTCCACATTTCTAAAAATTCACTAGACTCAACATCACTATCGTAAAAAATACACATTAGCTCTGCGTATAGGTTACCATATTCTGGATTGGTTGAATTAAGTAGGTTTTGACGTAAAATAGATAACATGTTAATGTCAGAAGGAAATAAACTACACATTGTAGATCCGTCATTTTCATACTCATTGCTGTATACTATCACTGGAATACTAGAGAGTAATGTTAAAACCCAAATAGATGCACAGATACAGTAACAAACACGAGGAGAATAGAACATGTGATACCAGATTGGTTTTACCACTGAAAGTAGACGATCAATAGTAAGGGCCGTAATGAGGAAAATACTGGCATACATATTGACGATGGAGAGGAAATTGTACATTTTGCAGATATGATTTCCATAAGACCAGTTTGCTCTTAATACAGACACGGCATTAAGTGGTAAAACCAGGAGAAAAATCAAATCTGCCACCGCCAAGTTTAGGAACCAGATTCTGGATTTAAATGTTGTCATCACGAATCCAATGACAATGATAACGACTGTGTTTCCCAACAACCCTAAGATACAGGTGATTATCGATAACACAAAGCTGGAGTACTGGATTGCTGATGGGTTGTCTGTGCTCAGAGCTAAATCTCTGATCTCAGGATCAAAGAAAACATTCATTAAGGAAAGACATATTTCCTGAGCCATATTCAGTTCCATCATCAAATCTAAAAAAGAAGTGGACAAAGTTACTCATTAGCAATCGCCATTGTAGGTTGTTAATTCACAATTCCATGGCTGTGTTTATTACGGAACCCACCAAGAATGTCTTGTTCCCACTTAACAGTTGTTGGCTGCATCAAAATGTAATATATTTAGAAGAAATCAACAAATGTAATTACAAATATGCATAACTGTTTGAGTAAATATAATAATGTAGAATTGTTTTAAAATAAAAATGGCAGATGGTTTTACAATGGCATACGTTACAATTGTTACTCAAAAAGATGACAAAAAAAAGCATAAAAAATAAGGGAGTCAAATGGGTCTAAAAAGTCACAAAATAAGTTTCCCCAATGACAAGCTATGAATTAAAGAGAGATAATATTTTTAAATTTACATTTCCATTGTTCCAATGCAGAACCCAATTGCCACAGTCACATAATAATATTTGAAAAAGAAATAGCGACAGATTGCCTACATACTACATCATGATGCTCTTTGAATGTGTACCAGATTTAAACAAGGATAGAAAAATCCAAACTAATTATATATATATATATATATATATATATTTCTGAAAACAGATTTTTTTTTTTATTTATTTCTATCTGAGACTCTGACTGCTAGACTCAAGGAGTATCAGAACTCATCAACTCTCTAGATTATGATTGGTGTCACTAAATTCATCCTTTGGGGATTTAAAAAAATCTTCATACACAAAAGCAGAATTTAAAACATTATTAAGGCAAGAAAATATTAGTAAATGAGTAAATGGTGAAATAATAATTCTCTCTATTTAAGTTAAGCTTGGATATTGATGACAAAACAAACAAAAAAAGTCTGAACAAAAAAAAAGTTCAAACTTATTTTAGCAAAAAATATATAGTGGTTTTCTTTTGTTTGTTTTTTATGTGTATGAAAAAGGTAAGTGTATGTTCCTGTACAAATAACTTACATGTTAAAGAATCCTCTTCTACAATGTTTGGATCTTTGGATCTCTACTCAGAGTAGCCCCACATTAGCCTCAGTTTCTGATGTATCGTTGGTAGGTATTTATCCTTTCACCACATAGAAGAAGGCCAATTGGTACACTTCCTCACTGATTTTGAAGTCATTATCTGTCTGTGGCTGAATGCTTTTGCAAGACGTTGCAGATGTAACGTTGTAAACCAAAAGCTGTGAGTTAATGTTGTGAGAATCCGTGCAGATTTATTGCAACAGGCACTGTTGAAAACATCTTCTACAGACTCGATTTCTAAGCAGCAACCTTTGCATGTAAGTCCTTGATGATGAGGCTTCTGGTTGGTACCCAACAGTCTCTAACAATGCCAAAAATGATTCGAAGGTAATTTCAGACTATGGTCAATATCCCCAAGATAGTTTCGAGGGAGGCAAACCTAATGCCTTTTACTTGAGAAACTTCTCAAATACTATCAATTTCTAGATCTTTTTTTAACAGTTGTTATATCTTGCAAATACATCTATATAATTGCCATTCTCATGACTCCACAGAAACAAAACAAAGCATTGAAAATATTAGATAATGTTTATCAATAAAGCAATTGTTGGCAATTATTAATAAGTAATAAGTAAATAAGTAATATGTGCTCTTGTGCAAATGAAAAATTCCTAACATGTATCATTATATTTGTATTATCTATATAATGTACATCTGTTATTAATACTTGTACTTTATTTTTTTCCTTTACTATGTTTCTTTTCATTTTTACCTGTTGTTCCTATATAAGGTGCTACTGTCCCTTTTATTTTTTTTTAAACTGAGTTACCTGCCCACCATATTTTTGGATCCCTAGCTAATCTAGGCAGACACCATTTTGTTGGAGTCCTATAAGACTCCAGGCGGGCGGCATTTTTGAGGCTGGGCTCCACTCCCATCTATTCAGGGAGCCTCCCCAAATCTAGTACTCATTAGGGTCTGCCCCTATTTTGGATTGATGCCTTCTTTGTTTACCTCTTTTGCCCTCTCTTAGTTTCTCTTGTTGCCCAATAACCTAAAAACACTTTTTTTTTTTAATAAAAACTTTACAATCCACTTGATACCCACATATATTAGCTAACACCAAGGGACGAAACCTTAGTTATGTGAAAACTGTTTTTTTTTTTTAATTATACTCTCATTTAAACAGCACAGGTCCCATTCTGTAAAACACTTTATAAAGCCTGTTCAAGGAGAAACATATTAAGTGTACTGTTATACTGTTCTATATAATTATTTTACCTTTTATCTTCAAATTTTTTTTTTTTTTAAACAATAAAAGTACTTTTTATTGGACCTGATCTTCTGCTGCTGAATGCTGAACTATGTATCCTTGGTGGGGATAATACCACGTAAGCCAATTTTGCTCTGAAGCATGTGAGTAGGTTTTTATTACTTTCACTCTAATTTTATGGTACACACTATTGTGTTTTTTTTATTTCTCTTTTATATGTGTGTGTACATTTTGTAATTTCCCTTACTCTAAGTAAGTTTCTAACTTACTACACTATCAGTCTTTTTTGTTTTTCCTTTTTTTTTTGTCATTACATACATTTTTATAAGGGAAGGACATATCAGGTGCTACACCTTCTTTTCCTGTTTTATCCTACCCAATATTGGACAAGAGAGACTCCATTTTTGGTAAGCTACCTTTAGACTATGCCAATATTGTACAAGTGCTGATTTCTCTCTTTTTTATCTATTTGTAAACAAAAGGCTGTGTTTTTCAGCAACAAGAATCTTTGCAGGTCTGTGAAGCATGAGTAATTGCAGAAGTCTTATATCTTGATAACAGCTTTGGCAAACTAAACACATTTCTGTGTTGTTCGGTCTTTGATTTGAAAATTCCTGACTGTGTTCCAATATACACTGAAGGATTGATACAATGCCAATAAACTGACTCTCCAATCACCAAGTACAAATTCTTAAGAATTAGCTAAATACCAGTTGATAATTACTGATTTTATCAGAAATCTTCTGTTAATGTTGCACTATGGCATAAAGGTCAAGGGATTATTTACTAAAGAGAGAATTCAAAGGGAATTTCAAATTTAGGGTCATCTGGAAAAATTAGCTAAGTCGGCTACGGTTCCAAATCTTAAATATGATATTGGCGATGAATTTACATTGAATGCTCATTTTTGTAAATAACTCTAAGTCTTTAGAGAAAACCCACAGAGGGGTTTGAAAAGGGCATTCTTAAAACCTTTCACATTTACAAGTTCTTCTAAAAATGTACTGAACCATGTCAACAGTTTTTATATCTGTCACAATATCTATATCCGTTCCTGACCCATGACTTCACTTATAAGTGAAAGAAAACAACCAAAAGTTCAGATATGATTGTCCAACACTTTAACCATTGATGAAAACACCGTCTTTTTTTTAATTCTATTCTCTTGTATTGATCTGTTCTAATTATGAATGCCACCAAACTGATGTCAGATTATTTACAAAGAGTGTTTGTTAGATATAAAGAATGTACATATAAATTCTGAAACAATTCAGAAAATTTAAGAATTTACATTTTCCGCTCCGGACCTCTGATTCCCACACAACCAAGAGTCCCACACTGTCAAGCACAGTAGTAGGATACTGTATTCACACATACTGACACTACATTATTATTATTATTAGCATTTAAAACATATTCAGCAGTACTTTACAATTATAAAAAGGAGATATTTGACAACACATAATTAGCATATGGAATATAACAGAGACAAGAGGCCAAGAAGAACAAACATTCAGACAAAGACAATCACAAGTCATTACATTACTCACATATACATCCATACATTTACACACATTTATAATACACTCAAATGAATCCATATATTGACACTACTCAAAAATATACACACGTGTATTCAGACTTACTCAACATACTGTTAGATACTAACGAACATTCATACAAATATACTTATAGTATTATTCATGAAACTGAGAATTGTGAAATGTTGGCAAAGGAATTGCAAATATTAGGCCAAAATAGCAGACATTAAAATATAGATTGGGGAATTGTTTAAATTTCATAATTTTGACCTAATTTTTTTTTATTATTATTCAATGGTTAGTGAAGTAGTAGACAATTTCTTGGTAGAGCTGTGCCAAAGTAAAACATTGAGGTTCTTTAAGGTGCTAGCCCCTTTTTTTTTTTTTTTTTTAAAGTATCATTTCTAGATGTTTAGGAATTCTGCTTGTGTTGTGTATGAGTGCAGCTGTTTTGTGAGGTGTGTGTGTGTATGATTGTGTGCTATAAGTATGTATGTGGACTCTTTGTGTAATTGTGTGTATGTAAGTGTCAAAATGCCCCAAGGAAGAGTTAACTTGCTCAGTGATGTCATGATTTCATGTTTAATTAGTTCTTGTGATTTACTATTGTCCATTTAACTATTGACTGTGAAGAAATATAAGAGGGGCTAGAATTGTGCAGTGCTTTAAATGTATGGGTTAGCACTTTGAATTGACTCCTATAGGATTCAGGGAGCCAATGTAAGGACTGGCAGAAGGGTGAGGTGTGAGAGGACTGACTAGAGAGGAAAATCAGAGGAAAATCAGTCTGGCGGCGGCATTCATTACAGACTGTAGCGGGGCAATATGGCTTTTGGGGAGACCAATCAGGAGAGGGTTACAGTAATCCATGCTGGAAATTACTAGAGCATGGACAAGCTCCTTGGTAGCATCTTTTGAAAGAAAGGGGCGGATGCGGGCTATGTTTTTAAGTTGGAATCTACAGGATTTGGCAACAAACTGGATGTGAGGCTCAAAGGTGAGGCCAGAGTCAAGTATGACGCCAAGATAGCGTGCTTGCAAGGATGGATTTATGTGGATATCACTGACTTGAATGGAGAGCAAGAGAGGAGGATCAGAATTAGGAGGAGGAAGTTCAGTTTTAGAGAGATTGAGTTTCAGAAAGCGTGAGGACATCCAGTCAGAGATGGAAGAAAGGCAAGCAGTGACACGTTGCAGGACAGCAGGGGAGAGGTCCGGGGAGGAGAGGTATATCTGGGTGTCATCAGAGTACAGGTGGTAGTGGAATCCAAAAGAGGCAATAAGTTTGCCAAGAGAGGCAGTATAAAGAGAAAATAGAAGGGGACCAAGGACGGAGCCTTGGGGAACTCCAACTGAGACAGGACGAGGGGAGGAGGTATCCTTGGAAAAGGAGACACTGAATGAGCGTTGGGAGAGATAAGAGGAAAAACATGAGAGGACAGAGTCACAGAGACCGAGTGATTGAAGAGTTTGAAGGAGGAGAGCATGATCAATGGTGTCAAAGGCAGCGGAGAGTTCATGGAGAATTAATATGGACTAGTGACCTTTGGATTTAGCTGCGATTAGGTCATTAGTAACTTTGATAAGAGCAGTCTCAGTAGAGTGGAGAGAGCGGAAGCCAGACTGATAAGGGTCAAGGAGAGAGTAGGAATTGAGGAAGCGAGACACATGGGTAAAGACAAGTCTTTCCAAAAGCTTTGATGAAAAAGGGAGCAGGGATATTGGACGATAGTTAGAGAGGGAGGATGGGTCAAGAGATGTTTTTTTCAGGATAGGTATTACAGTGGCATGTTTAAGGTCAGCAGGAACAGTGCCAGAAGAGAGAGAGCAGTTGAAGATGTGTGTTAGGGTAGGCACAAGACAAGGGGAGAGAGATCTGATGAGGTGAGATGGTACAGGATTGTTGTGCTATGTATGTGTGTGGCTGTCTGTGATAAGTGTGTATATGTGGGTTGATTGTAGTATATGTATGTGTGTACATGGGCTGTTTGTGGTATTGTGTGTGTGGTGGGATATGTCATTTGTGTTGTATGTGAGTAATGGTAGTATTGTGTGTGTTTATGTGGGCTGCCTGTTATGTATGTGAGTGGGCTGTCTTTGAAGTTAAATGTGTAGATGTGGGTTGCTAGTAATATTTGCACATGAGTGGGGCTTTGTATGGTATTGTGTATGTATGGACTCTGTAGTGTAGTGTGGGTTTTTACATGAAGTTGTGAGATGGTCTTAATTGTTACATAAAATATGAATAAAGATGTTCTTATAAATCTTATCCATGCCCCCTCCCCTTGTCTACCATTTGCCATGGAGGAGACAGGAGACAAGGTTGACAGTGGTTGTAACTTGCGGTCTGCAGTTGCTGTGGGTGCAGAGATCTTGTGTCTCTAGCTCCACTTTTTGTTATGAATTGGGAAATATGGGATCTGGTGCAGTGAATTAGGATAATAATGCATTGGGAAGGAGTTATGGAAATGGTATTCACTGGGAAGAGTGGATTCACTAGTAGAATATACAACGAGGATGAGTTATGAACTGCACGGTGATACAGGAGGCTGTATTAGGGGTATTTTGGAGTTAGCTAAATACCATATGTCAAATTTAAAGCAGTGGAAGGGTTCGTTGATGTCGAATTATGGAGACCAAGGATGTCATATAGGTTAAGAAGAAGGGGGATTGAATAAATAACTGAAAAACTGTATTTTTAAGGAGCATCAGGCAAAGTGACATTCATGGGGTTTAAGTAAAATGTTGTATGTGTTTTTGCAATAACTGTGGGAAGTGCTTTCAGTGTGGCTTTATGACATGAGTTTTTTGGGACAAGACATGATTGTTATTGTGAACCTGGTCAGCAGAAGGTCTCCAAACAGCCCTGGGGATATGATGTAATCTCTAAAACATTTTATCCCTCAATATTTTCTGCAGTGGTTGAAGAAATAAATGAAGTGCAGCCATGCAAACAATATTAGTTTCCATAATTCTGTAAAAGTACCCATTAATATCACCTCGAAATTTCAGTGCTAAGGAAATCCACTAAAAGTACTAATAATCCATAGGAAACCCACAATTAAAGTTTTATGGGATGTCCAATTTCCTCTATCTCATTGCTACAATAACAACTGAAATACAGTGTTTGGTCTAAATGCCCCCTAAAATCTTCTCAATTTCTATCCCACCCACCTGCCCTCTCGATGCCATTTCCTCATTCTTTATTCAATTTCATTACCCTTGTTGCTAGGCTACCCACCTTGTTTAATAAGACAAACAAGAATCCCTTACCTGAATAGTATAAATGGATTTGCCCATAGTTTCTTGCAAGGTGGCATCTAAATGTTTATATATTTCTATTCACTATACAAGCAATGTTGTGAAAAATATGAAAAATAAAATAAAATAAAATAAATAACCATAATACGATGATTCGTAAGCAAGACATGTATAGTTATTGATGGATAGTTAGAGGAGATGGATCATTCCTACGTGTGGATACGGTGTGTACAAGTTCGACAAATGTGATAGAGTTAATGAGGAAGTGCTAAGTTCCCTTTTGTTGTATCTGAGCTAGGGAGGCAAGCTTTTAGCTGCACCCGTTTTTCCAAATCGCTCTAGTTATAAACCACTCTCAGTTTGGAGGTTTGACACGGGCTACTCTCTGCAACATTATCTTTGTAATAATTCAGAGCAGTAACAGAGAATATGATTCAATCTTGCTGTACTAAATGCTGTTTGTAGTGAAAGACCCATTACATAAACAACATTAGAAAATTGATTGGTGCATGGGGCAATTCAATGCTGATGATTTATCAGAAGAATGGGAGAGATCTTAATCGTTTCCTGCACCAGGGCCCTGTGGTTTGTAGTTGTGAACATTTATGCACCAAACCCACTTACATTTTGTAGACAGAATTCGCATCCGACCACCTGCAAATTCAGAATTGCTTGTTTTTTATTAACTGGTTCTGAATTTCAAGCATGCAATTGTATACATCCATCATTTACTTCCAGATTTTAGTTGTGCAGTAATATACAAAATTACAGCCCAATCTCCCTATAACTAATTGTTACCTTAACTACTCAAATATAGAGGTTGTCACAGCCCAATCCTCTTTGGTCTAAATGTCCCCTAAAATATGTTCTGTGTCACCTTCTACTGTGGCCTCTTCCCTCCAGCCATTGGGTTTTCTGCCAATATCCTCTATGTCTATCCTACTATCTACTTAATTGATGTTATCAAAATTATGTCTTTCCTTCTTCCTGCATTTCAGGACCCTGCTGGAAGAATCATTCTTATGCTGGGTTAGCTGAGTGTGATTGTGTGTGGTTGGTAGTGATGTCGCGAACATGAAATTTTCCGTTCGCGAACGGCAAACGCGAACTTCCGCAAATGTTCGCGAATAGGCGAACCGGGCGAACCACCATAGACTTCAATAGGCAAGCGAATTTTAAAACCCACAGGGACTCTTTCTGGCCACAATAGTAATGGAAAAATTGTTTCAAGGGGACTAACACCCCTGTGGCATGCCGGAGGGGGATCCATGGCAAAACTCCCATGGAAAATTACATAGTTGATGCAGAGTCTGGTTTTAATCCATAAAGGGCATAAATCACCTAACATTCCTAAATTGTTTGGAATAACGTGCTTTAAAACAACAGGTATGATGTTGTATCGATCAGGTAGTGTAAGGGTTACGCCCGCTTCACAGTGACAGACCAAACTCCCGTTTAACGCACCGCAAACAACCGCAAACAGTCCATTTGCACAACCGCAAACTCCCCATTTGCACAAGGTTGGATACCAAGCTAGCCATGTCCCGTTCCTTGTCCTCACTGATGTCATTGAAGGTCTCTTCCTCCACCCAGCCACGTACAACACCAAGGGTCCCCGAAAGGTGACAACAAGCCCCCTGTATTATTTTTTTTAAATTGTGGGGATATTTATGGGATAATAATTGTAAACAGAGAGAATTACCCACTAATTTAATTCTCAGATCCCAAAGATCGTTATTGTTATAAGTGAAATGTAAATCATATCAATTAGTCACAGATTTGTTATAAAAATTGATAATATTTATTTTTATATTCAAATGATAATAATATAAATAACATGCGTGATAATAATCAATGGAAATTCACTATAACATGATATGCAATACAATGTGGCAATTTAAAAAAAAAATACATTTCCCAATGACTAAGAAGTAGTTTAGAATCTACACATTAGGCCGTCAAGAGATTTATGACCCTTTCACAGAGAGAGAGGAAAAGTTTCACAGGGAGACAGAGCATTCCTTAGAGCTGCAGTAAAAACTTTCAGCTGGCAGAGTAACCCTTTCAATGCTGGCTAGACCTCCTAAGTAATTAAGATCTACTCTTGTGTAATTTTAAATAAAATAACATTTAAACAGTCAGTAACCACTTCCTTGAATCCATCCAATTAAGAGAAAATCTTACTATGTTACATAAGCTGATATTTTAATTAATTTGTCTAACAGATATTTTATCTTATTTTAGAGCAAATCCATACAGCTGGATAAATGTCACAATATACTAATTTGTGATATGTCACAGAAATAAACACTTATCCCAATTTCATCTGCAGTATGAAATGGTTATAAATATATATTTCTCAGTTAATTAAGATTTCTAAATATTGAAATCTAATCATGATGTATCCAGTCATATATCATGCTATTAATTTTAATTAATTTTAATTAATTAATTAAAGCCAGTATATTTACCAGTTAAGTAGATATTTTCTCATCAGATATTCTCAGGTAGCTTGTTTGTCATGGGTCTCTTTCTCTGCATGGAGTGTAAGAGTTTCTGAGTGTCATAGGCATCTCTGCATTGTCCGATTCTGCCTTCTCTTCCCTTGTCTTAACTTTTTAAAGGGAAAATTCCTCTAAGTGAGAACCAATAGGAAACTAGGGGTGTGGTTCCCTTCTAGGTAACCATTTTAGTATTTGGACTCAAGATGGCAGTCTTGTCCCACTAAACATACCTATCCAGGAAAGAGTTAACTTTTCCTGGTGGCTATTTTGACGTCATTTTGGCCTATCTTTATTTTGCCTAAAACTCAGGTTTCCTTTCAGATCAAAGGGTCTTTCTCAGTTTTATCCAGACTATGCGTCTCCATTTTCTGTAGTAATTCCTGATATGACAGTTTGTAATACTACAAATGACCCCTAAATACAATGGGAATCTGTTAGATATAGAAAGTAAAATTTAATTATTTAATCTTCTCTGTCACCTATGTCTGGATTTAGAATTTATTATATTCCATTAGCATTTAGACAGTCTATCCATCCCCGTCTTCATGTCTTATCTATTTGGTTTGTTTATATTACGCATTCCATTCAGCTCGGGCAAAGCGGTCAGTTTTAGAGAAAGGATAGAAATTTTGTGTCTCTTTTGTTAGCTTGAAACTAACAAAATGGAGTCTGGTATGTTCAGATTACTTCAGAATATATACTTTGTATTTCTATCATAGCACACAATGTCTGCCGTTATAAATACCCTGACAAAATGTACACTACTGTTACACCAGATATGAGTTGCACTGGTGTGACACTGTGCCCTGGCAGGCCCTGAAACGCACATGTGTGAAGGAAATTGACTGCTATTATATTACAGTCAAAAACATTTGTTGTTTTTTTTAAATGCAAGCTATTGTGACACCAGATATGAGTGGTGGCACTGGGACCACCTTAAAAATATTGGATATCGCTAAAAATCATGATCACTATATACTTTCTCTACAAACCTCTAAAACGAACCAAACTACTCATCCATCCATCCGCTATACCACTTTATCCCACCTAGAACTAGTGCCCAGTTAAAATACTTGACTCTTACTTACCTACACTCAGTCATGCCACACACATTTCACCACAACTCTCACTGAATCCCTCTGACTAAATTCATCTTCTACATCAGAACACTACTCCTAAGATTGGGTTGTATCCATGTCTTGGGTCTTTCATTTAGAATAGGGGCAGCTTCGGTCTCCTTCAACACTGACACTCCAGTGCATATTATTAAAAGATTGGGCAGATGGAAATCCTCAGTCTACAACCGATATATGAAAAAATAAAAAATAAAAAATGTCCAAGGGTACTAACAAATAGACCCTAGAACATAACTTGGATATCTGTAAAGAATGGTTTAAATAAAATATAACGAAAATAAATAATTGCTTTATTGAATCAACAAAATCCTAACTACTAATTCAAACACAAAAGAGTGAATCCCAGAGGGGAGCTATAAGAAGCTCAAAATGCCCAAATAAACCTACTGAGACATAAATTGTGAAAAATATATCCCTAAGGATAGTATAGCCTGTGGCTAATGCTATCTAGAGGGTGGATATAAGACCCTTCTAATGAGGTAAATACTACTAAACCCCTAGAACATATAGACACAAGGTTGCAGAATTTCTGTTAGCGAGTGTATGTTTCTGTTAGCTAGTGTATGCGTATCTGTCAGTGAATGTGTGTGTGTATTTAGAAGGTGGGGCGGGGGGAAGGGTTGGGTGGGGGGAAGGGGGGCGCCTTAGTTTTGTCCTGCCTAGGGCAGCACAAAACCAGGATACACCACTGCCTGAACCTGAACCTGGACTATGAATCAATGGCCCATAAGCATATTAGTCCAAAAAAACATATCCAGGGAGTGGGAACCATGTGGGACATCTACACGAAAGCCCAAATGCACACTGAACATACCCACACCCCAAGTGTACTAGACCAAAGGGGGAGAGGCGGGGGAGGCGTGACACCACGTGGAAGCAACTTGTAGAGTTCTTATTACATGACGAATTAAACATGAAACAAGCCCCCTGGTATGGCGGTTTCACCACTGGAGACAATATGGTAGGTGGGACAAGGCGATAGATGAGTGGAAGGGACAATTAAAATTGTCAAATTTAAAAAAAAAAAATGCATTAAAAAATAAAATAAGAGCGATATTTTAAAAGAACCAGTGCAGTAATCATCTGAGACACATCAGCGGAAGCATGGCTATGGCTTAGCTCTCTCTTAGTGAACATTTCTTACTTATATAAGCGGTGTGTAAAAATTGGACATTTGGCACATAAAATTAGATAAGGGGCTGGCTTTTACCTGCAACAATTTTAGCAAATCACTACAGTTTAAAAAAAACACTCACTGCTGAACCTCCGCCAACCCCCTGCCAACAGTGCAGCTTCAATGCTTGACTGCAGGTCCACATTAAATATATGTCCATATATCCAGCATCACCAACATCCTGGCTCCATTGCTGCCTCCATGCACCGTGCCTCACTGAACTAGGGGATAATCGTGATGGAGGCCTGGACTGTCTGGCCCTCCGCCCACCTGCTCCCACACCGGCAAACTACTGCCATCATCCCGGATCCACTCCAGACACCAGGCCTCAAGTGCCCCACGGCCATGGAAAGCCTGGTAGGCCTACAGGAGCATTACCAGGTCGTGTCAGAGATGCAGGGTAAAGCAGACATTATTAAGGGAATGTGCATAGCGTCAGGGAAAGCCACTTCATGAACGTTTTTGGTAATATTGCATGTTATGTCTTACAAGACAGTCTAAAGGCAACATAAAGTCAGTCTGATTTTGTCCCCTGTCTCTGCTGACTGGTAAGTCTCCTCCCTCGGTATCTTTCAAATCCCCCCACATTTGCAACAATAAAGGTGCCAGGTCCCCCTAGTTTTAACCATGCAGCTGAAAACAGCAGTTTCAGAGACCTCTAGCATCAAACAAGATCCCTATAGGAAAGCATTGAGTAATGCTTTCCTATATACGGGATTGAATGCGCACGCGCCTCTGGCTGTGCATGCGCATTCGGCTCCACTCGGGAGCGGACGTTGATGGAGTAGAAGAGTGCCGAGGGAGTGCCGAGGGAGTCATCAGTGCCGAGGGAGTCCGGCGCTGGATTATGGTAAGCAAATTAATGGTTAATTAACCATTAATTCGCCACGGAAAGCGGCCCTAGTCACCGTTTAGGTGACTAGGGCTCTATAGCATTAGGAATACAAATATGTATTCCTAACGCTATAGTGTTCCTTTAATAAGTATTTTTAATCTGGCCCACTAGTTGTTTTTTTTATTTTATGGCAAGACAGGAGACTTCATATTTGCTTTAACTTCTTTACTGAAACCTCCAGTAGCAAAGAAATAGTTAACACAACTTTTAGAAAACAGAACAATAATATAAAACTCTCAGGCAGACCTCCTCCACTTCCTCTTTCTTCCCTCCCACTTCCTCTTTCTTTGCTGCTGCCTCTAGGTGAGCTTTCCCCAACTCAGAGTGTGTCTGCTCTGTGTTTGGTTTATACATTATTAATTGCCTACTGTTTATGTGTTAACATTATTTCTCTGTTTTTTTGCATCTGTATAATAGTGTGTGGGGTTCCTGGGCTTGTGTGGGCTGCTTTGGTCGGTCTTTCCCCTTGTCCCTGCTCCCTACCGTGTGCTGCCGCGATTACAGCACCCTCGTAGTACTGACGCAACCTTTTCCCTGCCCACGCTTCCTTGCCACCTCGTTTTCCTTGGGTTCCATCCTGCCCGTTTTCTGAGTGCCTCTTGGGTCTAATTAGGTGCTTTGCATCGGGCGCCTGTGCTTCCTGCGGTAGGCTGTGGCCTTTTGCCACAACTAAGCAGTGGACATTTTCTTGGAGATGCTTCACTCCCACACGCTTTCCACATGTTCTGGCCTTCTCGGCCTTGCTTGCTCCGCTGCGTGGGGTTCTGCATGCTCCCCTACTCTCTACTCAGTTTTTGTTTGAATAAAATTTAGGTATCTTTTAAATTACACTGGGCCATCCCCCCCCCGGTGTGTTGAATGTATGTGGTGAAGGGTTCCCCTTCTCTCTGTCTGGGGGCTCACCAGGGGGGATGGCCAAGTGTAATTTAAAAGATACCTACATTTTATTCGAATAAAAACTGGCCCTTTAAATGATAGATTGCCCTGCTTCCCTGGATTGTGGAGAAGCCTATTTGCCAGCCTCCTTCCTCATGACTATGGCCCCTGCGAGATTTTGCCCCTGAAAACTTATGGACTTTTATTGGGTGTGTATGGCCCTTTAAGAACCGTCTGGGGACATATTGTGACTTTGTTGAACAATGCCCCTTTAAGATGGTGTCCCCAAACCTTTAATATACTGTGTTCCTGTCTTTCTCTCACTTGGTTCAGTAAATGGGGCTTACTGAACCAAGTACCACACAGGCAGACCACCCAGGAGTGGAAGTGTGCAGGCAATTTACCTCCCAGGCTGTGAGGTTACTGCAGGTTAACTGCCGAGCAATGGGTGGCCGCAGTTCGTGCAAATGAACACGTGGCGGCGGCCATCTTTGTTCTTCAAACGAGGTCAGCGGTATGTGTAGCCAAATTCATGGAACTAAAATCGGCTCCACATTTCACCGAACACCGCTGACCCTTACCTTCTCCCATACTGAACTTTCAGCTGCATAGACTAAGTCCCGTTCGAAGATTCAAATGCACGTTCGAATGGGACTTGGTCGTTTTTCTGCATGAAATTGACCGACCGCACAGCCAAAATCTATGGAACTGTTTTGGGCAGGAAAATGTGCTTGCGGTTGGTCATAAAGGACTTCCGTCTAACTTTTGATCTACTGGATGGATTTGGTTGATTTTTGAGAGTGTTTATGTTTAAAGTGTGCTGATTAATAATATGTATGTAGATTGGATGTATGGTTTTAAAGTTACAGTGTATTTGGAAAAACTGTATTTTTACTGTCTGTGATAATTATGTTAAACCCTTGTGTAACATAATTATATCACAGGCAGAGGGGAGGATTTTGTGTGTAATTGCTGGGAGTGTTTTCTGTAATGTACGTGTGTGATTGGTTGTTTTGTAATGCCCTGTGGGTGGTCCTATCTAAGGGGATCCTGCATAAAAGAAGGTTCTTTTGGTGCCAATAAAACAGAATGACTTGTCCCTCTAACTTGCAGCCTTGACTCATGTTTGTAGGGGACAGGTATAATCACTACAGGGATTGCTATGCTCTTCATGCTCCCTTAGCTACTGAGCTCTTGTAAGAGCTCTTGTTCCTGATCCTGCTTCGCTCTGCAGAAGGAAGAGGTTCACCTACTGGAACCTGGAGCCTGGTCGTAGGTCCAGGGCGCAGAGCAGACGGCGAGATACCAGCCCAGCAGCGGCTCTAGTTATAAACCACTCTCAGTTTGGAGGTTTGACACGGGCTACTCTCTGCAACATTATCTTTGTAATAATTCAGAGCAGTAACAGAGAATATGATTCAATCTTGCTGTACTAAATGCTGTTTGTAGTGAAAGACCCATTACATAAACAACATTAGAAAATTGATTGGTGCATGGGGCAATTCAATGCTGATGATTTATCAGAAGAATGGGAGAGATCTTAATCGTTTCCTGCACCAGGGCCCTGTGGTTTGTAGTTGTGAACATTTATGCACCAAACCCACTTACATTTTGTAGACAGAATTCGCATCCGACCACCTGCAAATTCAGAATTGCTTGTTTTTTATTAACTGGTTCTGAATTTCAAGCATGCAATTGTATACATCCATCATTTACTTCCAGATTTTAGTTGTGCAGTAATATACAAAATTACAGCCCAATCTCCCTATAACTAATTGTTACCTTAACTACTCAAATATAGAGGTTGTCACAGCCCAATCCTCTTTGGTCTAAATGTCCCCTAAAATATGTTCTGTGTCACCTTCTACTGTGGCCTCTTCCCTCCAGCCATTGGGTTTTCTGCCAATATCCTCTATGTCTATCCTACTATCTACTTAATTGATGTTATCAAAATTATGTCTTTCCTTCTTCCTGCATTTCAGGACCCTGCTGGAAGAATCATTCTTATGCTGGGTTAGCTGAGTGTGATTGTGTGTGGTTGGTAGTGATGTCGCGAACATGAAATTTTCCGTTCGCGAACGGCAAACGCGAACTTCCGCAAATGTTCGCGAATAGGCGAACCGGGCGAACCACCATAGACTTCAATAGGCAAGCGAATTTTAAAACCCACAGGGACTCTTTCTGGCCACAATAGTAATGGAAAAATTGTTTCAAGGGGACTAACACCCCTGTGGCATGCCGGAGGGGGATCCATGGCAAAACTCCCATGGAAAATTACATAGTTGATGCAGAGTCTGGTTTTAATCCATAAAGGGCATAAATCACCTAACATTCCTAAATTGTTTGGAATAACGTGCTTTAAAACAACAGGTATGATGTTGTATCGATCAGGTAGTGTAAGGGTTACGCCCGCTTCACAGTGACAGACCAAACTCCCGTTTAACGCACCGCAAACAACCGCAAACAGTCCATTTGCACAACCGCAAACTCCCCATTTGCACAAGGTTGGATACCAAGCTAGCCATGTCCCGTTCCTTGTCCTCACTGATGTCATTGAAGGTCTCTTCCTCCACCCAGCCACGTACAACACCAAGGGTCCCCGAAAGGTGACAACAAGCCCCCTGTATTATTTTTTTTAAATTGTGGGGATATTTATGGGATAATAATTGTAAACAGAGAGAATTACCCACTAATTTAATTCTCAGATCCCAAAGATCGTTATTGTTATAAGTGAAATGTAAATCATATCAATTAGTCACAGATTTGTTATAAAAATTGATAATATTTATTTTTATATTCAAATGATAATAATATAAATAACATGCGTGATAATAATCAATGGAAATTCACTATAACATGATATGCAATACAATGTGGCAATTTAAAAAAAAAATACATTTCCCAATGACTAAGAAGTAGTTTAGAATCTACACATTAGGCCGTCAAGAGATTTATGACCCTTTCACAGAGAGAGAGGAAAAGTTTCACAGGGAGACAGAGCATTCCTTAGAGCTGCAGTAAAAACTTTCAGCTGGCAGAGTAACCCTTTCAATGCTGGCTAGACCTCCTAAGTAATTAAGATCTACTCTTGTGTAATTTTAAATAAAATAACATTTAAACAGTCAGTAACCACTTCCTTGAATCCATCCAATTAAGAGAAAATCTTACTATGTTACATAAGCTGATATTTTAATTAATTTGTCTAACAGATATTTTATCTTATTTTAGAGCAAATCCATACAGCTGGATAAATGTCACAATATACTAATTTGTGATATGTCACAGAAATAAACACTTATCCCAATTTCATCTGCAGTATGAAATGGTTATAAATATATATTTCTCAGTTAATTAAGATTTCTAAATATTGAAATCTAATCATGATGTATCCAGTCATATATCATGCTATTAATTTTAATTAATTTTAATTAATTAATTAAAGCCAGTATATTTACCAGTTAAGTAGATATTTTCTCATCAGATATTCTCAGGTAGCTTGTTTGTCATGGGTCTCTTTCTCTGCATGGAGTGTAAGAGTTTCTGAGTGTCATAGGCATCTCTGCATTGTCCGATTCTGCCTTCTCTTCCCTTGTCTTAACTTTTTAAAGGGAAAATTCCTCTAAGTGAGAACCAATAGGAAACTAGGGGTGTGGTTCCCTTCTAGGTAACCATTTTAGTATTTGGACTCAAGATGGCAGTCTTGTCCCACTAAACATACCTATCCAGGAAAGAGTTAACTTTTCCTGGTGGCTATTTTGACGTCATTTTGGCCTATCTTTATTTTGCCTAAAACTCAGGTTTCCTTTCAGATCAAAGGGTCTTTCTCAGTTTTATCCAGACTATGCGTCTCCATTTTCTGTAGTAATTCCTGATATGACAGTTTGTAATACTACAAATGACCCCTAAATACAATGGGAATCTGTTAGATATAGAAAGTAAAATTTAATTATTTAATCTTCTCTGTCACCTATGTCTGGATTTAGAATTTATTATATTCCATTAGCATTTAGACAGTCTATCCATCCCCGTCTTCATGTCTTATCTATTTGGTTTGTTTATATTACGCATTCCATTCAGCTCGGGCAAAGCGGTCAGTTTTAGAGAAAGGATAGAAATTTTGTGTCTCTTTTGTTAGCTTGAAACTAACAAAATGGAGTCTGGTATGTTCAGATTACTTCAGAATATATACTTTGTATTTCTATCATAGCACACAATGTCTGCCGTTATAAATACCCTGACAAAATGTACACTACTGTTACACCAGATATGAGTTGCACTGGTGTGACACTGTGCCCTGGCAGGCCCTGAAACGCACATGTGTGAAGGAAATTGACTGCTATTATATTACAGTCAAAAACATTTGTTGTTTTTTTTAAATGCAAGCTATTGTGACACCAGATATGAGTGGTGGCACTGGGACCACCTTAAAAATATTGGATATCGCTAAAAATCATGATCACTATATACTTTCTCTACAAACCTCTAAAACGAACCAAACTACTCATCCATCCATCCGCTATACCACTTTATCCCACCTAGAACTAGTGCCCAGTTAAAATACTTGACTCTTACTTACCTACACTCAGTCATGCCACACACATTTCACCACAACTCTCACTGAATCCCTCTGACTAAATTCATCTTCTACATCAGAACACTACTCCTAAGATTGGGTTGTATCCATGTCTTGGGTCTTTCATTTAGAATAGGGGCAGCTTCGGTCTCCTTCAACACTGACACTCCAGTGCATATTATTAAAAGATTGGGCAGATGGAAATCCTCAGTCTACAACCGATATATGAAAAAATAAAAAATAAAAAATGTCCAAGGGTACTAACAAATAGACCCTAGAACATAACTTGGATATCTGTAAAGAATGGTTTAAATAAAATATAACGAAAATAAATAATTGCTTTATTGAATCAACAAAATCCTAACTACTAATTCAAACACAAAAGAGTGAATCCCAGAGGGGAGCTATAAGAAGCTCAAAATGCCCAAATAAACCTACTGAGACATAAATTGTGAAAAATATATCCCTAAGGATAGTATAGCCTGTGGCTAATGCTATCTAGAGGGTGGATATAAGACCCTTCTAATGAGGTAAATACTACTAAACCCCTAGAACATATAGACACAAGGTTGCAGAATTTCTGTTAGCGAGTGTATGTTTCTGTTAGCTAGTGTATGCGTATCTGTCAGTGAATGTGTGTGTGTATTTAGAAGGTGGGGCGGGGGGAAGGGTTGGGTGGGGGGAAGGGGGGCGCCTTAGTTTTGTCCTGCCTAGGGCAGCACAAAACCAGGATACACCACTGCCTGAACCTGAACCTGGACTATGAATCAATGGCCCATAAGCATATTAGTCCAAAAAAACATATCCAGGGAGTGGGAACCATGTGGGACATCTACACGAAAGCCCAAATGCACACTGAACATACCCACACCCCAAGTGTACTAGACCAAAGGGGGAGAGGCGGGGGAGGCGTGACACCACGTGGAAGCAACTTGTAGAGTTCTTATTACATGACGAATTAAACATGAAACAAGCCCCCTGGTATGGCGGTTTCACCACTGGAGACAATATGGTAGGTGGGACAAGGCGATAGATGAGTGGAAGGGACAATTAAAATTGTCAAATTTAAAAAAAAAAAATGCATTAAAAAATAAAATAAGAGCGATATTTTAAAAGAACCAGTGCAGTAATCATCTGAGACACATCAGCGGAAGCATGGCTATGGCTTAGCTCTCTCTTAGTGAACATTTCTTACTTATATAAGCGGTGTGTAAAAATTGGACATTTGGCACATAAAATTAGATAAGGGGCTGGCTTTTACCTGCAACAATTTTAGCAAATCACTACAGTTTAAAAAAAACACTCACTGCTGAACCTCCGCCAACCCCCTGCCAACAGTGCAGCTTCAATGCTTGACTGCAGGTCCACATTAAATATATGTCCATATATCCAGCATCACCAACATCCTGGCTCCATTGCTGCCTCCATGCACCGTGCCTCACTGAACTAGGGGATAATCGTGATGGAGGCCTGGACTGTCTGGCCCTCCGCCCACCTGCTCCCACACCGGCAAACTACTGCCATCATCCCGGATCCACTCCAGACACCAGGCCTCAAGTGCCCCACGGCCATGGAAAGCCTGGTAGGCCTACAGGAGCATTACCAGGTCGTGTCAGAGATGCAGGGTAAAGCAGACATTATTAAGGGAATGTGCATAGCGTCAGGGAAAGCCACTTCATGAACGTTTTTGGTAATATTGCATGTTATGTCTTACAAGACAGTCTAAAGGCAACATAAAGTCAGTCTAATTTTGTCCCCTGTCTCTGCTGACTGGTAAGTCTCCTCCCTCGGTATCTTTCAAATCCCCCCACATTTGCAACAATAAAGGTGCCAGGTCCCCCTAGTTTTAACCATGCAGCTGAAAACAGCAGTTTCAGAGACCTCTAGCATCAAACAAGATCCCTATAGGAAAGCATTGAGTAATGCTTTCCTATATACGGGATTGAATGCGCACGCGCCTCTGGCTGTGCATGCGCATTCGGCTCCACTCGGGAGCGGACGTTGATGGAGTAGAAGAGTGCCGAGGGAGTGCCGAGGGAGTCATCAGTGCCGAGGGAGTCCGGCGCTGGATTATGGTAAGCAAATTAATGGTTAATTAACCATTAATTCGCCACGGAAAGCGGCCCTAGTCACCGTTTAGGTGACTAGGGCTCTATAGCATTAGGAATACAAATATGTATTCCTAACGCTATAGTGTTCCTTTAATAAGTATTTTTAATCTGGCCCACTAGTTGTTTTTTTTATTTTATGGCAAGACAGGAGACTTCATATTTGCTTTAACTTCTTTACTGAAACCTCCAGTAGCAAAGAAATAGTTAACACAACTTTTAGAAAACAGAACAATAATATAAAACTCTCAGGCAGACCTCCTCCACTTCCTCTTTCTTCCCTCCCACTTCCTCTTTCTTTGCTGCTGCCTCTAGGTGAGCTTTCCCCAACTCAGAGTGTGTCTGCTCTGTGTTTGGTTTATACATTATTAATTGCCTACTGTTTATGTGTTAACATTATTTCTCTGTTTTTTTGCATCTGTATAATAGTGTGTGGGGTTCCTGGGCTTGTGTGGGCTGCTTTGGTCGGTCTTTCCCCTTGTCCCTGCTCCCTACCGTGTGCTGCCGCGATTACAGCACCCTCGTAGTACTGACGCAACCTTTTCCCTGCCCACGCTTCCTTGCCACCTCGTTTTCCTTGGGTTCCATCCTGCCCGTTTTCTGAGTGCCTCTTGGGTCTAATTAGGTGCTTTGCATCGGGCGCCTGTGCTTCCTGCGGTAGGCTGTGGCCTTTTGCCACAACTAAGCAGTGGACATTTTCTTGGAGATGCTTCACTCCCACACGCTTTCCACATGTTCTGGCCTTCTCGGCCTTGCTTGCTCCGCTGCGTGGGGTTCTGCATGCTCCCCTACTCTCTACTCAGTTTTTGTTTGAATAAAATTTAGGTATCTTTTAAATTACACTGGGCCATCCCCCCCCCGGTGTGTTGAATGTATGTGGTGAAGGGTTCCCCTTCTCTCTGTCTGGGGGCTCACCAGGGGGGATGGCCAAGTGTAATTTAAAAGATACCTACATTTTATTCGAATAAAAACTGGCCCTTTAAATGATAGATTGCCCTGCTTCCCTGGATTGTGGAGAAGCCTATTTGCCAGCCTCCTTCCTCATGACTATGGCCCCTGCGAGATTTTGCCCCTGAAAACTTATGGACTTTTATTGGGTGTGTATGGCCCTTTAAGAACCGTCTGGGGACATATTGTGACTTTGTTGAACAATGCCCCTTTAAGATGGTGTCCCCAAACCTTTAATATACTGTGTTCCTGTCTTTCTCTCACTTGGTTCAGTAAATGGGGCTTACTGAACCAAGTACCACACAGGCAGACCACCCAGGAGTGGAAGTGTGCAGGCAATTTACCTCCCAGGCTGTGAGGTTACTGCAGGTTAACTGCCGAGCAATGGGTGGCCGCAGTTCGTGCAAATGAACACGTGGCGGCGGCCATCTTTGTTCTTCAAACGAGGTCAGCGGTATGTGTAGCCAAATTCATGGAACTAAAATCGGCTCCACATTTCACCGAACACCGCTGACCCTTACCTTCTCCCATACTGAACTTTCAGCTGCATAGACTAAGTCCCGTTCGAAGATTCAAATGCACGTTCGAATGGGACTTGGTCGTTTTTCTGCATGAAATTGACCGACCGCACAGCCAAAATCTATGGAACTGTTTTGGGCAGGAAAATGTGCTTGCGGTTGGTCATAAAGGACTTCCGTCTAACTTTTGATCTACTGGATGGATTTGGTTGATTTTTGAGAGTGTTTATGTTTAAAGTGTGCTGATTAATAATATGTATGTAGATTGGATGTATGGTTTTAAAGTTACAGTGTATTTGGAAAAACTGTATTTTTACTGTCTGTGATAATTATGTTAAACCCTTGTGTAACATAATTATATCACAGGCAGAGGGGAGGATTTTGTGTGTAATTGCTGGGAGTGTTTTCTGTAATGTACGTGTGTGATTGGTTGTTTTGTAATGCCCTGTGGGTGGTCCTATCTAAGGGGATCCTGCATAAAAGAAGGTTCTTTTGGTGCCAATAAAACAGAATGACTTGTCCCTCTAACTTGCAGCCTTGACTCATGTTTGTAGGGGACAGGTATAATCACTACAGGGATTGCTATGCTCTTCATGCTCCCTTAGCTACTGAGCTCTTGTAAGAGCTCTTGTTCCTGATCCTGCTTCGCTCTGCAGAAGGAAGAGGTTCACCTACTGGAACCTGGAGCCTGGTCGTAGGTCCAGGGCGCAGAGCAGACGGCGAGATACCAGCCCAGCAGCGGTGGTTCGTGGAGTCTGCAGTACTTATGGTGGCTACGCAGTAGTTATGGTGTCGACGGTGCTGATGGTCCTTTGGTGAGTGCTAGGAGCATCCTTTTCTACGGTCCAACTTCCAGCCAGCCTGGAGGCAACCGTAACAGGGAGCATGCAGAACCCCACGCAGCGGAGCAAGCGAGGTCCAGGAGGCCAGAACATGTGGAAAGCGTGTGGGAGCGAAGCGTCTCCAAGAAAATGTCCACTGCTTATTCGTGGCAAAAGGCCACAGCCTACCGCAGGAAGCACACACCCTTTTCATACCTGCCTTCCCAGTCTCTGTTTGAACTTGATTATTATTCTGATCCTGAATTACTGGTTATTTAAATGTGACTCCTGGATATTGGTTGGACTCTGCGTGGAATGAATATTATATTTTATACTCTGATTTTTAGATTTTGCTATTTTTTTATGGTTTACTTTTTGCACTGTTTAGCTCCTCTTTAAGCACCAGACTTTCTCCAGGCAGTGCTATGGAAGATTGTTAGAAGATCAGGAGGATTGCTGCAGATCTGGGATTTCTAAGACCTCCCAAAGGATCCATCCCTATTTCTCTCATTCACCACCTCTAAGGTAACAAGTGTAGTCAATGGAGACATCGTCCCACTAGAGGAATGCAGCTGAAGAACATAATAAAGCCCCAAGCAGTGATAACATGAAGGCTCAACTGTACAATACGATATTGTAAAGAGTGAGAACACAAAAGGAAATTTCTGCCAGTTTTGTACCAGAAGAAGGTTGATGTTGCCACCTATTTAAAGACATGGAAGCTGTTTTGTTTAGAGCCTATACCTTTAAAAGGCTCTAACAAATGTGAGTTTTATGTGCACACACTATACACTTTAAATTTAGAATTTGTTAACAATATTACACTGTTTTGTATCATTTGTTTTCATTTCATGTATGTGGAAAAAATCAGCCGGAAATTTGAGGAGTAAGTTGTATATAAATTGTCTTAGTGCTTAAATGTTTTAGTTGGTGGCAGGGCCATCTATAATATGAATATGACCCTGGGCAAAGCATTTTCTCGGGCCCCCTCCTCCCTCCACCCTCCACCCTCCACCCTCCAATTACTTCCAACCCCCAATCACACTGACAGACATAGACACACAAATATATACTGGCAGACACATTGACACACATTCAGACACACTGACACACACACACAGACACATACACTGACAGAAATACTGAAACACACACAGACACGGACACTGACAGACGTAGTGACACACACACACACACAGACATGCTGACACACATACAGGCATACTGACATACACACACACAGACACACTGACACACACACAGGCATACTGACATACACACAGCAGACATACTGACACACATACTGACAGACATACTGACACACAGTCAGACATAATAACATACACACAGACATACTGACACACAAACACAGACATACTGACAAACACACAGACAGACATACTGACACACAGACAGACATACTGACACACACACAGGCATACTGACATACACACAGACATACTGACACACATACAGACAGACACACTGACACACACAGACAGGCATACTGACCTACACACTGACAGACATACTGACACACAGTCAGACATACTGACCTACACACAGACATACTGGCACACCTACAGACAGACATACTGACACACAGACAGACATACACACACAGACATACTGACATACAGACATACACACACACAGACATACTGACATACACACACAGACATCCACACACACACACACAGACATACTGACATACATTTAGCCACCCTCCAGGTTCTTACCTTTTTCTGGAGGGTGGTTTCCCTGGGGTCCAGTGGCAGGCTGAGGCAGTTGGGAGTTATCCTCTGGAACTCCTCTCCTCCCTGCCTTCCTCCTCCCGCGTGGCTCTGATCTCCGATGGGAGGAAGTGACGAGTGGCACTTATTTCCTCCGAGCTAGCTGACGAACAGGAAGGGGCCCAGTCGCGTTGTTTAAGCATAACAGCGCCTGACCGGGCCTCTGCAGACACATGCCCACACTCAGGAGGCCAGCCGGGGGGCCCCGTTTACCCCGTGTTAAAGACGACCCTGGTTGGTGGGGTAAATCACCTAAACATTAGGTTTAAGTTTTCTTTCTGGTTTATTATATTTATGGATTTTTTTGGATATCCACTGAGTGTTGCACAGCTGCTTTTTACCACACCTATTGTATTATTATCACTCTGCACCTCATTAGCACACTTAAGTTGTATTTCTTCTGTTTGAACTGTGCCTGAGGCAATGTGTCAGGGTGGGTATACCCCCTCCCCAGAACTGGTCAAGGATCCCTGGGCCACATCACATTCCTACGTGGACTGACGGTGACTGCCTCCCTCTCCCTGTCTGGGTGACCCCCAGACAGCCATGCTCCCTGTAACACTTCAGTGGAGCTACTATGGCCAACGAATCAGCCTTTACAGTGCCCCAAGGCCTCAAAGCCTGACTGTGTGCCGCTATTGCAGATTCTCAAATCCCTTATATATAGGAGTGTAATGTGTAACTGTGTACGTAATAATGCACGTTAGTTAACAGTCCCATGAGATTAAATGCATGTTAATTAATAAATGGAAGGGCATTTGCTGTTAGGTTCATGATTTTAGTATTTATTGGATGGAATAAAAGAACAGATACTTGGACTAAATGGACAATGCAGACCAGTGGCAAAAATGAGGCCGGAAAGAAGCATACTTTGATGATGATAATAATTATTTATTCATGTTATAGTTTTCTAAGAAATTATTCAAAGTACATGTTAATAAAATAAGTAATTAAGTGAAAATGTGATGTAATGAAAATGTAATGTAATGTAATGCAGCGATGTACTGTGTACAAGATGGAAAAGAAGGCACATGCTGCCCTCCGTGGGGAGAAACACCTTGCTGCCACGCAGCCTACTCCTCACACTCCTGGCACCAGAAGCTTTGACTCTGGCGGTTCACTCTGCTCCCTGGCAACTCACAGACTGCCATGGAAAGGCCAGAACTTCCCCGCTGACACGGGAAGATCCCTGCCAAGTTGGAACTCCTGGAACTACTGGATTCGCTGGCCCCTGGATAAGGAGATTAGGGCAAAGCTTTGGGCTAAACGCCCTTGGCTAATGCCACCAGACAAATTGGCCCTTACCCCTCATTTCAATGAAGTAGTTGCCATATTTATGAAGAGGTCTGGGAAGAATCCACGCAAAGGCCTAGTACAGGATCTTCACTCTGCCCAGGCATAGATCTTCCTGATGGCAGATGATGCCCTGAAAGACAGGGCCAATGTAAACCTTTTCATTGAATGTCGCAAGACAGCTCTTTATAGGCTCGATGGCAACTGGCTGATTTGGCCTCTAAGGAGCTGGGTCCAGATGCCAAAAGCCTACTTTTCTTGAAGAATTGAAGCATCTCCACCTCCCTCAACAAAGCCCAACAGATATCAGTTCTCCTGCTTTCCACTCCAGATTTATCCTTTATACCCTTAAGTGGCCATGTACCTACCAAATTGTGTGTCATATATATATATATACCGTATATACTCGAGTATAAGCCGAGTTTTTCAGCACATTTTTTGTGCTGAAAAACCCCAACTCGGCTTATACTCGAGTCAATGTCTGTATTATGGCAATTTACATTGCCATAATACAGACTGGGGGCTGGCAGCGAGCGCTTACCTCTCCTGCAGCTCCTGTCAGCTCCCTTCTCCTCCGCGCCGGTCCGTTCAGCACCTCTGTCAGCTCCCAGTGTAAATCTCGCGAGATCCGTTGGGCCATAGTGCGGCTCTCGCGAGACTTACAGTGTCAGCTGACAGAGGAGCTGCACGGACCGGCGCGGAGGAGAAGGGAGCAGACAGGAGGTGCAGGAGAGGTAAGTGCTCTCTGACAGCCCACCTCCCCCCCCCCACTGAACTACCAATGCCACTGGACCACCAGGGAGTGAGAGCCCCCCTCCCTGCCATGTATCAAGCAGGGAGGGGGGGACGAAAAAAATAATAATAATAATAAAATAAAATATTAAAAATAATATAAAAAAATAAATAAATAAAAATAATAATACAAATTAATATAGCAAAAAAAATTACAATTATTATAATTAAAAAATGATAATAAAAATGCCCACCCCCCACCAAGGCTCTGCATCACACACACACTGCACTCATACACACACACTGCACTCATATAAACACTGCATTCATACATACATACACACTGCACTCATACACACACACTGCATTCATTATATACACACACTGTAAATACAAATTAAATTAATATATTTTTTTTAGGATCTAATTTTATTTAGAAATTTACCAGTAGCTGCTGCATTACCCACCCTAGTCTTATACTCGAGTCAATACGTTTTCCCAGTTTTTTGGGGTAAAATTAGGGGCCTCGGCTTATATTCGGGTCGGCTTATACGCAAGTATATACGGTATATAAAACATTTTTAATTACTTTTTTTTATTGCTGCTTACAAAAACATTGGCACTCTACCTTTTTGATACCTTGACACCTTGGTACTTCAAAACGCTTTGTATCAGTACCTATGCCCTTTAATATTATATCAGACATTTTCTTCTAGAAATCCTAGAGTATGCGGCCCATGGATTTATAGGTTAAAGTTATCGGTCCAAATAATATATAGATGATAGACAAGTATGCAGACCTAAATTGGTCCGCTCATAATTAAAGGAACAAGTAGTCCCATATAGGATACACCCTGAAGATACAGAGATTAGCCAATAGTATAGACAAGATAGCTAAAAAAAAAAAAAAAGCAAAAGAAAACTCTGTAAATAACGGTTTCAGGGCATAAACTAGATTTAGCCAGTGTGAAATAAGCTAAACACTGCTGCTTCAATGCAGCCTATCGATTTAGGTCTGCATACTTGTTGATCATCTATATATTATTATACTGGCTCTCAGTGCTTGACCATAAGGGATATTATACTAGGGGCAATTTCAGATTCTATTGTTGGTTTCCTAGCTGTTATACTTTATCAGCCTGGGGTTTACTGCTTTGGATTACCCATAAATTCCATTTTCCTTTTCTTTTCTTAACGATTAGTTAAGCTGATTAATAAGAGTCACTGGTTAACTTAACACCATACAGAGCCTTCTTTACTCTGCAATTTCTGCCTCTGATCCACTACACTGCCTTAGGATCAGTCTGCTATTCTTTATCTACATTTATTGTTATATATTAGATACTATATCAGACTTTCCTAGCCCCGGCAGCTTGTAAAACTTATCTGGGTGCTTTCAATGTGTCTGCATTTTTGAAACATAGTAACAGGTTACCTGCTTTCACCTGTTTTCACGTCTATTTCCAACCTGGGAGATCATTCTGACTATCTATTTAGGATCCATCTGCTTGTCCAATTTTATTTATTTTCTATTTTTTTTCAACTTTATCACATTTTTCTGGCACAGTTTTTTTTGTGTGTGTTTTTGTATCATCCTTATATGGATTTAATAACGTTGTGAATTATAAATTTTGAAGGTTCTCATTCCAATGTCGGACAAGTACTTCAATAAGGGTAAAAAGATTGATATTGGGCTTGTCTTTTACTAGTCTGTACTAATCTTCTAATTGATTTCTATGTTGGGTTATGCCCTAATTACCCCACAACCATTACAGACTCGGTGTTAGATTCTCTTTCATCGTGTTTGTATATTTATAATTTAATTTCTTGTTAATATAGCATAGGGGAATAGTGCACCAATTTGTTTACGGTTTCTGAGTTGCTAAACATACACACACTTACTATATGGACAAAAGTATTGGGACACACTTCAGGTGTTTCATTTAGACCCATTGGCACAGGTATATAATCACGCACCTAGCCTTGCAGTCTGCATTTACAAACATTTGTGAAGAAAATGGGTGTTTCTGAAGAGCTCAGTGAATTCAAGTGTAGTACTGTGATAGGATGCCGCCTTTGCAATAAGTCAGTTGACTAAATTTCATCCCTGCTAGATAACTAAGTGATAACATTGGAAAGTGGAAGTGTTTATGAACAGCAGCAACTAAGTTATGAAGCGGAAGACTATGTAAAGTCACAGAACGAGGTCACCGAGTCCTGAGGTGCCTTGTGTGTAGAAGTTGCCAATGCTCTGCTGATTCCATAGGTGAAGAGTTCCAAACTTCCACTGGTGTTAATACCAGCACAATAGCTGTGTGGTGGAAGCTTCATGGAATGGGTTTCCATGACCGAGCAGCTGCATGCAAGCCTCACATCACAAAGTACAATGTCACGCTTTGGATCAAGTGCTGTAAGGCACGCCACCATTGCACTTTGGAGCAGTGGAAACGTGTTCTGTGAAAACGTCAAATCAGGCTTCCCTGTTTGGTTCCCGGTTTTGCGGATGCCAGGAGAACATTACCTGCCTGACTGCATTGTGTCAACTGTAAAGTTTGGTGGAGGAGAGTGTAGCGGTTACCCCGGGTAGCAGAGGGGTTTCCACCGCTGGAGGGTGTCCTATTGCCGATCAGTGAGGAGGATTCTCAGCATCTAGTAGTGATCCAAGTGAAGAAAGCTCTTACAAGAGCTAGTGTGATAGCTGTATAGCTGTTACCCCTAATAAGAGACAAGACTCTAGATTGAGGGTGAAGAAGAACTGAACGTTTAAGGGCAAGTACTCTCTTTTATGCAGTTCTCCCATGCACGGGAGACACCCACAGACAATTATGCATTAGCCAAACAAACAATGGTTACAACCCACATATTCCCTCCCCTCTGTTTGGGAGATAATGGAGTTACTTACTGTATCTACTCAAATATCTCCAAGCTGCAAAATCATACTTTTCATAATTTTTTTTATAACTCCACGATTTTACATACAATATGAATAAAACCTACATTTTTATAAACAGCATAACTTGGGGACAAATATATCCAAAATTCACGTAATTCCGGTGAGAATACTGGAGATAGTCGAAAGTCTCTTTTGACCGACCGCACGCCTGTTTGCATTCCCAAAACAGTTCCACAGTTTAAGGCTGTGCGGTCGGTCTATCTTTCCATTCGGATAAAGTTCAAATTACTCTCTTTAGATGCGACTTGTTCGTGAGTTTATTCTTGAGAAAGAGCACTCTGTTCACATGAGTTTAGCTGAACGCACGGAAGATGGAAGTTTCAGCGGTGTTCGTGGAAAAAAGTAGTCAAAAATAGTTCCACGCGTTTGACGACCAAACACCGCACAGTGCGTTCGACTAAACAAAATGGCCGCCGCCACGTGTTTGGGCAGACAAACGCCGACTACCCTGTATAGCAATTAAACCGATTGAGTGTTTGCGGTTTTCAAGGTGATACTGGAGTCAGGGAGGTTAATGAGTGCCACACTTCTGTTCTGGATGGTCGGGCGTTCATAGAAAATTTGTGATTCAAACGGCCCTTACTATAACATACAATACAGTCAATTAGCCGAATGATTTTATACGAACAGCTTGTTCACACAAATACAGATCCAGCAACAGGGGAATCTGTTACAGAGAGATAATAGTATAGGGCTTTTTTCAGGAGTTGGCCAGTGAAGGGAAATCTTAATGATTCAGCATACCAAGACATTTTGGACAATGCTATGATTTTACCTTTCTGGGAACAATTTGGGGAAGGCCCTTTTCTAGTCCAGCATGACTGTGCCCCAGTGCACAAATCAAGGTCCATAAACACATGGGTGGATGAGTTTAGTTGGAAGAACTTGACTAGCCCACACAGAGCCCTCACCTCAACCCCATCGAACAACTTTGTGATGATCTGCAAGAGAGATTGTGAGCCAAGCCTTCTCGTCCAACATCAGTGTTTAACTTCACGAATGCCCTACTATGTATTGGCAAAACTCCCACAGATACACTCCAAAATCTTGTGGGAAGCCTCCCCAGAAAAGTGGAAGCTGGTAGAGCTGCAAAGGGGGAGGATTGGACAAACTAAATATCAATGACTATATTTAGAATGCAATGTCATAAAAGTCCCTGGTGGTGTAATGCTAAGGTGTCTGAATACTTTTGTCCATATAGGGTATACACACACACACACTTTATTGATCGAAGGCAATGCCTGATAGTTATTTTGTGTCAGAATTAAATATCACTTACAGTTTGGGGTTTATATATCCATTTGAAACAGCAGGAAAGGAGTGATGTGGTTGAACGTGATTGCACACAGCATATAAAACAGAGGAAGGGGGAGGGGTGGGTCGCAAAATAACTTTATTGCCATTCCAAAAAAGGATAGAAAATGAAAATATTTCAAAGAGTTTTGCAAACATTTTCACCACAAATATACAACAGGTTTTTTTGTTGTTGTTGTTTTTTTTTTTTTTTTACATATTTAATACAGATTTTGACATTTTATTTGGGGTTGCTATCAACTTACCTGAGTAAGTATAAACTTAGTAAAGAATAAAGAAAACCAATTCACGCCCCTGACAAATATATATCAGAGTATTATTGATACTTATTTTTAATATATGTCTTTTGTGTAGATTATTAAAAAAAAAAAAAAAAAAAAAAAATAGACCCTTTTCTTTCCCCAAGTGACAAAGTGTGTACTAGAAAACAGCTGCATTGGCTACCTATTAAAGTGACAAAATTGAGTTTGTACAATAAAAATGCTTTTGCCTCCTCCAAGATTGCTACCAAATGGCATCCCACATATCCTAGTCAGCATACACACATGAAGGATTGTGGGAAAGGCACATTTAAGATTATAGAGAAGACAGACGATGGCACACCTGTTTAGGTGGCCATATTTGTCTTTCAGCAATGTACCAATGGCTCAAACCTATATAAACACAGAATAGGTCACCTGCATAGCCGCAAGAAAATTAGCTAGCATGATATAAGACTGAACTTAATTTTAGCATCACAAATACGTTATACAGGAGGACTAAAACGTAACTGTCAATTCATATAAAAAAAATTGTTATGTTAAGCTCCATGCCTCTCAAATACCCAACCAGGGAAAGGATACTATATCTTCCAGTACAGATACTCAAAGATTAATGGTTTTCAAAAGTAGCACTTCCAAACAGTAACAGTCAACATCTTTCTTATCACCATCCCACAATCGAGCCCGGCTATCCAACAGTAAGGGGACTGGTGCTTAGAGTTACTATGCATTGTTAGAGAACCATCTATGCTAACCATATCCATTCTGTGCACATCACTACTTGCCAATTTTTTGTGTAATGCATTACTTATACTTTATCCACGGTGGAGTTTGAGGAGCCAGTTCTTCAATACATCTTTTAGCCGTTCCACGCCATAGAGTTCTGCATTAACGGTTTCTTCTCCGCCACTCAGTTTGGACTTCAAGGATATGAGGATTTTACAGGCACCCAAGGCCACTGGTTTATCACAGTCACTAAGGGCATCCAACAAATACGTAAAAATCCCCACTTTATTTAATTTTTGCAACGCTCCCACTATTCTGACCTTACTAGTGTTGGAAGGTAATTCTGCATTGTACGGACTGCTATTGGCGACACATACGTTAAATGTTTCATCCACAAATAATCTAGCCAGTTCTAGTGCATTAGATTTCACCTCACAGTCAGAGTCTTTCTTTGCCACATCTAGAATTCTGTAAAGCAACGATTCTGGTTCGTGAAAATTCTGGATATGACCCTGTATCAGCCAATTCACAAACACCTTTATGACGGCCCTTCTGGGCGAAGGATCTTTGTCTTCAGATAAAATATGCATGAAGTTTGGGACAATAACCTGTTCAGATATTTGGTGGAAAAGCAAAACAGAAAAAGCAGACAGTAAGGGAAGGTTGCAGATAATTACAGAGGAATAAAGATGAAACATTAAAAAGGTTTCTAAAGAAATTAGAGGAAAACTATAGTGTTGAAAATACAAATGTGTTAATAGTTTACTTTTTAGTAATTAACAATGCAGTGCGTTCACAGAAATATTTAAATCCAATCAATATTTGTTGTGACGACCGCCTGCCTGCAAAACAGCAGAAAATTATTACACTTGCACAAAGTCTAGGATTTTGTAGTCATATAGTCGGGTGCAAGATTAAACTTTTTACCAAATTGGTAATGATCACCAATCGGGTATTTAGATTAAAACACAATCATTAAGTGAAACCAGAAATAGCAGTGTAGAAGGAATAAACTGGATCAAGAAATGTGAATTTTGTGTTGGAAAAGAAAGCAATTATTTTGTGCTTGCCACGCAAGCAAACACGTTGCCAGCGATCTGGAAAGGAGCTCAAGATGTAAATACTACCATCCTGTGGGACAACGCCACAAATGGCTCTGGTATAGGCCTTTTTTTTTTTTTTTACTTCGTCCTTTCTTGTGTGTATTTAAGGGAATCCCGCATTATTGGTTGGCACCTATCTGCCAAGACTGTGCACAATGTGAAAATATGAAAGGGTGTCAGATTGCATTTTTTATATGCTCAATGCTGGCACATGATGCAAGATTCGTAAATACACTAGTTTATGAGCACCAGCATGGTTTTTTGGGTCAGAAAAACTGTGCTTCTGACCAAAGAGGACATAACAGACTAATTTAGTAAAGTGCAGGAAAAAGATGTACATCAAATGACCATTTCTCATCATAGTAATGGGATCTTATTGGAGGAGCAGGAAGATCTGTGCTAGGTTGTGCAGCCTCATGGAACCAGCCATACATCAGATTGGTTTGCTTACATGAATTCACCAGAGATGTGGTAAAGTAGGGCTTTGGGATTATGTTAGTGACTAGCTGGTGTGAGATTTCTAGAATCTTTGCGACAATAACTTTGTTTTGCAGGTGAAAATGCCCTTTTAAAAATGTGTTGTTGTTTTTTTAACAAGAAAACAAGATATATTTTACTATAAAACCAATATTTCTTTAACCCCTTCAGGACGGAGTCAATAGTGCACGTTCTGATCAAAACAAAACGTAAACAAAAACTAGAATTTACGCTATATATCTGTTCACCCGTAGTTCCCCTCTTTCAAATTATATGCACCCACACTTACTATATATAATTTTGTTCAGGAGAAACAGGGCTTTAATCTATCATTAACTATTCATATATGGAACATAATTTATTATGAATAAAATTAAAAAAAAATGTGAGAAAATAAGTTTTTTTTAAAATTGCATTTCCGTCTGACATTTTAACTGTAAAAGTCATAACACTGTTAGGTTTTACTGCAAAAAAATGCACATATTTGTAATCAGCAATGTCTCACGAGTACAACAGTACCCCCCATTGACAGGTTTTATGTTGTTTTGGAAAGTTACAGGGTCAAATATAGAACATTCTATTTTTAAATTGAAATTTTCCAGATTAGTAATGTTACTTTTGAGACGGTGTGGTAGCCCAGGAATGAGAATTACCCCCATAATGGCATAGCATTTGAAAAAGTAGACAAGCCAAGGTATTGAAAGTGGGGTATGTTTAGTCTTTTTTAGTAGCCACTTAGTCACAAATACTGGCCAAAGTTAGCGTTCATATTTGTTTTTGTGTGAAAAAAGCAAAAAATGAATATTTGGCCAGTGTTTGTGACTAAGTGGCTACTAAGAAAGACTGGACATACCCCATTTGCAATACCTTGGGTTGTCTACTTTTGCAAATGGTATGCCATCATGGGGGTAATTCTCATTCCTGGGCTACCACACGCTCTCAAAGGCAACATAACCAATCTGGCAAATTTCAATGTGAAAAAAATTAAATGCAAGCCTTATATGTGACTCTCTAACTTTACAAAACACCATAAAACCTGTACATGGGGGGTACTATTATTCTCGGGAGACTTCACTAAACACAAATATTAGTGTTTTAAAACAGTAAAACATATTACAACAATAATATAGACCATAAAAGTGCCGTTCGCTTGTAAAAAATGCAAAAAACGTCACTTTTACTTAAAATATCATCGTTGTAATACAATTTACCAGTTTGAAACACTAATATTTGAGTTCAGCGAAGTCTCCCGAGTAAAACAGTACCCCCTATGTACAGGTTTTATGGTGTCTTGGAGAGTTACAGGGTCAAATATAGTGCTTGCGAATTAAATTCTCTGCACTTTCTCCCTGTGTTGTCAGGCATGTCAATCAAATTTTAATTAATCAAATCACATAATTACGTTAAAAGATTATTTAAATATACACGTAGAATTTTAATATATATGCATTTAAAGGTATTTAAATTCTACGTGTATACTAATGTAATCTTTTATGTAATTATGTATTTATCTCTCTCTCTCTATATATATATATATATATATATATATATATATATATATATATATATATTTATATATATATATATAGATAGATAGATATTTGCGGTTATTTGTATTTTATATATAGATAGATATATGTCATTCTAAGTGTATTTTGCATATATAATTTATATTAAATTTTGTTTCAATATTTTATTTATTTATTTTATTATTTGATTTATTATTTTAATTATACGTATTTATATAATATATATATATATGTACATCTATTATATATATATACACATATTATATATATGCAACGTCATTCTAAGTGTATTTTAATATTAATATATATACTTATATTAATATTAACATACACTTTGTATGACGTTACATATATATAATATGTATATATATTAAATATATACACATATTATATATATATATATGCATTTAATTTATTTTTAAACATGTTTAATTATTTTTTTTTACACTACCTACCAGCAGGGGGACTGTCTGATATTTCAAACAGTCCCCCTGCTGGCAGATCCATAGCCAGCTATAGGGGGCCATGTGATCGCTCTTTGAGAGCGATCACATGGCCCCCGGGGGCCTGATTTGCCAGAGGGGGGCTGCCTGGGCTGTCAGGCAGCCCCCCAGAAGAGGATCGCGGCGGAGGTGAGTACACCTCTGCTCCTGGGGCTAAAAGCCGTTACGACGTACCATGCCGCCGCAACGGCTTTAAAGCCCATTTAATGCGGGATGGCATGGTACGTCGTAACGACGTTAAGGAGTTAATTGTGTATTCATAAATGTATTGGTATTTATCACTCACCTTTTTTTTCATTGCGGTCATAGATATAGTGTTTTTGGCCAGTCTTACGTGCAGGTCAAAAATATTAACTAGCCTTGACAAGCACTGCACAGCACCCGCTCGAACCGCACTCACCGGGTCTTTAAGCAGATCTATGGCCCTATGAGGAATGCCAGATCCGCAAAGAGCCAGTTTGAAGCCTTCTCGTCCTATCAAAATACAAGAAAATCCATTTAGTAAAATCTTATTTGCTTAGAAGATATGAGTGTTGGAAAAGTGTTAAAACTACTGAAAAGGCCTGATTTGCAAGATCAGAAGGGATTTTGTCTTGAACTAATTTAAGATTTCAGAGGTTAAAAACTGTTCAGTTTGTATCATTTTAGCATACCAGAGGTAATATTGCCCATCCACAACACTGAACTCATCTATTGCCCTCTTCATTCTGAGCATCAGCGTGATCAGTCAATGTGTTTACAGAACAACAGAAATGTATTAGCTGTTCAACATTAAATAAATATATTCCAGAATTCCCTATGTACTGGAGTCGTATGTAGACTTTAAAGGACCACTATAGTGCCAGGAAAACATACTTGTTTTCCTGGCACTATAGTGCCCTGAGGGTGCCTCAACCCTCATGGTCCCCCTCCTGCCAGGCTCTAGGGTGTGGAAGGGGTTAAACTTGCCTCTTTCTACAGTGCCGGGTGGGGGTCTCTCCTCCTCCTCTCCACCTCCTCCTCTCTGCCTCCTCGGCTGAATACGCATGCGCGGCAGGAGCCGCGCGCGCATTCAGCCAGTCCATAGGAAAGCATTCTCAATGCTTTCCTATGGACGCTGGCGTCTTCTCACTGTGAAAATCAGAGTGAGAAGCACGCAAGCGCCTCTAGCGGCTGTCAATGAGACAGCCGCTAGAGGCTGGATTAACCAAATATAAACATAGCAGTTTCTCTGAAACTGCTATGTTTATAGAAAGAAGGGTTAATCCTAGCTGGACTTGGCACCCAGACCACTTCATTAAGCTGAAGTGGTCTGGGTGCCTATAGTGGTCCTTTAATGAAGGAATCAGATTTACCTCGATGGGTCAAATAGGACCCAGGTTTGCAGCCTACGAAGAATAAACAGGCTCTTACAGTTGTATGCCAGTACGACTAGTATATGAACCAGACAGTAATGCAAAGTGACTTTTTTTTTTTTTTTAGAATTTTTCATTTTTATAATTTTTTTTTTTTATTTTTTTTACTATGAGCTACCTGTATAGCAATTTAGGAGATCACTGATGTAATCTAGCGTGTTTTGACGATGCTCCCAGTGTGTATTGCAGAGACGTTTCAATAACAATGGCAACAGATCTGTGGAAAAATAAAAAATAATTTGCCGCAAGACGAATCTTTTAAGTGAACATATACTGCAGTCATATGATGAGGTAATTCCTCAGATTACTCAAAAATAGCTATACATTTATAAAAACTATATTACAACTATGCTTTGCAATATTAAAACGGCTGCGCTGTTACAGAATTGTAAAGTACTAGGAATACAATGCAAATGACACACACCACCCCACCTCCCATGTGCAATAAAAACAAAGAGAACCAAAAGTCTGTTACAGCGTGTAAAAATAAACGTGTAGGGTGGATAGACAAGAAACCAATATTAGGAAACACACAGAAATAGGGGGAGACCTGGGTGGGGGGAATGTGTAGATTAACAAAGCAGCAATATTTAGATGATGACATTGCACCAAAGCCCGTTTCACACAAGTAATAAAAAAACGTATGCAGGGCAGGTACAAGTCTGAAATAAAAAAATAAAAATAAAATAAAATAAAAAAATAAACAAACAACCAACTTATGTAGAAATGTTTGCAACTAAGTTTTATGGCATGGGGGAGTTGTATGCACAGTAAATTATTATAAAATTTTCCGTAATAAAAATTTGGAAAACCGATAGATAAATTTAGTTGTATGAACTGAAAGCCACAACTAAACAACAGTTGTGGTATATCTGATGTAATATATTACATTTTATATCAGAGTTTTCCCTCGCTAAAGTGTGAACTTGCTGGGAATTCAAAGTGAATTTTTAAGTTTAGGTGACGTTCTTAGCCCCAAAAAAAGCAGAAGGGAAAATATAACTGTCATAAAACGTTTCCAATTATTTTGGCCTAAAATTTTAAATGCGCTTTGGACCTAAATATTTTAGGTTGTTCTAATAGTAATTGTAATTTTGCCACAGTAGCAACTCAAAGTTCCATTATTGGATAGCTTCTTTAGGGACACGGTCATCACATTAAAGTGGCCTGGGTGCAGTGTCCCTTTTGCACCTAGTACTGCAATGTAAAACATTGCAGTTCCAGAGAAATTGCAATGTTCACATAGCATCACTAAGTCATCCTCTAGTGGCTGTCTGGTAAACAGCCACTAGAGGGCTCCCTGAATCGAAATAGATCATAGGTCCGGTATCCGACGCTGCACGTCCTGGACACCCAGGATCAGATTTTTCCCCACAGGAAAGCAATAATTCAATGTTTTCCTATGGGGAGGTCTAATGATCGCACGCCAGGCAGGGGGAGCGATAGTGCCAGGAACACAGCTTTGTATTCCTGAGACTATAGTAGTATTTCTACCTTATAGACCAGGGGTAATCAATCTTTTAATACCTACGTATTTTTGTTGATTTTAACATTTCCTTACTGCCCGCTAGTGCAGCAGTAACTTAATGGTTTGTTTTGCTCAAGTGCGAAAAAATGTTTTCGAACGGAGGGCTTTTTAAAAACTATGTACTTCACTTTATCTTTTTTTTTTACTTTATGCAGGTTTATACATGTAAGTACAATTTATTGAATTTTCAGATCTCAATCGATGCAGCGCCTAATAACGCGGGAGCTGCTTAAATTGAAGAATAAATAATGACAACATTTTTGCAACTTATAAAAGAGTTATATTGGCTCCTTGAAGGTGCACATTAATTTAATTAAATCTCTTGAAAATGCGCCCCTTGTATTACTTGTACGCATTGCTTAATCTTTTCATTTACCTTATGACTATCACTATTTTACAACTTGAGGCTTGCGTGTCTCTTCTCTATATTCTACATTCTATCTTTGAAAAAACTGAAAACTCAATAAAAAACTATTAAAATAAATAAATAAAATTTCTTGAAAATGTCTGCCAGATAAAATGCATCATTCTTTATGGATTTTAATTGTACGTAGAGACCAGCCTGATTATTACCATCAAAAAACTGTATGACACTTGTCAGGGTATTTATATCGGCAGACATTTTGTGCTATGATAGAAATTAAAGTGTATATTGCCTAAATCACTCTGAACAGAGCAGACTCCATTTTGTTATCTTCAAGCTAACAAAAGACAAGATTTCTATCCCTTCTGTAAAACTAACCACTTTGCCAGAAGCTAAGGAATGCTTAGTATATACAAACCAAATTGATAAGAAATGAGAACGGGGGATGGACAGACTGTCTAAATGCTAATGGAATATAATTAATTCTAAACCCAGACATTTGTGACAGAGAAGATTACAGAAAACTTAACAGACAGAAAACTTAAATTATAAATAACCATAAAGATAAGCTAAATGACATCAAAATAGCCACCAGGAAAAGTTAACTCTTTCCTAGATAGGAATGTTTAGTGGGACGAGACTGCCCTCTATAGACCAAATACTTAAATTGCTATCTGGAAGGTAACCACACCTCAAGTTTTCTATTGGTTTATCACCTAGTGAATTTTCCCTTATAAAAAGTTAAGACAAAGGGAAGAGAGAGGTATGCAAACGAAGCAAAGAAGCAAAGAGGTGAAGAGTCGGAGGCAATGCAGAGAAATCCATGACAGGTAGCCACTCCAGGGCACTCAGAATTTCTTACACACCAATCACACATCCATTCAGTTCCTGAGACTACCTACTAATCTGATGAAAATATCTACTCAACTGGTAATTATACTGGTTTAATTTAATTAATCTAAATTAATTAAAATTTTCTAATAGCATGATATATGACTGGATAAATCACGATCAGATTTCGATATTTAGAAATCTTAGTTACTAAAGAATATATAGTTATAATATTCTATTCTGCAGATAGAAAGGAATAATTATATATATTAATGTGACATATCACATGTTAGCACATCGTGATATTTATCCAGGTGTATTGATTTGCCCTAAAATAAGATAATAGATCTGTTTAGGCAAGTTAAGATTCTGCTTATAGAACATGGTAGATTACTCTTATTGGATGGTTCCAGGAAATGACTAATGAGCTGATATAAATGTTATTTTATTTAAAATCACATGAGAATAGGTCTTAATTACCTAGGAGGTCTAGCCAGCATTGAAAGGGTTATTCTAACTGTCAGCTAAAGTTTTATGGCCTTAAGCTGCAAGCTCTGTGTCTGTGTGTAAGTTTCACTTTCGTTTCTCTGTGAAGCCCATCATAAATCATTGTCTTGACAATTGGCAGTATTAGCCATTGGAATGTATTGCCATTTGTATTGCATACCATGTTATACTAAATATTCATTAATTATTGTCACGCATGTAACTTATTATTATTATTTAAATTGTCACAATAAATTGTATCTATTTTTATAACAAATTGTGATTTTATTTATTTGGAATACATTTCACTTACACGATAACGATCTTTGGGATCTGAGAATTGAAATAGTGGGCAATTCTCAACTGTTTACTATTATTATCCCATAAATATCTCCACACACTATCATATAATGAAACAAAACGAGGCTTTGAGAACCACATTCTGCCCTCCACTGAGTTATGGCAAGTTTTGATTTAGTCACTTCTGGTCCACTGCTTTCAGTTTTCCAGCATGGTTGCATGTTCTGAGCATGCATGCACTTCCTTTTAGCCATCGAGAGAGATTAAGCAAACAGAGCTTTTTAGGCGTTTTTTTGTGAGGTTTCTCTCAATGGCTGGAAGGGGGCATGCGCTTGTGCGGAGCAAGTGGATGTGCTGGAGAACCAAGGGTTTGCGGATAAAACCCACCACCGCCCACCATGAATACTTGAATCGCGCACTAGTGGGCGGTAGTTACCAGGTTGACTACCACTGTTATAGACTAAGCGAAACAGCAAGTAATAAAATAAAGGAGGGATTAAAGTAGTGCGAAAAAATAAAAAGCCAAATTTTACACATGCAAAGGAACATCCTACCTTTTAGAAAAATAATGGATTGCGGCCAGGAGTCTTTGTTTTTAGACACGGAAGACGCCCACAGCCATGATGCTGAAGTATTAAAAGTCTTTTTTAGAACCTAGGCAGCAAAAAACATGGTTTAGAACAGTGGAGCCCAAAAGGTAGATCCCCCAGATGTTTTAAAACTACAGCTTCCCTGGTGCTTTGGTGTTCCAAAGGAACGCAAAGTATCATGGGAGTTGTAGTTCTACCACATCTGGGGATTTACCTTTTGTGCACCCCTGGTTTAGAAAGTCCCCACACATTGAAAGGAGTAGGCTTTGCTACTATACATTAAAGCGCCATATGAAGGAAACATTGTTACTTTAAGTAGATGACATATTTTAGGTTACCCACTGCAGTAGGACATTTACAAGACATATCAGTTTTTCCTTCAATTACCTGAAATTGCTCCTTTATACATCAGAAAGATACATGGTGTATTCAATGTAAAATATACTGATTTACTCAACTTCTCTGTTCCAGCACCACTTCGTGGGTGTTACTCTTCGTGTAACACCCACCTCCGGCCGTCCTCTGCACCGCCTGCTGTCTTCTCAGATTTGCCCTGCTTGTGGACGCATACCCAATGCAGGGCAAAACTCCTCAGTGACATTGGCAAGCGTGCTTGCTTCTGAACAGAGTGACGTCAAGTCCTCTGTTCCTATACTCCCTAGGAAGCACCCAGCTAGGGTGTTACCATAGCAACCACCGTGTATGTGCTGTGGTTGCTATGGGTGAAGAGCAGAGGGACCTCCTGTGGGAGGTCTTTCTGGTCTCCCTTGTCAGTGCCACGGCACGCCAAGGCATTGGCTGACAGCTGGGAGAAAAATCCATTTTAAAATGGATTTTTCTCCTAATATATAAATTTGCAAGCACAATATATATATAGAATCATATGCTCACTCTTATGAGCATAAGTTGTTGGGCGTGAGAGGTTCCCTTTAACTATTTGCCTGCCAGCTGCAAGCAATCAAATACTCCAGATATTTAAATGCAAGTGAAATATGGTGACGAAATGGAAAACCTACCAGAAATATTTGGCCCAAAATTTCTTTAAAATCAGTGCTACATCAGAGCTGGATCCTAAAAATAATATAGAATTCTGATTCAATTAAAAAATTGTTTAGTTTTTTTTGGACATCAACTGCATTCGGCTGGATAGTGTAGATTCAGTTGCAGAAGAGGAATCAGTCAGGAGCTATTAACAGTTTAAAAGTGTATCAATTAAACTGTTAATAGCTCCCGACTGATTCCTCTTCTGCAACTGTCATTAATCTAATACTACCCTTACCTTTTTGTGTCATTTTACCCCACTCCCTCTAGCATGTAAGCTCATTGAGCAGGGCCCTCAACCCCTCTGTTCCTGTGTGTCCAACTTGTCTGGTTACAACTACTTGTTTGATGGCGCTATATAAATATCATATTAATAATAATAATAATAATTCAGAGGGAATTATTGCATTTTTACCGGCCTTGACTTTAGTACATATGAGAATTGCCAACCTGGTTGGAGTTTAGTTATTTGCATGGAATTTTGTCCGTACTGACATTTTTGACTAGCTTACCGCTCTGGTGTCAACTTAATGTTTTGATGGCTAGTTCAGCAAATAGACCAGAATTTACTCTGCTCTTCTACACAAATTACTGCAGTAAAGAACGCCTTGTTTTGTTGGTTTCCACTAACCACTAAAGGATTATATTAAACGGAGTGAGAAATCGAACAACGAGCAACAAGATGGGGGTTTAATTTCGATATATCAAACTGCAGTGCATTTAAATCTGAACAGCTGTGATGGTAGCAGAGATAGAGGATGTTTACAAACTGGCTAGTGATATCTTACAGGGTTACTCACTAAAGTAAGCATTCAAAATTAATTTCAAGTATCAGGTCACAATAGCAGAAGTCGAAACGTTCTCTAAGTCTTTCAGTTTGACTACTCTGGCCTTAACTTTGAAATTCCCTTTCAATTCCCACGTTCGTGAATAACTCTGTTAATTCTGTAATATTCAAGAATGGTGTAATAAAAACAATTAAAACCATCCTATTTTGTTCCCCCTCCCCCCAAAGAAGTGAACACTAGAGATACCATGCTGGTGCCTCTAAGCGCTTAGAATTTATAATCTGAAAACGAAAATCACAGACATCTACATCAATATAGTAAATGTGTTAGTTTAGTCTATGACAAAGGATGCTGCTCTGCAAATGCACATGGAGTCTATCCTCTAGAATGTTCTAGAATGTAAGCTCATTGAGCAGGGCCCTCCACCTCTCTGTTCCTGTACGTCCAGTTGTCTGGTTACAATGACATGTCTGTTAGTCCACCCATTGTACAGCGCTACAGAATCCGATGGCGCTATATAAATAATAAAATAATAATAATGTAAAATTTTTGCCACTGTATAAATGATTTGTTTACTTAACAAGGAAAGAGGATATCCAACAAGCTGTAAATGTGTTCCACGGGTGTGGCTTTGGCTTATTTATTTATAATAGTTTAGAAATAGAGTTGCGAAGGAAAATATATCAGAAAAAAAATCTTACCATTGGATCAATGCCTGGATGGTCAACATAAACAAGCAGTATTTTATAGATTTCCTCCTGGCATTTGTGGGCATCTAATAACAAGAAAGAAGAGCAATGGGACACTTAAATGGACAATGCAGAAAGAACAAAATATATATATATATATTTATCTTTATTTACCCAGTTTAGTTTCTTTTTGTTGTAGCTACATGTATATGTGGATAGAGTACCTTTTTAAGAACCCTGGCAAGGTTCTAGCAGGGGTGGATCCAGAACCTAATCTCGGGAGGGGCATTGGTAGATTATGTAAAGGAACAATCCAGGCACAATAACCACTATAACTCTCTATAGTGGTTATGTTGCCAGGTGTGCCGTGGCGCCCTCCCAGAGTAAGTGGTCGAACGGTTTAAGAACAGTTTGACAACTTACCAAGGGTTTGCAGGTATAGGGTCTGTGCTAGAGAATAGGGACCGTAGTTTGTGTGTGGGAGTGTATTGTGGGTGTGTGGAGAGGGGTGTAGTGTGTTACTGTGTTGGGGGCTGATACAAGCCTGTATTGTGTGTAAAGGGACAGATGGGAGCAAATACGTATTCATTTAAAATAAAGTTATACATATATAATATATAAAAATATTTATATTTTTAAATTAAGTAAACATTCTTTATATCCCCCCTGGGAGGAGGGACATTGCTTCCAAGCCCTGGTGGTCCTAGTGGGGAGGGAACTCGAGCTTGGGGCATGGTAACCACGGCAACGCTCCAAGCTCGCAAGACGAGAACCCGGTAGAGTTGTAGTTTAGAGCTCCCCTGGGTCCTCTTTCCCTCCCCTAACGGCTGCCGCATTTCAGATCTCTGATCTCCCCTCTGGTCCGTGAAGGGACACAGCAGGGCCGGCAGGGGAGAGCCTTGGAATTGTTATTTTCTCGGGCAGGGGGCAATTGCCCTGTTGCTACCCCCTGGATCCGCCACTGGGTTCTTGGCTACCTGTGCCCAATACGCCTCCTAATGACACAGGAGTAAGATGACAATACAGGGTAGAGCTTCCCATCTCGGTACACAGCTAGACAGTGCCAAAGAACTTTATGAGCACAGGTCAGAGTGGTACCATGCCCAAGTTACAACTCTGATAAGTAAAGTCCAATGGAACATTTGTTTGACAAGAAGATAAATCTGTACAATAAAAAAAAATAAAAAATAATAATAATAAAAAACACGCTTGGACAACATGTAACCAAAGTCCGACTCACCTAACAAACATGTAAAGTTTGTGAGGGAATCCAGCGCTGCCTTCTGTAATTTAAGGCAACCGAACAAATGCATGCTGAAAATCTTCCCAGCAGGTGTTAAAACAGGTGCTTGGCCAATGCAGAACAGCAGCAATGTTAGAATGGCACAGAACATACCATTGGTGGGTAAAAATCCAACCTAGGAGTAAAAAAAAAAAAAAAAAAAAAAAAAGAGAAATAACCTAGCTGCAGATGTGCCCACATAAACCATCAAAAGTACTCTTTACATCGTGAAATCAAGGCATATGTATCTGTTGAATTCCTTGGCTTTCTAGTCTTTCATTCTAAAAGATCTTCAAAAACATACAAATATCTCTTATTTTAAAATCCTTAAGAGACCTATAAATATCTTTACAGAAGTAATAGTTTAAAACAAGTTTTGTTATTTTGTAATGCACTTCAAATTAGAGATCAATCTGATGTTAAAAAGTATGAGAGAGAGGTCAGTCTGATATTAGGAAGTAAAAAAAAAAAAAAAAGAGAGAGATCAGTCCGATATTAGGAAGTATAAAGCTGCTCAAAAAGTGAAGTAGACCAGAAAGGAAATGTTCCAGGTCATTGCTTCAGCATTCTGTTTTGTCAGTAACTCCATAAGAAAAGATGTACGAGATGCCTAAATCCTGGACTATAGGAGTACACATAGATCTGAGTTGGGAATCTCTGTCCTAAAGTGTGTGCTTAGTACTGTCTGCAGCGCCTGCCCATGGGTAAGTCCAGTCAATCCTCCAACGCGCGTCCTAAAAGATTTACAAAACGAAAGCATTCGTGCATAGTAGAATCAATGCAGTTAAAGGAGTTCTGGAGACATTTATAAACATCTCAGATGTCAGTCTCGTGGTGTTCTCCAGAACACCTAGATATCATTTTCCATAATACACAGTTCACCATGGTGTGTCTCTTATTTTATATGTGTATGTATTATAGATTTACGCTGTAAAAGGATACATTAGGTCAACTAGACTATGGTGCTGAAATTAAAATAAATACGAATTCAGTCTATCAAGACTTTCACCCACTTTCCTCCAAGTTATCGCAGATTACTTTATTGATTTATATTACTGCTCCCTTTTAATATTATGAGAACACAAAAAAATGTAAACTTACATGTAAACCAGTGCTGAGACGGTCTCTTTTGACAAAGCATTGTGGTACTATGGTGCATGCAAGCAAGCGCCAATCTCTGACAATCTAATGCTTCTCATAGAGAGGTCTTAACCTAATTTGGTGTCATCATAATGTGCGTGATGACACTGAATGTGAGGACCTTCAATTCAGTCTTCATGATGAGTGCCTTAAAGGGACACTGTGGTCACCAGAGCAACTACAGCTTAATGTAGTTGTTCTGGTGAGTATGGTCCGTCCCTGCAAGCATTTTGTTGTATACACTGTCTTTTCAGAGGTAAGCAAGTGTTTACATTAAAGCCTAGGGACACCTCCAGGGACCACTCCCACAAGGGAAAGTTGTCACCCTGGACAATCACCATCTCCTCATAGAGATGCATTGAATGAGGAAAGTCCAGCTGAACCTTCAATTCAATGCCTCTCTATGAGGAGATGTTGATTTGCCAGGGCGGCATCTTTCCCTTTGCCCGTCATCAGGATTGGCTGAAATCATCAATTCTGATGACAGCCAAAGAGATAAATGCGGGGCGGAGCCAGCACCTACAGACCCAAGGAGAGCTGAAAAAAGTTTTAACCCTTTCTAAGGGGGCAAGCAACGTGAATAATGGTATAACAATATAGGGTCAGGAATATATGTTTGTGTTCCTAACCCTATAGTGTTCCTTTAAGTGCCACTTGAGGCATTTTCGCTGGCAAACAATGTGGTTTCTCTGAAATGACAATGTTTTATATTGCCAGCGAAAAAGTACAGGGTCTGTGCACCAAAACTCCTACATCAAGTTGTGGTTGTATTGCTTAGCATGTCCCTTTAAAAATGTACACTACAGCTCAGATAGTACTGGCATTGATAATGCACAGGTGTTAATTCCACATTATCACTATAGCTGAGAAGGGGGTGAACAAGAGAGTTTGGCAATGTGGTTTGGCAAAGGGCCAGGGAAGGGGGGTGTGTGGCTATAGAGCTACGTACCACGCTGACAATTTAAGTGTATCAGCGCCCTAAACGGCAAACCAGACGGAACAAACCAAGCGTCCAGAACCTCCACTGACTCCAATAAATGATCAAACTGGGTTGCAAATGGGTCAGATGTATGGATACGTCCACACTCCAGCTTGTCCTCTGCATGAGGTTCTTGCGTCTAAGATGGCGCCCTCTACCCAATCCTCCACATGCTCCGGATCAGAACAGACTACCACATCAGTGTTGACCCAAAGCGTATGGCCGCACCTACGGCCACCAAAGATGACTTTAAGCAACGGTCTACTACACCACATGAAGCCATTAGATCCGAGGTGGCTGCTCTAAAGGATGATGTCATAGCCCACGAGGCTTGAATACAAACCATAGAGCAGCGAAGGCAAAATATTGCAATTCAGGCTGTAGTGAATGACACAGCCATAACCTGAAAAGGCTCAATGCTCCTCATTATGTGAAGACAGCTCAGGGATTTAGATAATAGTAGCCGACGATGCAACCGAAGTCGTCGTCGAAACATGTTGAAGTCATTCTGACCACCCTATTTCGCATGATACTGCAGAAAGAAACGTCTGATCAAATCTGCTATGAGAGGCCGCATTGTACAGTCAGACCCAGACCACCCAATGAGTCCCAAAAAGACTTTGTCTGCGGTCTTCACTCCTTCTCAGTCAAGGACAGGATTATGCAGAAGTTGAGATCGCGCCCGTACTGGAACTACAGGGGTGCAGAAATGTCTCTTTTCAAAGACTTATCTCCAACGACGCTTGAGACCTGAAGAGCTCTGCGGACATTACTGCAGCCTTGTGAGAATGTAACATCCCCTACAAGCGTGGTTTTGCCTTCAGACTCATGGTTCGCCACCGAACTGAATGTACTGATCGCCAGAGGAAATACCTCCGATCACTGCCTCTAATTGGTTCCTGCATCCACTAGAACAGAGGCCTCAACCACAAAAAACATCATGGAGGCATCGAGGTGGATCTCCGATGGGCCCACCACCTAGTCGGTAGTCTAATCGGTCATACCCGGAAGAGTGAACCCAGACCTCCTGGGAAAGCTGCCTTGCTTTTGCACTCACCGTTTGTAACGGAGCTCCAGTACTCCGACCGAGTACCTCCACCAAGCCTGCTTTCTCATAGCTATCAGGTTCCCTGGACCACTTCAGACCCAGTCGCAGAGGCTTGACTGGGATTACTGAGGAACTTTTCCACCATGGACAAAACACCAGACGATACTTGGTGAAGGGTAAAACAGCAACTAACTTTAATAGACATAATACACGTATTTTAAGCCCCCCCCCCCCAACATCCTCATTTACATGCAATAGGCTGCATAGAGTACTATAGTCCAAGGAAGGGTTGGGTCAGACAATAGCAAAGGCTGATGGGAGATTGAGGAGGGACAAGGCAGCTAGTTTAAACTGGTCTGGCAGTGTCCCTGGGACAATGCCCTGCTGGGGAAACAATAGGACAGGAAAAAGGGGGAGAGGCACAGACAGGCAACATATTAAACATACCCTGCACCAATAATGGGCACAGAGTGACCAAAACACAAAAGGAATCTAGGGACTCACAGATTTCAGTCTTCCATCCCCAGTGACGGTGACTACCATCACACCATTCTCACAACTTCCACTAATGATTTGATCTGCTGATCTCTTAGTGCTTACATCTGTACAGCACAGACCCTGCTGTCTTGTCATCCAGTGTGCACATCGCCCTTGCTGTATCTCATTATGCAGATCACCCCCATGAAGTTCCCCAGGCAGAGTGTGAATATGCTCAGGTGGGGTGGTTGTTTGGCCAGCAGTTGCCCAGACACACATGGGCTTGTGAGTTAAGTATCCACTTGTACTGCTTTGTTTCTGTGGGACTAAGCGAGGCACTAGGTTTGTTGCCCGGGTTTCCCTTAGTGACTGCCCCAACCAGACCTCACTCTTAAATGGTATAAACTGCATAGAAGGTGTTGAAGGGAGACCTGTATGGGACCTGTTTGGGCTGTGGTCCACTTTGGATGGATGTGACTAGGGTCTGGAGAAGATTAACGTTCCAGCACTGACAGTGTATGGTACAAGGGCTGCCTCCCCCTCCCTGTTACCCTCTCTTTTTTTCCTCTCTTTGCTCTCCCTCCCCCTAAACTTTTATAATTATTTCATAGGTTCATTCCTAGAGGATCAATTCATGAGACAAATCACTAATTTTACTCCTCATCATGCCGTGAATAACAGGCTGGGAGCAGTGCAGGGATGGAAGACATTGCAGGCATAGTGACCACAAAATCTCTCATCTTCTGTTTTCCTGAGACAATTTGTAATCATACAGAGTTGTTCCTGAACACAGTTTTACATTTGTTGCGGTTTTTGTTTCCATTTCTATATTTGATTAATTCAAGCTATATGTGTGTGGTTGGGCACGGTTACCTCATTTGACTTGTCTTGTTACATTAACTAAATGCTGATAAATTTTCTAAATTGCTCCATTTGGTCAGGCATGGTCATGTCTCCCATCCTTATCTGTGTGAACAATTGTCCCTGTGGGGAGTCTGTGCTATATCCTTGTGTGTGACCCATGGCGAGGAGAGGCACTTTCTGCCACTGTATTCACATTGAATCCCTCTCACTGTAGTGGTACACTGTCCCTCTCCCGGCATGTCTACCGCGACTATTTGGGGACTTATCTTTCCCAACTGTACCTTTATCTCAAGTTTCTCTTTAGCTTTCTTGATCTCTAACCCCACAACTTTGTTCACTATTCTTTTGTGGCTCACTGCCCACCTCTCACATATATTGTGGGCAGGATGAGGACAGGTGACCCCATTTGAGCTGCTCATATCCCTGCTGCACTCCTCTGATGTACTTGGGGTTTTGCTTGTTGCTCCGTGCTTCCCCTGCGACCTCGGGGTGTTGCTGGATTTCCCACCCACACTCCCTGCGTGCCTCTCTTACTTGATTGGGGATCGCCTGTCTGCCTCCCACCCTTTAAACTGGAAGAACGTGGTTAGGTGACCCCGTACATAGGAATTTTCGCTAGGAAAAATCTCTGCTTGCTGTGTCCTACCGACCTGATTCACTTGTTAATCCCCACTCAAAATTGCAGGGACTTAAACATGCCAGAACGTAGATCCTATTTATTAAGGAGCTGCCCCAGTGTTAAAGAAACTGCAACTCCTCAAACTGGATAGGGAAATAGATCCATAAGGCAGGCACATTTTTGTGAAAGGTTACATTTCAAAGAACAGATACACACTAGCGAATGTATATGTCTCAAATAGGAATCAGAACCAATACCTTCGCTGAACCCTTGCCCGCCTAGTCAAATTCACTGAAGGTATATTAAACAGTGAGTTAGCGCACAATTATAGAAAGCTCTCAAATTAGAGAGTAAGGGTGTTTATAGAACTTATTCACCATGAAAATACATGCAGTTAAAAATAAATTCTTATTATATGTACAGTACTTTCAACATAAAAAATCTCAAGGTGTACAGTCCAGATTCCAAATATAGTGGCCCCTTTTTTTCTTTCCAGCACTTCGGGGGTTACACTTCAAGCAGTGATCTGGGGAAATGAAAAGCTGTAATGGTATAAGAACGTCAGGTGGGAAGCCTCCACCATATACACCCAATGACAGCGCTCACTCACAATAAACTCTTAGTAGGGGGACTACCACCATGTGCCTGGAACTTCTTGGGGGGAGCGTATTACATCCAGATCAGAAGGTTCCGGACATCACGAGATTGAAAAATAAAAAGGAAATACAATTTAAAAAGGATTATAATTTTTTTTTTTTTTAAATCAGCGCTAGTGAAGTTGGGAGTTATGACCGTTGACTAATGTAAATTATTTTCATTCCAGACTAGGGAGTAGTAACCTGGGTGGCTGGGGCGAACCATACGTCATACAGTACTGTCTCATATAGGTTAGTACCTTTAATTTACTATTGGGAGGATGCAGAAATACATGTTACTGGGATGCAAGGGGGGACAGGTGGGGCTACTTGGTGACCCTATAGTGTTCCTTTAATTCAAAAACATGTGTAATTCTCGCTGCTAGACTGTATATCTATACTGAAAATATAGTATATGTAGAAGAATGTCCCTTTTCTCTTCCCTTTGTTCGGCTGTCCGTACTCCTCGTTTGTTTAACGAACTCCCATCTGCGTAGTCCCAGAGTTTGGTTATTTTAACTACAGACCACCTCTGGCTGTTAACCTCCAATTTCTCATTAAAGAAGGGTTTCCCCTGTGTGGGCGTATTACCGAATGCACATGTGCAAACAAACGGTGGCCATCTTGTCTCTTGAACGTGGGCAGGGGCATATGGCCGTCGACGGCCTGGAACTAATTTCGGCTACTGGACTCTGCGAACACCCGGTAAACTATTACCACTGCCCATTCAACTTCCTGAACCAGTAGGAAAATGGCATTCGGGAGACCTAAACTACCGAACAATGGGACTGTTCGTTTGCTAGCAGCCAGTGGGAGCCTTCGTCAGCATTCGTGCGAGAACTCCCTAAAGAAGACAGGTCAAAGCCTAAAATCCTCTGGAACTATTTGGGGGCTTCACCTCGTGGTCGACCGGTCTAAACTTCACTCGAATGGCGCTCCTAATCTACCGAAAGGATCTGAGTAATATTTTGACAAAGTCAGCGTTCAGATCCCTGCTATTCAGTGAACTTTTGTGGAGTTCTGAGATATTAAAATGTGTTTTATGTGTTTTTACGATATTGTATATTTTCTATACCTGGGAGATAATGTAATGAAAGAGTTGTTCTTACTCAATTATCTCCCAGGCACAGAGGAGGAGTATGTGAAATGTTGATTTTTCCCTTGTCCCCAACAAAGGACACCAGGGGAAAACCCCTGGAATGTAATTTAAGAAATTACATTGGAAGTTGCATAAAAGCCAGCTGTGGTTGAATAAAAATCAGTTGACTCCCAGAACTGTGTGTCGTCCAGTTACTGGGGGAATTGTGCCTTGGATAACGTATTGCTTCCTCAGCTACAAGGAGTCTACAGCGGAGATATTGATGCTGAATATTGGAGCTCCGCTACAGTATATTTATACTAAATGATCTGTACCCACAACTCATGCGATCATTTATTTGTAATTCTTTATTTTTGCAGTGCAGGTCATGAGTTGCAATCATTAAATGTCAACGTATGAAAAGTCAGGTAAGCAAGGTAAAACATAGCAATATACCACATAGTCAGAGAACATGGAAACTCTGCACCAATTTTCTTGTGTGTGTAGGCAGTGGGGTGAGGTATGTGATGATGTCTATGGCATTAGGGGTAAACTCACTATTAGCGTCAGAGTTGGTAATTGTGCACATGCCTCTGCAGGAAATTGTATCGACGTAGGCGTAGATATTGCAAGGGGTAAAGAAGACACATTTGGACCACCGGTTACGTCTTCGTGGCTGGGCTGTAGGGGTTAAGACTTGGTGTGGGAGATGTAACTATGTGATTATTTGAAGTCTCAATTAAAACGTATTGCTTAGGACATATCTCATCAATTTGTGGTCCTGTAATACCCTACTGTAAGTCTCTCTTTATTGAAAAATGTCATCAATAAAGACATATTTAAAAAAACTAATTCCAGGGTATGAAGTAATATTAGCGACACAACCACTACACTGGACTGTAGAGGCTATGTTGCTTAGAGTGTCATTTAAGCTTGAGGATGTCCGAGTTGCCCGGCATTTTAATGATTAGATCCATGAGTATGTTCAGTTCATTTCATTAGTGTGTAAACACAAAGTTTCTCGACCCCCTAGATAAACTAAAAGTCATCGGTGAATAAAAAACGAAAATGAAAAAATGAAAAGTTTCTTAGTGCTAATTATGCATAACCAGATATACAGTAAATTTTAATGATCTTTAAAACAGATAATGAGCTAACATATACTGACAAAGTGCCAATAAATGTGAGGCAGATTTAGCCATGTACTACAGTGAATTACTGGACACAGCAGGCCAGGTATAACCAACGATAAGCCCTTACCGTTTCACTAATTTCCCTGATGCAGCGAAAAATCAGGCTAAGCAGAGCAATAGCAGACAATTTCATAGACATCGCATTGACAGCTTCTGGATGGCAATAGATTTGCTCTAATGAGAGATCTTTAAGAAAAAGAAAATAAATAAGATTTGTAATGTATATACGGTATATTTATATTCTATTTGTTAAATAGGGCTCAATAATTATATATAAAAATGAATGTAAAATAAATGTAACATTTCTCATTTGAATGTGGTTCTATCATTTACAATAATAATAGGTGACAAAATCTAAGTCAAAAAAATCAGAAAAACCAAATTCCTGTCCATTATAAATCAGGTTCCATCACAATGGAGCTGGCGAAATGGACTGTGTATTTAGCTTAAACCCAGGACAAGTTGCTCTTTGCTCACTACAACATGCAATAGTAAATCTAGCATTCTGGAACACTTATTTAGCTCTTTCAGCCAGGTCATGGAGATACCAAGTGAAAACAATTTACTAAAATTCCATCCATTCATTTACACGCAAAACAGATGTACGAAATTTGAACTGAAGATGTGTTGTGGTAATCCCCTTTTTTCTGCACATCTCAATAACCAAGAGTTAGCTATGATTTCGACTACCGTTTGAAGGGGAAAACAAGTATATCTTCCTCTTCAAAGCATAAGCATTGGCTATGATAACACAGACTGGCATACAATGCAAATGACCTTGACTCCCATGGTACCGCAGGCGTACAGAAACTTAGAAGCAGATTTCAGTTCACACACAAGAATACCTGGAACATCATGGTAAAAAGACAGACACTAAACCCAGAAGCTCTCCTAAATTAATTAAATGCTAAAGATGTTCCTTTAATATTATTACTCCATTCACTAGTAGCTTTACAGCCGTATGGTTAATAATCTATAAATTGTCTTGGCTGTATGGTGGTGTATCAGGCTACCTTGATTACACAAGTTGTAACGTTCTTTTGAGAGTTATTGGGAAAGAAGGTTGTATATCAGAGCTCAAAATCTCAAATTGACCCTTTGAATCAAACTTTTACACTCTGGAGAAGTAGAATGCATGACCAGGACTGACAGCGGCCACATAGCACCTGAGACCGCAAAGTGAAGTAAAGTAGACACTAGACACAACCAGTGAGAACAAGAATAGCTGCAGAGAATTATAGGTGCTCTGTTAAAGCAATTGCCATTCAGCACTGCCCACTGATCTTTATTTAGTTAGACAGAGTTCCCTCTGCAAGCTTCTTTTAACCCCTTAAGGACCAAACTTCTGGAATAAAAGGAAATCCTGATATGTCACACATGTCATGTTTCCTTAAGGGGTTAAAGGGACACTATAGGCACCAAAACAACATTAGCTTAATGGAGCAGTTTTGGTGTATAGATCATGCACCTGCAGTGTCACTGCTCAATTCTCTGCCACTTGGGAGTTAAATCACTTTTGCTTCTGTTTTTGAAGCCCTAGTCACACCTCCCCTGTCTGTGACTCACACAGCCTGCATGTAAACAAAATGGCTTATTTTTAATCAGATGTTAACCTACTTCAGAAGTTTTTATCTATTGCTCTGCTCTGAACTTTAATCTCACTCACACACACACACACACACACACACCGGAGGCTCGTAAAAGTTATTAAGAGCACAGGAGAAAAATTCTAAATTAAACAGAATGTGCAATAAAAGGTGTAAATATTAGATGGCTCTTTACAGAAAGTTTTGATGAAGACTGTGCAATCTGTGACTAGGCTTGTATAAACAAAATTATTTAACTCCTAACTGGCAGATGATTTAAACACCAAAACTACTTCATTAAGCTAAAGCGGTTTTGTGCCTATAGTGACCATTTAAGTCACACAAGGAGGAAGAGGTAGGATGAGGACCGAATTACAGCAAGTCGTTAGTTGGAATGGACTTCAGGAGGCTTAGGTGTAAAATACATGTGGTGTGGAAGAGATTGCTGCGACAGGGGAGACGGCTGAAGGGTGTAACAGGGTATTGCCATTACCAATGCTTTGTTATGCCTGTCCGTCATGTTTTTGGTTTTTCCCTCCCCCAAGCAATCAGTGTAGAAATACATTTAGCAATTTCAGAAATCATTACATAATCTTTAATACACATCACACAGTTGCAGCCTACCAGTTCACAAATTACATCATACCTGAGTATGCAGTAGTCATTTTTAATATGTGATGAAATGGGTAAAGTAGCACCGACAATGCATGATAACCAACCTCCTTTGGGCTGGACAAAAAAAACAAAAACAGAAATGTAAAAAACTATCTAAAATCAACACAAGATGAAAAGAAATATAGAAACATTATATATCACTCAGACATTTGTCAGACATTTCGTGGCTTACCCAAGTAATTTTGAAGTATTGTAGAATTAATAAAATTTTGTATAGTATACTTCTTTTTGCCCTCTTTATTACAGGCACACCACAACCGACTGGTGTTTTCTACATACTGGTTCTCACTTGCAATAATACACACAACTAGACATGTGCAATTCGTCAAAAGTGCCAAAGTGCCGTAATGCCGAAGTGCCGTAATGCCGAAGTGCCGTAATGCCAAAGTGCCGTAATGCCAAAGTGCCGTAATGCCAAAGTGCCGTAATGCCAAAGTGCCAAAGTGCCAAAGTGCCAAAGTGCCAAAGTGCCAAAGTGCCAAAGTGCCAAAGTGCCAAAGTGCCAAAGTTCCGAAGCACAGTATTGCCTAAGTACTTACCCAGTGAAAGAAGAAAAATGTTACATTGTATACAATTTTAAATAAAAAGTATACAAACATAGCCAGGATTCACCTGTAAGCATTTGCAACACTTACAACAATCAAGTAACATACATTCAAATAAAATGTAAGTTACTTGTCCAGTCAATGTAATGACAGGAATGAATAAGTAGATAACTCCCTAATTCCCACAGTATTAGGGAGCTATCTACTAAAAGGCTGAAAGACCTTAATTGGTCTGCCAAATTTACTAATACTAATTAAAGGTCCCCCTTCCCGAGCCCCCACCCCTGAGTGGCGGGTGGGGGCCCTAAATACTAATAAGGGGGGGAACCTAATGTCCTCCCCCCTGGGTCCCACCCCTGAGCGGTGGCTCTAAATAGTAATAGGGGGGGGACCTAATGTCCTCCCCCCTGGCACCCACCCCTGAGCAGTGGGTGGGGGCCCTACAGTAAAATAAGGGGGGGGGACCTAATGTCTTCCCCTCTGGCCCCCACCTTTGAGCGGCGGGTGGGGGCCCTAAATCCTAAAAAGGGAGGGGGACCTAATGTCCTCCCCACTGGCCCCCACCCCTGAGCGGTGGGTGGGGGCCCTAATTACCAATAGGGGGGGCCCTAATTACCAATAGGGGGGGACCTATTGTCCTCCCCCCGGCCCTGGCCCCCACCCCTAAAAAAAATGTCCCCCCAGGTGACTAGGGGTCCCCAAACCCCTAGTCACCCCCTCCCCCCCCCAAAAAAAATTGATCCCCCTACCTACCCCCCTCACCCTAAAAATAATGAGGGGGGACCTTTAACTATAAACCTGTAAAAAAAAAATTAAGATAAAAACAACTTACCATTCGATGTTTTCTTTCTTCTAAAAATCTTCTTTTTTCAGCCCCAAAAAAGGCCAAATAAAAAACCATAATAACCGACGCAATTAAAAAAAACAAAACAAAAAAAACCGAGCGCAAAAAATTAAATCCTTCTTCACCCATGGAGGGTCTCCGCGCAGACTGAGCTCTGCAGGGCGGGGGAAGGCTTATAAAGCCTTGCCCCGCCCTGCAATTAGGCTCAGAGCACTCTGATTGGTGGGTTTAAGCCATCCAATCAGAGTGCTCTGACAGGTAAATGAAGAGACTGACAGGCAAGTCTCTACATTTACCTGTCACAGCACTCTGATTGGTTGGTTTGAAATCCACCAGTCAGAGTGCTCTGTGTCATTTTACACAGCGTGGGAAAATTCTTTGGAATTTTCCCACGCTGTGTAATTTGACTCATAACTCTCTGATTGATTACTTAATCCACCAGAGAGTTATGAGTCAAATTACACAGCGTGGGAAAATTCCAAAGAACTTTCCCACGCTGTGTAAAATGACACAGAGCGCTCTGATTGGTGGATTTCAAACCAACCAGAGTGCTGCGACAGGTAAATGTAGAGACTTGCCTGTCAGTCTCTTCATTTACCTGTCAGAGCACTCTGATTGGATGGCTTAAACCCACCAATCAGAGTGCTCTGAGCCTAATTGCAAGGCGGGGCAAGGCTTTATAAGCCTTCCCCCGCCCTGCAGAGCTCAGTCTGCGCGGAGCCCTCCATAGGTGAAGAAGGATTATTTTTTTTGCGCTCGTTTTTGGGGGGGGGTTTTAATTGTGTCGGTTATTATGGTTTTTTATTTGCCCATTTTTGGGGCTTAAAAAAGAAGATTTTAGAAGAAAGAAAACATCGAATGGTAAGTTATTTTTTAAATTTTTTATACAGGTTCTTAGTTAAAGGTCCCCCCTCATTATTTTTAGGGTGAGGGGGGTAGGTAGGGGGATAATTTTTTTTGGGGGGGAGGGGGTGACTAGGGGTTTGGGGACCCCTAGTCACCTGGGGGGACATTTTTTTTAGGGCCCCCACCCGCCGCACAGGGGAGGGGGCTGGGTGGAGGACATTAGGTCCCCCCCTTTATTAGTATTTAAGGCCCCCAGCCGCCGCTCAGGGGTGGGGGCCAAGGGGGAGGACATTAGGTCCCCCCCTTTTACTATTTAGGGCCCCCACCCACCGCTCTGGGGTGGGGGCCAGGGGGGAGGACATTAGGTGTCCCCCCCTTATTTTACTGTAGGGTCCCCACCCACTGTTAAGGGGTGGGGGCCAGGGGGAGGACATTAGGTTTCCCTCCATCGTTTTACTTTAGGGCCCTTATACCAATTTAGGGCCCCCACCCGCCGCTCAGGGGTGGGGGCCGGGGGGAGGACATTAGGTTTCCCTCCATCGTTTTACTTTAGGGCCCCCACCCGCGGTATAGCGAGTAGGGGCAAAATTTACTTAGTTTTAGTAAATTTGTCTGAAAGACCAATTTAGGTCTTTCAGCCTTTTGTTAGATAACTCCCTAATACCGTGGGAATTAGGGAGTTATCTACTAAGCGGCTGCAATAGAAGTGCCAAAGTCCCGAAATTCCGAAATGACGAAGTTCCGAAGTGCGAAAATTCCGAATTTCGGAATGCCGAACCGAACCGAAAATTTTCCCCATGCACATGCCTACACACAACCACCACCATACATGGTTTCCAACAGAATGTTGGTAAGGATGTTCAGGAAGATATTACCCCTTTCCTTTGCACTGCCTATAGAGTGTTTATTACAGGATTGTAATGAAATACCTACGCGATATGCAGTTTTATAATGTTAGCAGCAAAAGTTATAGACTGGAATAGATGCAAACTTTTTAGCGTTCGTAGTACTAAGACCCACACGTTACAGTTTGGAGCTTGGAAGATTGGTATCCTGAAAAAAAAAAAATAATAAAAATAAAAAACACAAAACAAGCAGAAATTCAAGCATTGCATGTTACAAACAGTGCATGCATCTGGCTCAAGTATATAAACAGACTAGCAGCCAGTTAATCAGGAACAATTTCTTGCGATTCAAAATATCAAAATATGTAACCTGTATTTCTCCCAATTCATATTGACTTTAAAGCAGCAACATTTTCGAAACATTGGGGTTATATAGAATGAATAATGCCAAGTCAAAGTCTACAAGTAGACCGAATGGAACTAATACAATGGAAACAATCACCATGGAAAGCAAAGTAAGGCTCCTGCTGCTGGAAATTGAACAATCTTTCGGCCGAATGCTCCACCTTTTGCCCCAGAATTGTTTTGTGTACATAAACCACTATGGCAGGTCAACTGGATGCAATGAACAAGGGAGGGGCAACAAGGCCTCTAAATATCTTATGAACAAGATTTAACCCAGGATCCTTTGCAATTTAATAAACATTTTGAATATTGAGAGGATAACCACAGAGTGCACAATAGTAACAACAGCTTTTCTTTTGAGTGTGATCACATATATATATATATATATAGTTAATACATTGCTAAACACAAATACACACACACACACCAGTTAAGCCACAGGACTTGCCTTTCCCAAAGAAATCTCACTTTAACAGTGCTCTCACTACTGCAAGGGATTGTGGGTAGGCATATGCAAATGAGCGCAACAAATATTAACGATCCACTTCAGGTGGAAGGGGTTTTCATCCACACTTTTTTCCCCACTAAAACTCTTTTGGTATGAGATATATATATATATATATATATATATATATATATATATATATATATATATATATATATATCTTATGACAATTTCTAAGAGTAGTCAGAAGGATGCAAGGTATCTATGAAAGGTCTTTATAAAATAAATACATTTAATAAAATAAAAGAATAAAACAAAAATGAAAAAATGGAAGCCTAGTAAGCAGAGTGTACACTTCAAGTAATTGTAAACACTGATAATTCTTTCAGTGATAGAAGCCCATAAGGCTAAAAATAGTCAAGCATTTACCAAACAAACCGGTCACTTTGGAAATTACCTGAACAAGGATAATGCATAGTATAGATCAGGGGTGGGGAACCTTCGGCTCTCCAGATGTTTTGGACTACACCTCCCATGATGCTTTGCCAGCATTATGTGTGTAAGAGCATTATGGGGGATGTAGTCCACAACATCTGGAGAGCCGAAGGTTGCCTATCCCTGGTATAGATAATCAGGAGAAGAATCTTATTTTGAGGTGGGAGGGACAAACTTGCTTTTACTATTACAAGGTATCAAAGTTCCGAGGTACTATTTACGCAATAAAGAATTTATAAAGAATTTCAAAATAGATTGAGTTTCAAATCCTCTTCAGGCAAGTCATTTTTAGCCTCTTTTTCCATCCACTCACCTTTATTCAAGTTTTATTAAAAGGGACATAGCAGGTACCAATACAACTTTAATGCATTTGATTTGGCCTCAAAAAATATGCTGTATTTACTGAATGCTCAAATCTTTATTGCACACAAAATAAAATGTTTTGCAGAATGCACCTTCCTCCTTCACCACACCACCTCACTTCAGAAAAACACTTCCTTATTATCAAGTGTATGTAAAGATGTATTGATGCCTGGGAAGTCCCTTAAAGTAGAACAGGTTATAAAATGTATATATCCTAAAGACTGCTATGATTCCATAAAAATATTTGAAGCAACTTATGTCATTAAACATATTAGTCATATTTTTTTTTTTTTACCGAATGGCCTGCACTTGTGTAAAGGTGATTGATATGTTTAAAATGTATCAGAAAAACAGCCAAGTGGTTTCGCTGCAAAACAAATATCTTGCATTGTTCTTGTCCTACCTTTCTCTTTTTCATTTACCTGACCACAGAGAGAAGCAGCTCTTCTAAATAGACAGAATTACGAAGAGGTCCGTCTTCCAGAAACGTGTAGATATAGGCGAACATATGTCTCCAAGCAATGCCAACCACTACTGAGCTACCATCTTTAAAAACGGCGATCAGTGTTCTGATAGCCTGGCTTGCTGCATAAGGACAATCACTACCGAGAGATTCCACCGAACGGCTCAGTAAGACAAATGCAACATCTGGTAATTCGTTTAGCTCATAGACATAGTCAAGGTTTGGGTTTCCCTCAATCTTCACACTTGCAGTGATAGCATGAGCGACTAGGTTATTGATAGCACCAGCAAGAAACATACTCCTTTCTCTTTGCAGAGATAAGATCACAGACAAGCTTCCTAATAAAGAGGAAAGAGAACTGGAGTAAGTAACAAAAAGTAATTTTTTTAGTTTTTATTGTACTTTTCATTTTTTTTTTTTAGAAAAACACCAATCCCCGCTGACATGCTCAGCCAGTGAATGACTGGGCTGTATGATGCTTGAGGCAACCTTTTAAACACACACACCATTTTGTATATCCCTTTCACGCAGCAAAAACAGCTCTGACGAGTCGAAGCATGTCCTGCACAAGGCCTCTTAATGTATCCTATGGTATCGGGCACCAAGACATTAGCAGCAGATCCTTTAAGTACTGCAAGTTGCTAGGTGGGGCCTCCATGGGTCAGATTTGTTGCTTCAGCACATCCCACACATGCTCAATCAGAAGATCTGGGGAATTTGGAGGATTGCCTATGGCAGCCATGTGACCACTTTTTCAAAACGATCACATGGCCCGCGGGGGCCGCAGAGGGTGGACTGTCTGGGCTGTCATGCAGTACCCCCAGCCCGGGAGCAAAACCGAGTGCCGTCGGGTGAACGGCGGCGACCGGGTAAGTAATATATTTGCCGTCCACGGTCCTTAAGGACCCTTTTTTTGTTGGACGTACGTGGAACATCCGCGGTCCCTAGGGGGTTAAAATACACTTATTTTATAGTTTGAACAAATGTATTGTGAGTCCTGCGAGACTCTCACTTATCTTCTTGCTATGTTTCATCTGACATCCTCTTCATGTGCAATACAAATAAAGAATTACAACAACAACAACAAAAAGTTCACAGTTACCACAACAACATTAACCCTAATCAAAAACATTACTTTAGGTTTCTTTAGAGTATTGTCCCATATCATATTTTTGTTCTTTTGAACCTTTTAATCATGGCTACTTTGCCTTATTTCACAGGTCGTTGTACGCACTGTTGGTATAAAAAAACCTTATCGACATTTCGTGCTCCAGCATATCCTGGAAACCATTAAGCCAAGCCAGTTTCACTTCAACACGATCCCACATTGTATTGGACACGGTAAATGAACCATAGAAATCTTCTAATAAACCCTGGAATAAAGAATGATACGGATTGAAAAGCATTTCAGACTTTCACCAAAAAATTACTTGCAAGAGGTGATTAGACAAGTGATAATTCTAAAACATAACTATCATTTCATCGTTACAATTGTTTACATAGTGCAAACATAGGCTGCAAAACAAAGGACTTGTGTCCATCAAGTTCAGCATATTTATATCAACACGTGAACAGAAAAATCAACAGACATAAACAATAATTACACTCCTAAGTCAGACTCTGTCCAAGGGAAATGATACATCTCAATCCAATATTCCCCAGTAAAATACATTGAAAGGGACATTGTAGGCACTCGACCACTTCAGCTCATTGAAGTGGTCTGGTTGCAATGTCCCATAACCCTACAGCAGTAATTATTGCAGTTTCTGAGAAACTGCAATAATTACCTCTGAGGGTTAACTCCACCACTAGTGGCTTTCTACCAGATAGCCACTAGAGGGACTTTCGGAATTGAAACTGACATTTGGTCCGGTATCCGACGCTGGACGTCCTCGCACTCTGCAGCATTCCTATGGGGAAATCCTAATGCGAGCATAGCTATTGCCGCGCATGGGCATTAGGTCTCCCCCATCAGCTGACGGCGGCTGAGGAGCGTGGGCGGAGCCCAACCCAGCGCCGAGAGATATCAGCGCAGGATTCAGGTAAGCAACTGAAAGGGTTTTAAACACTTCAGTGCCGCGGGAGGGGGAGGGTGCGAGAGAGGAGGGCACTATAGAATCCATTTAAAGAGCTTGGGCTCCTCTCTTTTGCTATGTTTTACTATGGAATTTTCAATAAATTTTTCCCAATTTAAATTTTGATATAGGGGTGTGTTAGTATGTAATGTTTGCATTTGTGTGCATGGGCGTGCTTGGCTGTAGTGTTAGCTTTTAAATGAGGATGCACATTTGTGTGTAGTATTAGTGTTTGAGTGGAGGGTGTGTCTGAGTGTATATAAATTTGACATTTGAATCCAGGGGTTTTTGTATGTAATGTTTGTGTTTGCATGTTGTGTTGGTGATTGATTGCTGGGATGGATGCACATATATGTGTTTGATTGCTGGACGTATGCTACGTACATACATACACAAACAAATTAACACACAGACAAACACACATACAGACACTCACAAACAAGCGGAACACATACCTCTAGAGGGCCCCATATTCTATTTAAGCTAAATTGATCATCTCAATAGTAGATATAGCAGTAGATGAACAAATTAGGAGCTTAGAACCTAAAGCACTTTGTTCCACAGTACATCCTAAATAAATAGAAAGCTATTTTGCACCTACTTAGCAAACGGTCAATTTTGACCTGTTAAAGAGCTTGTTGGGACTGCAAATTAGTTTGGTGATAGATGTAGATTTACAGGCCCTTTGATCAGCATTATTAGGTAATGATATTTCAGGGTTATTTGACTAAAATTAAAAATGCTCAGAATAGATAAAGACGGCTGCCTTTTTAAAAACACACACACACACACACACACGGAGCAAGAAAAAAAAACTACACAAGGGCAAGTAGGTTAATGTGTGTTGTCAAACACAGAGGATATCTACAACTACGGAGGTCTCTCTGAACCCAGACCAGTCATTTAACAAATTGTGAATGTGAGGAAAATGCCTTCAGGAGATCCCCTTACAAACCAACATTTACTCACCAAAACAAGTGGAAAGCCATCTTCATGTGCTGCTATAATTCCAGATAGTCTCATGGCAAATGCATAGAGATCGGATTCCTCATCTGGCACATCTAGGATGTCATAAAGCATGTCTACTACACAAACATTCTCAGACATAAATTCATAAACATCTACTGTAAAAAACAAAAACAAAAATAATATTAGCATAGCAGCCAATAAAAGGATATGCAGAACGGCAACTAATCTCCACTGCACATTATTCAATAGCAGTGATCGTACCAGAACCAAATAGGGGACTGTGAAGGGACAATATGTGTAGTAAATAATACAAACATATCTGATTGCTCACTAACAAAATTTTTTTGTTTTTTAAAAATGGTTTTGGGAGAAAAAAAAAGAAAAAAAAAAAAAAACAACAAGAGCTAAACTTAAAAAAAAAAAAAAGTTACAATTTTATCAGCACAAATGATTCCCTTAAAGCCCTTCATGACAAACTACGTTAAAAGGACCACCGAGATAGAATGCCCAACTTTTTTTATGAAGGCTCCCATTCACAAGGATTACCTGACGATGACAAAGCCTTGAACCAATCCAGTAATTTTTGAAAGATGGTATCATCTGACACAAGATGCCGTCTGTTAAGTAGTAGGTCACAAATGTGGGGGAGCAGGTCGGAACAGAAGGTATCCATTAGGGTTTCTGTATAAAAAATAAAAATATGATATCAGCTTTCAAAAACATAACTCATTTAGCTACGGAACATGTGCAACCCCTCGTAGTACTTCTGGCATTTTTCAAAGTTTTCATAAATACAGATTCTTTCTGGAAAAAATAAAAACCTTTATGATGGTGTTCGGGTTTCTTCACAATTCGAAAGCAAACAAACTACATACACACACACAGGACAAATTAAGGACTACAACGCCTCATGTAACGGACCATCTTTGGCAAGTGGAGGTGGTTCTGCTGCAATTTTCCATCAAAAGTGACAGCCGATGGGAACAGGCATGATGTTGGGAGATGTGCAATAGATGCTTATGGCACCATACTTCACAAGTTTGAGATCATCTATTTCAAGATCCTGTGGTCTCACAGAGCCTAACATAGATCCCTCGGTGCAAGTAGCATAAATCCGAACATTGGACAGGTGGTATGCTAGTATTGCCCAAAATGGAAGATCCTGCCTGTAAATGGGAACGTACTGCCCACAGAAGGAGCATGTTAGCCTGGCGTGAATTCAAGCCAGCCTGACTGCCTCCCTGGCTAGCCCCACTCAGGGCAGACCATGCAGCGAGTGTTGCTGAAGAGCTGTGTCCTACTGCCTTCAACACAACACAAGTACCTCTTATAATAAGCTCACATTCTGCTGTTATAGGGATTGTTTCCTGGTGTGCCTCAGTGTTAATTTTATCGACTAACAATTTTAGTTAGATTTTAGTCAAAAGACTATGACTAACTAAATTAAAATTTCCTGCCAAAATTAACACTGCACAGAGGTGCTATGGAAGGGGCAAAATAGAAAGACCAGTGCTTGGGAAAGAAACACCTAGAGAGACTTGAGGGACACAAAGAGACCAAGAGTGACTTGGGAAGGCACACAAAAGACAGATTGAGGCTTTAACTAAACCTAGTAGGTTTTAGTCATGTTGACTAAAATCTAGTGGAGATTTAGTCGACTAAAACACGACTAAAGCGGCTTTTTGGTCAAAAAGACTGACTAAAACTAAATGGAAATTTGCCACCCAAATTAGCACTGGTGTGCATAAATGCGGGTCACCAGGAAACAACCAGGAATGGATGAACAGGTCCCTTCAATTGGGATGGTCCTGTTGGACCTGGGACAGCTGGGGGATATGCACTAGCAACAACAACTCTTGGCAGGTAAAGCCACGTATGATCAAGGAGTGGGAACTTCAAGGGACACTCCAGACAAAGAACTTCAGCTTGCTCTGAATGCTGTATTGAATGCACAGATTAAAAGCATGTGTTGAGGGAAAGAGGGGAGGGCATTCAAAGGCTGCAGAAGAAACTCTGCGGCTTTTGCAAGCCGTTTCCCCACCATATACCCACAAAGAAAATATGCAAAATTAAAAAAAAGAAATACATGTATATCTAGTAAATTGTTAGTTTAGTAGACTTTCTCCCCTGACTACCTGCATCTAATTCTATACAGACAAGTCAGCATGAAGGAGGTGAGGTAAAGGGAAGGAAAAGTTTTAAAAATGCAAGGACCTTGCCAACAATAGAGCCACTGTAAAATACTGGTACCAATTTTAAACCAAACATAGGATCTTAAAACAGTACCCCCATCCCAAAATAACAGACTATAATTCTAGCAGAGGAGAGTAGGCTCTCTTTTTTTTTTTTTTTTTTTTTAAACCATCATTTGAAAAATACCAGAGCCTTAAAAGTTCACCAAGAATAGTACAGCAAATAGTGTATTACTAACATAGGACAGTACAAGTATCTCTTTATTACCAATAGAGGTCATTGCCAGTACAGCTCATTGTAGCGATTATGAGGCAAAGGGTATGTGGCCAATGTCCTGCCAGTTTGTATCAAACAAGGGTTCTCCTTGCACTTGGCACAGAGGAACTCTGAAGCATCATGTCTAATACTGAAGTGCACCTCTCACTGGCCACAGAACCTTTAGCCTATCACAGTCACTTAGAGATGGACAGACAATTCTACATTAGCTGGGCCGCAGCAGAGGTGTAATGCTGTAGGTTTCTATAGAGTGATTTAAACTCTGCGGTAGCTTGTCCAATGCCGACATGGACCTCCCACAGCCCACAGAACTTTCAGTCTATCATTGCCACCAAAGATGGACGGACAACAACGCATTAGCTGACTCCACATACAGGCAAGTGACAGAACCATTTAATACCTGGTGTAGGTAAGCTCAAGAAAATGTTATACATAGCACAGGTGAGTGCCAGCACTATTTAATACATAGTACAGGTGAGTGCCGGGACAATTGAATACATAGTACAGGTGAGTGCCGGGACCATTTAATACATAGTACAGGTGAGTGCCGGGACCATTTAATACATAGTACAGGTGAGTGCCGGGACCATTTAATACATAGTACAGGTGAGTGCTGGGACCATTTAATACATAGTACAGGTGAGTGCCAGGACGATTTAATACATAGTACAGGTGAGTGCCAGGACGATTTAATACATAGTACAGGTGAGTGCCGGGACCATTTAATACATAGTGCAGGTGAGTGCCGGGACCATTTAATACATAGTACAGGTGAGTGCCAGGACTATTTAATACATAGTACAGGTGAGTGCCGGGACCATTTAATACATAGTACAGGTGAGTGCCAGGACCATTTAATACATAGTACAGGTGAGTGCCTGAACCAAAAGTGCACTAATACATAGTATAGGTGATTGCAGGACCAAGGTGAGTGCCAAGACCATTTAATCTAGAATATACATAAGTGCCAGGTAATTAAATATCTGGTCCTTGTGAGTGCCAGGATCATTTTACACCTAGTACAGGTCAGTGCCATGTTAATTTACTATCTAATACAAGTGAGTGTTATGATTATTTAATGTATATTGTACAGGTAAGTGCCTGAACCATTTCATAAATAGTAAAGGTAAGTGACTATATAATTTAATACCTAGTATAGGTAGGTGCCCGAATTATTTAATACGTAGTGCAGCTAAGTGTGAGGACCATTTAATAATTGGTACAGGTAAGAGTCAAAACCATTTAATACATAGTACAGATAAGTGCCAGGACCATTTAATAACTAGTACATGTAGGTGCCAGGACCAGTTAATACCTAGTACAGGTAAGTGCCAAAACCATTTAATAACTAGTTCAGGTAAGTGGCAGGACCATTTAATACCTAGTACAGGTAAGTGCCAGGACCATTTAATAACTAGTACAGGTAAGTGCCAAAACCATTTAATACCTAGTTCAGGTAAGTGCCAGGACCATTTAATAACTAGTACATGTAGGTGCCAGGACCAGTTAATACCTAGTACAGGTAAGTGCCAAAACCATTTAATAACTAGTTCAGGTAAGTGGCAGGACCATTTAATACCTAGTACAGGTAAGTGCCAGGACCATTTAATAACTAGTACAGGTAAGTGCCAAAACCATTTAATACCTAGTACAGGTAGGTGCCAGGACCATTTAATACCTAGTACAGGTAGGTGCCAGGACCATTTAATACCTAGTACAGGTAAGTGCCAGGACCAGTTAATACCTAGTACAGGTAAGTGCCCAAACCATTTAATAACTAGTTCAGGTAAGTGGCAGGACCATTTAATACCTAGTACAGGTAAGTGCCAGGACCATTTAATAACTAGTACAGGTAAGTGCCAAAACCATTTAATACCTAGTTCAGGTAAGTGCCAGGGTCATTTAATACCTAGTACAGGTAAGTGCCAAAACCATTTAATAACTAGTTCAGGTAAGTGCCAGGACCATTTAATACCTAGTACAGGTAGGTGCCAGGACTATTTAATACCTAGTTCAGGTAAGTGCCAGGGTCATTTAATACCTAGTACAGGTAAGTGCCAAAACCATTTAATACCTAGTTCAGGTAAGTGCCAGGACCATTTAATACCTAGTACAGGTAGGTGCCAGGACTATTTAATACCTAGTTCAGGTAAGTGCCAAAACCATTTGATACCTAGTACAGGTAAGTGCCAGGACCATTTAATAACTAGTTCAGGTAAGTGCAATGGTAATTTAATAACTAGTTCAGGTAAGTGCCAGGGTCATTTAATACCTAGTACATGTAAGTGCCAGAACCATTTAATACCTAGTACAGGTAAGTGCCAAAACCATTTAATACCTAGTATAGGTAAGTGCCAGGGCCATTTAATACCTAGTACAGGTAAGTGCCCAAACCATTTAATAACTAGTTCAGGTAAGTGCCAAAACCAGTTAATACCTAGTACAGGTAAGTGCCAGGGCCATTTAATACCTAGTACAGGTAAGTGCCAGGGTCATTTAATACCTAGTACAGGTAAGTGCCAGGGTCATTTAATACCTAGTACAGGTAAGTGCCAAAACCATTTAATAACTAGTTCAGGTAAGTGCCAAAACCATTTAATAACTAGTTCAGGTAAGTGCCATGGTCATTTAATAACTGGTTCAGGTAAGTGCCAGGGTCATTTAATAACTAGTTCAGGTAAGTGCCAGGGTCATTTAATAACTAGTTCAGGTAAGTGCCAGGACCATTTAATACCTAGTACAGGTAAGTGCCAGGGTCATTTAATACCTAGTACAGGTAAGTGCCAAAACCATTTAATAACTAGTTCAGGTAAGTGCCATGGTCATTTAATAACTAGTTCAGGTAAGTGCCAGGACCATTTAATACCTAGTTCAGGTAAGTGCCAGGGTCATTTAATACCTAGTACAGGTAAGTGCCAAAACCATTTAATAACTAGTTCAGGTAAGTGCCAGGACCATTTAATACCTAGTACAGGTAGGTGCCAGGACTATTTAATACCTAGTTCAGGTAAGTGCCAGGGTCATTTAATACCTAGTACAGGTAAGTGCCAAAACCATTTAATACCTAGTTCAGGTAAGTGCCAGGACCATTTAATACCTAGTACAGGTAGGTGCCAGGACTATTTAATACCTAGTTCAGGTAAGTGCCAAAACCATTTGATACCTAGTACAGGTAAGTGCCAGGACCATTTAATAACTAGTTCAGGTAAGTGCAATGGTAATTTAATAACTAGTTCAGGTAAGTGCCAGGGTCATTTAATACCTAGTACATGTAAGTGCCAGAACCATTTAATACCTAGTACAGGTAAGTGCCAAAACCATTTAATACCTAGTATAGGTAAGTGCCAGGGCCATTTAATACCTAGTACAGGTAAGTGCCCAAACCATTTAATAACTAGTTCAGGTAAGTGCCAAAACCAGTTAATACCTAGTACAGGTAAGTGCCAGGGCCATTTAATACCTAGTACAGGTAGGTGCCAGGGTCATTTAATACCTAGTACAGGTAAGTGCCAAAACCATTTAATAACTAGTTCAGGTAAGTGCCAAAACCATTTAATAACTAGTTCAGGTAAGTGCCATGGTCATTTAATAACTGGTTCAGGTAAGTGCCAGGGTCATTTAATAACTAGTTCAGGTAAGTGCCAGGGTCATTTAATAACTAGTTCAGGTAAGTGCCAGGACCATTTAATAACTAGTTCAGGTAAGTGCCAGGACCATTTAATACCTATTACAGGTAAGTGCCAGGACCATTTAATACCTAGTACAGGTAAGTGCCAGGACCATTTAATACCTAGTACAGGTAAGTGCCAGGACCATTTAATACCTAGTACAGGTAAGTGCCAGGGTCATTTAATACCTAGTACAGGTAAGTGCCAAAACCATTTAATAACTAGTTCAGGTAAGTGCCAGGGTCATTTAATAACTAGTTCATGTAAGTGCCAGGACCATTTAATACCTAGTACAGGTAAGTGCCAGGGTCATTTAATACATAGTACAGGTAAGTGCCAGGACCATTTAATACCTAGTACAGGTAAGTGCCAGGACCATTTAATACCTAGTACAGGTAAGTGCCAGGACCATTTAATACCTAGTACAGGTAAGTGCCAGGACCATTTAATACCTAGTACAGGTAAGTGCCAGGACCATTTAATACCTAGTACAGGTAAGTGCCAGGACCATTTAATACCTAGTACAGGTAAGTGCCAGGGTCATTTAATACCTAGTACAGGTAAGTGCCAAAACCATTTAATAACTAGTTCAGGTAAGTGCCATGGTCATTTAATAACTAGTTCATGTAAGTGCCAAGACCATTTAATACCTAGTACAGGTAAGTGCCAGGGTCATTTAATACATAGTACAGGTAAGTGCCAGGACCATTTAATACCTAGTACAGGTAAGTGCCAGGACCATTTAATACCTAGTACAGGTAAGTGCCAGGACCATTTAATACCTAGTACAGGTAAGTGCCAGGACCATTTAATACCTAGTACAGGTAAGTGCCAGGACCATTTAATACCTAGTACAGGTAAGTGCCAGGACCATTTAATACCTAGTACAGGTAAGTGCCAGGACCATTTAATACCTAGTACAGGTAAGTGCCAGGACCATTTAATACCTAGTACAGGTAAGTGCCAGGACCATTTAATACCTAGTACAGGTAAGTGCCAGGACCATTTAATACCTAGTACAGGTAAGTGCCAGGGTCATTTAATACCTAGTACAGGTAAGTGCCAAAACCATTTAATAACTTGCTCAGGTAAGTGCCAAAACCATTTAATAACTAGTTCAGGTAAGTGCCATGGTCATTTAATAACTAGTACAGGTAAGTGCCAGGGTCATTTAATAACTAGTTCAGGTAAGTGCCAGGGTCATTTAATACCTAGTACAGGTAAGTGCCAGGACCATTTAATACCTAGTACAGGTAAGTGCCAGGACCAATAACTAGTACAGGTAAGTGCCAGGACCAATAACTAGTACAGGTAAGTGCCAGGACCATTTAATAACTAGTTCAGGTAAGTGCCAGGGTCATTTAATAACTAGTTCAGGTAAGTGCCATGGTCATTTAATAACTAGTACAGGTAAGTGCCAGGACCAATAACTAGTACAGGTAAGTGCCAGGACCATTTAATAACTAGTACAGGTAAGTGCCAGGACCATTTAATAACTAGTACAGGTAAGTGCCAGGACCATTTAATACCTAGTTCAGGTAAGTGCCAGGGTCATTTAATAACTAGTACAGGTAGGTGCCAGGACCATTTAATAACTAGTTCAGGTAAGTACCAGAAGCTGTTATGGGAACACCGAATTGTGGCTTTAGTAACTATCACTGCACAAAGTCCACATCTTCCATGACTGCCTGGCAGACTCCAGCTCTCACTCACCACTCTCCAAAGCACGCTTTAAACCTTTGGGGAAGATGGAGCCGCCATGTTTAATAAGGGAAACTATTCTCATCTACAAAAAGACACCATTTTATTTGTGGGAATATTAATATTTAAAACGTAAGAAAGACCTCCCAGAATCACAAAAAGACAAACCTCACCAGATCATGCGCAAACCTTGCAGAGAATAGACTCTTCAGAAGTGGGAGCCGCCATCTTTAATGAGGGAAACACCATGTTATGTCTGGGGGGGGGGGAAATGACTATTGACAGCTGAGGACGCTGAATTCAACAATTTAGCCTTCTCACCCCCCACACCCCTCTCTAAACTAGTGCTTCACTACTTTGAAATTAATTTGCATCAACTGAATGCAAACTGAGCACCATAAAGATATTGTGGAAATTAATCATGACATTTAATTCATTTATTAATCTAATTGTGATAATGCTATCCACTCTCCCTCTTATCACCCCACCAGAGATTTATGGATGATTATTATTTTTTGCCTGCCCTTAACAAAGATGGCCGCAATGGTGCTTCCGGTGGCTGTGTTCAGGATAATGGCTCCGGGTTGCTGCTGGTTGTTAGCTGCCTTGGTTGCTAGGGACTCGCTTGGGATCTCTGAGAGCCTCAGCTGATCGGGCCTGAGCAGGAGAGGGGTACTGCTTGATGTTGGGGTGCACAGGGTGAGTGTGGCAGGGAGACAGTGCAATGGCTTGGGCAGATCATTTAATCATAATAGGAAGTCTGAGTGCATCCAGATTAAAGTGATCACTGATCACATGGGGATTGGGGATCCATAATGCAAAATGTATGCTGCTGGAGTGCATTAAAATCTCATTTATTCTATGTATTGCCTGGGTTTTTGTTGTGTTCAGCCATAATTTAGAATATAGGTGAGTTGGTCTCACCCCCTGGTTCAGAATCCAGATGTGGGTCAGCATGCAATTATTATAGATACACAGTAAAACTGCAATCATTATAGATACTCAGTGGTTCATCAAGATCCGTGTAACTGGGCACAATACATTATTACAGTGCAACTGAGAACCCCCTTTAACGTGTTTTATGTTAGTATTCACTGTATTACACTTGAAGAATGGGTCGCTGCGTTTATTTTACAGTCGAAGAAGAACGCTATATACATAACAATATTGGTTGCTGTCTGAAAAAAGGGACACTCTAAACCAGGGGGTCCTCAAACTCCGCCCCCCCCAGATGTTGCTGAACTACAAATCCCATGATTCTTTGAATTACATAGATAGCCAGGGAATCATGGGAGTTGTAGTTCAGCAACATGTGGGGGGCCGGAGTTTGAGGACCCCTGCTCTAAACAAAGGGACACACATCACTTTGCAACAGTTGTCTCATTCAAACGCTTTGTCTTGAACGAGACAATTGTCTCACTCTGCAGGTAGTAAAAAGCAGATAAATATTTGTAAAGATATATATATTTTTTTTATTTATTTACAAGCTTCATCTTTCTCATGGCTTCCACGCCCACTCCATAGGGGCATTAATCTAACCAATCAGTGCGCTAACATCCTAATTTGGAGAAGAGAGGGAGTCTGATCGGGGTGATTAATGCAGAGCAGACTCCGGTGTCATTTCTGCACAATGATGCTGTGTTTCTGTCATTTAGTTGACTGGTATAAAACTGAGAAGGGTGTGTCAGACGGAGGGGGTGAGGCTCAAGAAACTCTTCTAGCTGCGAGGCGTGCCCCACAATGCATTCTGACCACATTTATAGTATATTTGTAAACGTTTATTACATACTTTTCAAAGTTTTCCTTGCTTTATCTTGGTTTGTGTATTTGTTTAAAAGTGGTCGTTGACTGGTTTAAAAAAATAATTGTCAAGTGATGCATGTCCCTCTAATGCAGTGGTCAGGATGCAGAAATGCCACACCTTTTGTCTGGCAATGTAAAACAATAAATTTTCTGAGAAATGGCAATTTTAACATTTTCCATGAACACGTTTCTAGTGGCTGTACATGCCCTTCTTCCTTAACCCCTTAAGGACACATGACATGTGTGACATGTCATGATTCCCTTTTATTCCCGGAGTCTGGTCCTTAAGGGGTTAAAGGGACACTCCAGGCACCCAGACCACTTCTGCCCATTGGAGTGGTCTGGGTGCCATCTCCCACTACTCTTAACCCTTCAAGTATAATTATTACAGTTTTTTATAAACTGCAATAATTACCTTGCAGTGTTAACTCCACCTTTAGTGGCTGTCTACTAGACAGCCACTAGAGCACACTTCCTGCATCATAGCACAGAAAACCTGTGCTAGAGCGTCGCTGGACGTCCTCACGCTGTGTGAGGACCTCCAGCGTCGCTCATTTCCCCATAGGAAAGCATTGAAAAGCATTTTCAATGCTTTCCTATGGGGAGCTCTAATGCGCATGTGCAGCATTGCCGCGCATGCGCATTAGGTCTCCCCGGCCGGTGGACGGGATCAGTCTCGACAACCGGCCGACGTAATCACTGGGAGGAGCGAGGGCGGAGGAAGAAGCAGCGACGTGGGACATGTCGCTACTTCTGATAAGTAACTGAAGGGGTTTTCACCCCTTCAGCAACCGGGGATTGGGGCGTGGGAGGGAGAGGGGACCAGCAGTGCCAGGAAAACGGATTGTTTTCCTGGCACTGCAGTTTCCCTTTAACCCCTTAAGGACACAGGACATGTGTGACATGTCATGATTCCCTTTTATTCCAGAAGTTTGGTCCTTAAGGGGTTAAAGGGACAATCTAAGCACCAGAACCAAAACAGCTTAATGTAGTGGTTCTGGGATGAAGAGACTGCATCTGCAGTCTCAGAAATGCAAGCATTGCATTTTCAGAGAAAAGGCAGTGTTTACATTGCTGGTGTATGCCACCTCTATTGGTTGTCACATAGACAGCCACTAGAGGAGCTTCCTGGTGTGTTCCTTCAATCTTTGCAGGACAGACGTTCCATGGCTTCATGCTCAGCATGAAGGTGCCAAACTCTCCCAATAGAGATGCATTGAGTCAATTGCTTTGCATGCACACTAGCCCCCTAAATGCTTACCAATGTCTAATTATATTATCCATGGAAGGAGTGGCATTTGCAGGGAGATCTGCACACTGGGGTTATAAGGCAAGTATATTCTAATTTTGTTTAGGAGGGCTTGACAAGCTAAATCTAAATACTCTAAAGTTAGGAATACATGTTTGTATTTCACAGCACCCAGAGCAGCACATCAGCTGCCAACAAGATAATGGAGACTTTTGATTCTTCTTAATCCAGCTATGGTCAGCCAACAGATAACCCAGCAGTCTTTGTAGAATTTATACCTCAACCTGTAGTCTGGCTAAAGCATTCTAGGTGTTCTCCAACAGATGTAGGGTTGTTTGTGTGCAGCATGTCTGTCTGTTACAGCACTCCTTTTTATTTTTAGGTTAAAGAGCTTGCAATCTGTTCTCGGACCTGGTGGATAACATCATTCAAAATGTCTTGGATTTCGGGTGAAAACGATATGGAGGCTGATGAACTGGGAGAGGTGCTAGGAAATACAAATCTATTTTATGTCAATAACCATAAGTAATAAAACCAGCTATTGGAGTATACCTTCCATTGCACAATTTTTGTTTTAATATTATATTCTTCTATACAGTGTGGTAGCAGATTTGTTAGCAAATGCACAGGTGTTGTTAAAGCGTGTTTAAAGATATAGTCATTCCACTCACACATAGATAATCTACTGTGTTTATATAGGGCTACACTGAGAATTCAGTGGCAGAGATGACCAAAAAAACTAGGGACTGCAGCCCCGGGGTAATTTTTAACCTGCTCCCAAAACCAGCTCTATTTAACACCCTAAGAGAAGTTGCACTCCCTAATGTGTTCTGCTGTTCAATCTTTCAACCCAGGACAAGCCTGCACCCACAGCCTACCACAGAATACTCTAATGGTGCTCTAGCTGAGTATGAAATTGTGTCATAATTAGACTATTAATAGTTTAAATGTAGGTATGTTTTTCATCATTAAACAGGCTCTCCGTGTTTGAAGGCTCTGTATTTTTATGCATCGTATATTCAATAAATGAAAATTAAAAAATTAAATAAAACTGTGATGAGAGCAATTAATGGTCTGAGACTGGAAGCAGCATTGAACTCCTCATAGACCAGGAAGAGTCTTCACCAATGGCACTGCTCCTTCCAAACCAGAAATAGTCTCCACCAATTAAGAGACTCAATACTGATGTCTGACTTTGTTCCACAAACCCCCTCTAGACGTGAAATACAGCCTCTATCAGCTAATCTACGTATCAGATCTGATAAGCTGAACCACTGTATAAGCTAATAGCCATAATGCTAATGCCATCAGCCAACTGATCACCCCATTACCAGTTCTGTGCAAAGGAAAACCAGGCATAGTATATGGGTATTTGCATTCAGATTTATATAGAGTGGATGCATTCTTTTAGACAACTGTTATATGTAAAACTGAACAACCGCCTAATGAGACTGTTAACTTATGAATCGTGTTTAGCAGAATTAAACAAGTGGTTATGATCTTTTTTTTTAGCTTGGCCACATTACTGATGATGAAGTGTCTGTTGTTACCTATGAATCGGATACAGACAAGGTAGGAATATTTGTTTTAATATTGTTTGTAGTTTTTATAATATTCTAAACATTATCACAGTAACTGCTCATTTTGTATGGATTTATTTTGTTCATGCACATGTTAAGGCTAATTACCCTGTAAGTTTGGGACAGGTCAGAGGATATTTACACATGTTTCCCTTCCCCTCCAGCATGCAGACTCACTGGTTCCCCACCCTTTCTACGTCCCATTTATCAACTTCACTTTGTCAAGATGGGTCTTTTTTAGGCCTACACGTTTTATCTGCATTTGTCACACCTCGATCTATTACCACCACTTACTCTATTACTTTATACGTACTTTAATCTCTCTTTCCAAAAAACTTGACCACAATTAAATATATCCAAAATGTATTGTTGTGCATCAATTACACATCTTAAAAAAAACCTTTCGAAAAGTTTACAATGGGCATAGTAATTCTGAGAAATTATCTTTACACAATTATACCAGAATTTCCAACTCGATGTTCATTGCTTAGCAATGGAATACAGTTTTGATTACAGCTTTTTAAACCAACACATGGTGTAAAGAATAGGCTACCGTGGTACAGGCTATTATCTGGCAACGTTACTACGCACCCAAAACGTGGGCGTACATTGTCGCTGAAATGACAGCGACATTGTGTCCTTAATTTAATGCTATTTTGCAGAAAATAATGATGGTCCAGGCACTCAAGGTAAATCCAAAGTGAGCAGGTTTATTGGAGCAGATGAAAAGCAAAATTTCAGCCCACAATAGGGCCTTTGTCAAGCCCTGTTGTGGGCCAAAACATTGCTTTTCATCTGTTTCACTTTGGATTTACCTTGACTGCCTGGACCATAATTTATTTTCTGCAAATTACATTGTGAGGATAGGCCAACCTCAGACCCGGTTGCACCCTGGGATCCAGGAGAGTGCAGTATCCTTTATGGTAATTACCTAAAAATCAACTATTTTTTTTATTCTCTATTTATAAAGTTTCTTAAAGGGACTGTCTTTCCTCAAAATATCTTCATGAAGTATCTTTGAAGTGATGAGTCCCTGGGAGCTACATGGCCTTAGGTGTTTAAAATGGTTAGGTATGGAGGTAAGGAGGCACCCAAAGATTCCTCGATTCATCACCTATTTAGATGAAGTTAAGAGGATACGATTTGTAGCGAAGCTACGTATTGTCATAGTTCTGTAACTGCAAAGCTTTCTGTTTCTTCATATTGGTAGAATCTAATCGAACCTCTAATACAGAAGTTGCTCCTCACCCCTCTCTCCATTTCTGGACATTTTTTTTTTTTAAATCTCACCAGATAAATAAAGATAGGCTTAGCCACTTATCAGTTAACTGGTGTATACTGCAAGTTCGGATAAATGGTTCTAAAGTAAATTAAATATGTAAATTCCTATTTCCAGAAGGGGAAGAAGAAGAAAGGAATAAAGTCTTCCAGATTACAAAGTAAGTATAAAAATACAATATTTTTAAAAAGAAAAATAACAAGCAGCCCATGTGTAAAGATCATTTCTAGGGTTCCAAAGAAAGGGAATGTGTGTGCAACTGTCTCAAAACACCAATGGATATGGGGCACACAGTCAATAAAACTTGATATTAATTACATTTGATTTTTATTTTAAGAGTTAACTATAAATATTAAGGAAACAAAAAACATTTTTTTTTTGTCTTTCGCTATTGCGTGATTGTAAAACATTGTAAAGGATAAAACTTACCAGGAAAGGTTAAAGGATCTTAACATGTATAGCTTGGAGGAAAGACGAGACGGGGGGATATGATAGAAACATTTAAATACATAAAGGGAATAAACACAGTAAAGGAGGAGACTATATTTAAAAGAAGAAAAACTACCACCACAAGAGGACATAGTCTTAAATTAGAGGGACAAAGGTTTAAAAATAATATCAGGAAGTATTACTTTACTGAGAGGGTAGTGGATGCATGGAATAGCCTTCCAGCTGAAGTGGTAGAGGGTAACACAGTGAATGACTTTAAGCATGCGTGGGATGGGCATAAGGCTATCTTAGATATTAGATAAGACCAGGGACTAATGAAAGTATTAAGAAAATTGGGCAGACTAGATGGGCCGATTGGTTCTTATCTACCGTCACATTCTATTTTTTTATGTTTCTATAATTAAGAAAACCATAAGAAAACACAACACATTGTAAATATCCCCACACTAGGCTAGACTTGTTTAACATATGAAACAGTCTATGTTTCTAAAGAACATGACTTCTATTCTAACTAATTACCATGGCTGGGTTCCAAAGTACATATTTTGCCCATACATGCCGTAAACTCACAGAATGCCTGCTGCTAAGCAGATGTACATTTAAATTCCCACCCCTGAGAATTATAGTGGTACCTACACTAACTAGGTGCTGGTATAAATATGTTGTCATTAAAATAAACACAGTATTAGATGTAGAAAAAAAGATGAGTGGATGGTACTTTAATTAAGGAAGGGAAAGCTGTTCGTGAAAGAATAAAAAAATTTCCGCAATTCACCTAGGGGTGAAACTTAAACCACAACACACATTTTGAGTTTAAAGAACATTAATAAATGTTGTGTTTTATTGATTGTGGTGTCCCATACTTTTTGATGTTTTGAGACTGACTAGGCAACACTTTTTAATTTTAAAGGACCACTATAGTGCCAGGAAAACATACTCGTTTTCCTGGCACTATAGTGCCCCCACCCTCAGGGACCCCCTCCCGCCGGGCTCTGGAGAGAGGAAGGGGTTAAACACTTACCTTTCTCCAGCGCCAGGCGGGGAGCTTTCCTCCTCCTCTCCTCCTTCCTCGCGACGTCATCGGCTGAATGCGCAGGCGCGGCAGGAGCCACGCTCGCATTCAGCCGGTCGCATAGGAAAGCATTTACAATGCTTTCCTATGTACACTGGCGTCTTCTCACTGTGATTTTCACAGTGAGAAGCACGCAAGCGCCTCTAGTGGCTGTCAATGAGACAGCCACTAGAGGCTCTGGAGGCTGGATTAACCCTCAGTATAAACATAGCAGTTTCTGTGAAACTGCTATGTTTATTAAAAAAAAAAGGGTTAATCCTAGAGGGACCTGGCACCCAGACCACGTCATTAAGCTGAAGTGGTCTGGGTGCCTAGAGTGGTCCTTTAACCCCTTAAGGACACATGACATGTGTGACATGTCATGATGCCTATTTATTCCAGAAGTTTGGTCCTTAAGGGGTTAAGTAGAGTTTGTGCCCAAAGCATGTAAACATTTAAAACGCCTCCATAGGATTGTCTAACAAACTTCATTAAACCCTGCTGCTGTATTCACAAGCCTCCATTTATAACATAGGTCCTGGTTAGGTATGATTTGGATTAGTGGAGAGGTTTGGATAAGGTTCAGAATTTACTGTTCACTGTTATGAATGGCGCTATAATGACCTCCTCTCTCATTTCTTTTCTATTGACATTTGTATCCCTTAGTCATTAGCTTATCCACTCCTTTCATTGTAAAAAGGAGAGATTCTATATGTTCATAGACCCCCTTTGGCTTTTGTTAGTAATTAAATAAGTGATATGTAATTAATTTCTTGCACAGAGGCCCATTGTCCACAGAATGCATGGCTGCATATTTAAGTATGCTCTTTTTTTTCTTATTCCAGTTCCAACAGTCTAGCAGACCTGGTAAATGTGATCATCATAATTGGCATCATTACCCTGGCAAATTGTGTCGATTTGCACTTATGTTGTCGAACTGCCCCCCCACTTTTATTAGAAAAAGGATCATCAGCCAAATAAACCGGTTATTTTGTTTGTTTTTAATCAGATTCTCCATATCTTTCGAGCGCTAAGCTGTTCACAAACAAGGCTCCTGTGTGGCGGTCTTTGAAAGGAACGGGTCAAATGCACACCGAGAACCCTATGGCTAAAGTGCCCCGGCAGCTGTGGCTGGCATCTCTAAAACAAGGGAACAGTAAGCATTCTGTCTTGTAGCTGCAATCTCCTAAACCAGTGTCATAGCGTTCAGTCCTCTTACATTAACACGTGAGGTTTTTACTAGGTATTAATGTAGATCTAAACGCACTCCCGGTGTCACAATCGTTCCTTATCTTCGCAGTAGTTCTGATTGCCAGAGTGCCATGGCATTGTGTATGTAGTCTTTGTGCTCTCTCAAGGCACCATGTTTAAATCAAACGTCTTTATTATGATGGTCTAAAAAAATAAAAAGGTTTACTGGTTGTCTATGCGAACCTAGAAGTTGTGTCCAATATGCCTAGTTTCAGTGTGTTTTGATTGTGTGGCTTTCGTTAGGTGTGACTCAGCCTGTGAAATCGAACACAGACACTGGACAAGCCTGGGCCAGTCCTACAAGCAGCACTCCAGAATATCTCAAAGAAGCTCTTGGGATGAAGAAACCTAAATACTCTCGTTCTTCTAGCAATGGTAATTACAAGTAATACACATCCTCTAGATCAGGGGTAGGCAACCTTCGGCACTCCAGATGTTTTTAACTACATCTCCCATAATTCTCTTGCAGCCACAATGCTGGCAAAGCATCAAGAGAGATGTAGTCGACAACATCTGGGGTGCCAAAGGTTGCCTTTCCTTGATCTAGATTAGTTCTGTCACACTGAGGATCAAGCTGACACAGGTTTTTTTTGTAATAATAATTGATGGCAGTGTGACGAGGAGAGAAAAGAGCACAGTGGTGGAAATGATAAAGTCCATGAATTATTAAAATTATTAACGTACCCAAATCAGACCTTGCCATACACGGGGGTGGGGTGGGGGGGTGTCCAGGGGTCTTTTATGCAATGCAAATAATAAACAATATTAGCAAATGAAATTAAGTTAGATTGTTAGATGATGGTGAGTGAGAGACCACCAAGAACTCAGCTCCTGGTAAACACAGCAACCTCGGTTACATGATTGTATGTGACCTGCCACTGCAGATGGACTAATCGGCAAACATAACGGAGTGTGTTATCACATGATGGAATGTTATGTCAATCTGGCAGTTGGCACTTACAGCAGCCATTAGCACTTGATAGATGGTGTAAATGACAGTTGGAGTAGAGAGCAACATATCACATAATTAATTAAAGAGATGCCTATCTACACAAACTTTAGATTAGGTAAGTGGGTATTGTGAATGTAAATATTTAGATGTAATCACTGGGAGCAATGATGGCTGTATTCATGTTTATTACTACGGTATTTATGTTGAACATTTCTGCTTTAAACTGAGCTAGTCTGTCGATTTTCTGTGAATTGATAATCTGATAAAGTAATAATTTCTTATCTTTATACATGCCAAGGTTATATCCCGGGGACACCAGACTACAAAGAGAAAGAACATATGTATGACCAGATCATAGACTTGAAGAAGGTAGTATTCTGTATTGTATTGTAAGAGCGGAGGAGATATTGTCAGATCAGTTGGTTGATGAGCTGCTTTATGGACACGGCAAAATGTTTATGGGAGTTATACCTGAATTACAACCAGAAATCTATACCTGAATTACACCTTCAGCATTTTGAAACAAAAAGAGAAACACGATAGAGTAGGGTTTAAACCAGTTTATGGTTGTTGTGGGATTTTTGTTTCTTTCTAATATTGATTGTTTATTGATTATTATTTTTTTTCCCTGCATTTTTTAAATGAGAAATTAAATTAGTGTTTGATGATGTCCCTTAGGTTATGTGTTAAATTTTTATTTCTGTATCTCTTGGGATACTTACATCAAACCATATATAGCTACATAGGTTATTGTCAATAAAGTGTTATCATGGATTATGTCGTTACTCACTCCCTTTACTTTTTCAGACGCTGCAGAATCAGAAATCTGAGTGTGACATAATGAAAACAAAACTGAGAAGATTGGAGGAGGAGAACAGTCGGAAAGATAGGCAGATTGAACAGCTACTGGATCCTTCCAGGGTCTGTTATATACCACATTTATATTCTTAGATTGCAAGCTCATGTGACCACTTTTTCCCCCCCTCTAATCCCGCTTTTCTTTACTCTCATTATTCTTTTAAGCTGTTAGTTTGCTCGGGTTTCCCTGTTTTCCATCATCAGAAGCATTTTTTTTTTTTTTTTTTTTTTTTTTTTTTTTATTTACCAAATTTGAAAGAATAATTTCATTACCTAGAACAGTGAGCTGACAAATGAGTGCAGAAAAACAAAGCCACTTTTGCAAATAAATGGGTAATGTCAGAATCTACAATTTACCTGTGAGAGTGGTTCTCAGTCCCTCGTGGACGTAGGAGATCATAAAGTGGGACTAATGTAAAAAAAAATTTACAAATAAAAAAATAACCCCCTTTATGGTAAAATTAATCAGAATATTCTACTGTTTAATCATAGTTTATTTCATTATTTTAAGTAAATATTGACTGCAATGTAAACTAAAAAAACACGGATTGTATCTTTCCATTGTAATTGGAATTAATTATTTTTGATCCTTTTAATTACTATTCCAAGTTAAAATGTCTGTGGATTGCCACCAAGCATATTTTTTTTTCTTTTGGACAGAGCTCAGAATATACAAGAAGCTTGGTGGACAAAAAAAATGATAGCAGTATGGTAAGTAATCTTAATATTAACCATGTTTTTTCTTATATAAGATGTTCCAAGTGACCAAATAAGTAAAAAAAGGCATTTAAATTGGTACATTCACTTCCTAGAATTTTTAAAGGAACACTTCACACACCTAAATCACCCCAGCTCACTGAAGTGCTTTAACCCCTTAAGGACACATGACATGTGTGACATGTCATGATTCCCTTTTATTCCAGAAGTTTGGTTCTTAAGGGGTTAAATGTGAAATTGTGACCTTTTTCCCATTTTAAAAAAAGTGCAGATTTAAATAGAAATGTAAACTTTTATAAATAAACATCTTTACACCCCTAAAACCCACCCCAGCTGTCACAGACAACCAATCTGTTACTTGCAATGTCACTTGTTAATTAATTTTATAAGACAATGGAGCACCACATAAAAAGGGTTGGCACAAGTTATTGGTCGTTTTCAATGTTTAATCCATTAGTCTGATTTCAAGAGAAGCGGCACCTCTAATTTAATCATAGGGGCAGAATATACATTTGTAATCGCAAATAAACATTTAACGGTACACTCCAATAGAATTTAGTTTTTTTTAAAACAATTTAATAGATCTACTTCTAATGAGAAATGCATGAATTTATTGCTGCATCTGCTTATTGGGGTATCTAAATACTTCAGTTATTACAACGCCTCTAATTTGAGCAGTAAGTGCTCACAACTTTCAGCCCAAATTCTCCTGCCTCAAAGCCAGTGGGTCAGCAGGCAGAACTGAAGTGGGCTCTGTGGGTGCGGTTGAGATATGCTTTGGAGAGTAGCAGGTGAGCTCTAGCAATCGGCAGAAAAACCTTCCTACCAGAGTGACAGCCAGTGAGCCGTTTCTTACACTTTTTTTTAAAAAAAAGAGCCAACTTCAAAGAAAATGGTTACACTGCAATCAACGGCATGGGGATAGGCAACCTTCGGCACTCCAGATGTTGTGGACTACATCCCCCATAATGCTCTTACACCCATAATGCTGGCAAAGCATCATGGGAGGTGTAATCCAAAACATCTGGGGTGCCAAAGGTTGCCTATGCCTGCGAATAGGAGATTCTTCTCACACCTGAAGCACTCCAACATGCTTGAAGTACTTTCTGTGTGTGGAGTGTTCCTTTCATTTTAATTAAGGCTTATGAATTTTGTATTTGACTTTTATTTATGGGACCGTTTGAAAATCCCTGAGAAGTGAAGAAAACCGTGTGTTTACTCAGCGATCCCTTGTAAAAAAAAAAAAATAGCTGTGCCATCCATCTCTTTTAAATACAGAAGAAATATAACATATTACATGGTGTGACTTTAATCTCTGTTTGTTCTAGCTGGTAAACAATCTTAAACAAAAGATCCTGAAATTGGAAAAGCAATGTAAGGAAAAGGATAATGCCCTAAGGTACATAATCCCATAAACATCCTTCTCTCTATTTTCTCATTTGATGTCTTTAAAACGAAACCGTCTTCAGTTTTTATTATTAATGAATATATATTTTTTTTTACGTTAATAACTCTTTTACCCGCATGACCTGGCTTGCCTATGCTTAGCTATTTCTATGGAGATGCCCCTTTTAACCGATGAACCACTTATCTTAAGGTTTATGTACAATTTTAATATCTGATATCTGCCAGAAGTGCATCTTCGAGATGCTTGGTTGATTGTTCAAGATGTGAAGATTTTTGATTACATTCACAGTTTTTGTCAGGTAAGCAGTGCGTCTGACCAAAGAGGACTTAAAGATGGCCGCCCCCATAGAGCAAGACTAAACTAGACAAGCATGAAAAGAGTTATTTAGTTATAGCTAAACATTACAAAATAATACACACAGAGGTTATATTTTTTGTGATTACCGGTATTTTTTTTTCATAATAGTAAAAAATGATGACAGCTTTCCTTAAAAATTGTATCATGCTTTACAAATGGGATCATGAAAATATGAAACCACTCAATCAGATTTTCTTAGGGAATATTGTGTAATTGTATCTTTTTTTTATTTTATTTTTTTGTGTTCCATTAGCAAACTCCAAACAGATCTGAAGACAACAAGCCTGGAGGAGATGAAGATGGCTATGGAAACCTATTACGAAGAGGTATGTCCTGTTACACTTAACAGACGTATAAAGGACAGTTATTATTGGTCTGGAATCAACCACCAAAACTATATTACTTTAAATGGTCGTCCAAAGCACCATAACCACTTTACATTATTGTAAGCTTGTGGTGCAGATAATAGCCAGTAGCCACTATCCCTGATGAAAATGGCTTATAACTGCAGCCATTTGTAAAGCGGTCTGCAGCTGTAAAGCACCCATGGCTCAGACACAGCAAAGATGGGAATTTTTACATTCGACAAGACGTGTGAAAAAGAATCGCTCTCTTTGAGTGGAGGCTGCACATTCGCTGCAAACAGCCTGATTTACAACATGTGAAGTGGGCTGTATGTAAACTTATAGAACATTCAGTATGTGTGATATTGCCTGGTGGAGTAGTTCCAATTATCATATGTGATGAGTAGAACTCTGCCTGGGGGTAAACTACTTCCCCCATAAACCACTCATTTCCTCCTGGTTAGTTGTTTATTTGTAGCTGCAGACACACTCTCATTTGTGTAGCTGCAGACACACTCTCATTTGTGTAGCTGCAGACACACTCTCATTTGTGTAGCTGCAGACACACTCTCATTTGTGCAGCTGCAGACACACTCTCATTTGTGCAGCTGCAGACACACTCTCATTTGTGCAGCTGCAGACACACTCTCATTTGTGCAGCTGCAGACACACTCTCATTTGTGTAGCTGCAGACACACTCTCTCATTTGTGTAGCTGCAGACACACTCTCATTTGTGTAGCTGCAGACACACTCTCATTTGTGTAGCTGCAGACACACTCTCATTTGTGTAGCTGCAGACACACTCTCATTTGTGTAGCTGCAGACACACTCTCATTTGTGTAGCTGCAGACACACTCTCATTTGTGTAGCTGCAGACACACTCTCATTTGTGTAGCTGCAGACACACTCTCATTTGTGTAGCTGCAGACACACTCTCATTTGTGTAGCTGCAGACACACTCTCATTTGTGTAGCTGCAGACACACTCTCATTTGTGTAGCTGCAGACACACTCTCATTTGTGTAGCTGCAGACACACTCTCATTTGTGTAGCTGCAGACACACTCTCATTTGTGTAGCTGCAGACACACTCTCATTTGTGTAGCTGCAGACACACTCTCATTTGTGTAGCTGCAGGACTTTTTGTCCCCACTTTGAGTTTTTCTTTATTTTTTTTAATGTATGTATTCAGTGCACTATTCATATACCGTAATGTGTTAAAATGTAAGGGTGCAATATTCTCTATATTTGTTTTTCCTTTCAGTTTATTTGTGGTAGTGGCTTAAAAGACACATGTTTTCAGAAAGCCATGATATATTTAATTGGTCTCAGTGAGATGTGCTATGTCCGAAGTATCAGGGAGAGGGAGCTCTTCCTATAGTAATGAAAAGAAAGGATAGAAACACCACATCAGAAGAGTAGATCAAAAACAGAGAATAGGGATAGATAGGTACAGTCACCCAAATGGTAATGAGAAAGTGGGTTGTGTATAAAACCCCCTCGCCACTCCCACACATTCTAGCTAAATTCATTACTAACAATAGAAAATCCACCCTGGTATGCAAATAGTCACAAAGCAAGTGCAATATGCCCACAATCCACAAAAATAATTTGTTACGGTGCTTAGACTTAGAGTCCTAAAACGTAACATTTAGTAAATCAATAATAATTTTCGTAATAACTTTGTTTACATTTAATGCACATGGTACACTAATAATAAGTTGTTATGGTGCTTTGAGTGTTCCTTTAAGATAAAGCGTTTTTGGTGCGTAGACAGTCCCATTAAATGTGTCTGCTTTTAAAACTCTCACCTCCCCAGGCCTCCAGAACATATGTTTATCATGATGCTTCCCTTAGTGACTCAACCCAATCTCTGCTTCTGTGTGCCGCAGCCTCTCTTTTTTAGTACATGACAATGAATCACAGCTTCTTTTCATGTTCACAGATTCAACGGCTGCAGTTACTGCTGGCTAAATTTGAAACAAAAGAGAAAAGGTGCGTTTTACATCACAACCAATATGATCCAACTATTCTAGTAATGTGTCTGCAATCACCATGACCACTCCAAGTGTACATGGTGCTTGGATTCTGTGTGTGCGTTGTTTCAGTTAGAAAGAGATATTGGAGCATGCTGCCACATGTGTACCTCCATCTCTGACAGCGTCACTAGCCAGGCTGGCTAATGTTAAATCTGCGCATTTTGGGCGTATGTCGTTGGCACATATTCATGCTGGTGACAGATTAAACATGGCAGTATTCCCCCACCCCTCCCTCTCCCTGTGCCTCCCAAGCAAGCCCTCCATTCAACCCACCCTCCTTGAAGGGCACTGAGTGATGTCATCAGAGGAAAACTTGACCTTGACATTGGATCGCAGGTATGTTTTTGTTTGTTATTTCGAGGGGAGGGCATGGGTATTAAATCACAGTTTTTAGGTTTGAGTACCCTTTAAAATAATTTTCTTTTTCTTTTAACAGTAGTTATTATTTCATTTTGATTGCTGTCTATTCTTGTGGCAGATCACCACCAGAAAGTAAAGAGTCTCAGAAAACACAGAAAGTCCTGAATTCTGCAGTGGTGCGATTATCCAAGCGTGTAAAGGAATTGCAGGAGGAGAATCACAGCTTAAAAACTGATCTGGACAGAGCGTTGTCCAAGTCTCCCATGTCTGCCAAGTCTAAAGGTGCCAATCACATAACTATAGCTAATAACCTCTTCCAGAATCAGTTTAGATTAAATACATTCAGTTTAGGAAAATTCTAAATGGGAGGGAAAACCACTGTATTAATTGTGTAAGCAAAATACGTCTTTATCCAGGCATTTTGCATATAAAATGTTAACAAAAAAAATTGCTCAGAACTGTCTGTTTTTAAACATCTATTTCGTTCTTTAAGTAACATAGAAAAAGACTGCAATACCAATCGACTTTCACTTTACATGCTAGTAACATTTTGCTTTATAGCTTTTTTTTTGTAAAATGTTCAGCGATAGAATCGCTTAACTTTTAGTTTTTAAAAGCCGGATGGGGTTTGAGATTTTTCTTTTTTTTTTCTCCTTTAAATAAATACTTTGGTTAGTTCAATTATTGTCCCTTTACAAATACATTTTTACTAGCAGTGCATTGCTCACTTTTTTTATTAGTATTTAAAATGTCAAAAGTGAAAAGAAAAATGAAACATTCTCTTTAGAGCAGCAAATCTCTTGGTTGCCAACCTGTGTATTATTTTTTTTTTTTTTTAAATATAAACTAAATTTGCATTTTGATGTGATCTCTTCTTCATATTTCATAGAACAGATCCCTTGATTTTTTTGTTTCTGAAAATGTATAGTAGTTGTGAAAGTGATATCAAAACATTATAATCAAAGATTGAGTCAAATACAAAGGAAAGGGTTTATTATGGTAAGAACAATAAGGATGTGGAATTCTCTGCTTGAAGAGGTGCTTTTATCAGAGTCAGTGCAGATGTTTAAATAACTGGATGAATACTTGCAAAAACATAATATTCAGGGATACCATTTTTAATTAGTCGGGTAATAGATTCTCGATCCAAGGAGAGATCTGACTGCCATTCTGGGATCAAAAATGATTTTTTTTCCTAGTTTGTTGCAAAACTGGAAAGTGATTCAAACTGTTTTATTTATTTTTTTGCCTTTTGAATAAACAGCAAAAAACAGATGTGAGAAATGCTGAACTTGATGGACTCATGTCTAACGTAACTATTTATCATAGTTTCTGGGGGGGGATTCAAGCGACCAATGCTTTATTATAACTCTGCATCTACACATTGAGTGGTTTCTGATACATGTGCACAGGTGACATGCAAGTTGTGTTCGGAATTTGTTTTGCTGGCCAGCATCCGAAAGTCCCCGGTTACAGTAGAACTTAAAGGACCACTGTAGGCACCTAGACCACTTCAGCTCAATGAAGTGGTCTGGGTGCCTGGTCCATCTAGGATTAACCCTTTCTGCTGTAAACATAGCAGTTTCAGTGAAACTGCTATGTTTACTTTAGGGTTAATCCAGCCTCTAGTGGCTGTCTCCGCGCTTCTCACTGTGATTTTCACAGTAAGAAGACGCCAGCGTCCATAGGAAAGCATTGAGAATGCTTCCCTATGGACTGGCTAAATGCACACGCGGCCGATGACCAAAGGAGGAGGAGAGTGCCCGGCGCTGGAGAAAGGTAAGTGATTAACCCCCTTCCTCCCCCTTCAGCCTGGCGGGATTGGGACCCTGAGGGAGGGGGACCCTCAGGGCACTATAGTACCAGGAAAACAAATTTGTTTTCCTGGCACTATAGTGGTCCTTTAACAGCTCTAAACAGTTCTAAATCACTAGCATCACAGAAATCACTGGCAGATTTTCAAGCACATTAAAGATTTATTCCTTTTTATTGATTCAGAAGGCAATGAGAATTTTACATTGTAATGTGTACATAAACCTATGTCCCTTATCCCTCGCACATACATTTAACGATATCTCGCGTTTTTTAAAATTGTATTACCCTAATTTTTTACCCATTTCTAGTTTATTTCCATGGTAGTCATAGCAACTTTATTTTACCTTACCATTGTCACTGATTAATTCTTACGCATGAGAATTTGCAGCCTTTCCCTCCACGTATTAGTGAGCGCTTTTACATTGTGCACAAGTACAGTAATTGCAAAAGATAAATTAAATCAAGATCGTAATTTAGCCTTGGTTTGAGGAGCTGTAGGCTAAGTACATTAGGTAAAATAGTCTTTTAATAATTTTTTTTTATTTATTTTTTTAACAAGGACACTTTTTAAATAGAAATCAGATTGCAATAATCAAGAATTAGATATAAAACTTTTATATGAAATGCATGACAGATTATCCGGAGGGGGGGTTGGGGGGGGGGGTCGACAACATATTTAAATAACACATTTGTGATTTAATGTTCTCCTGACTTAAAGGTTACAGTGACTGGAGTAAGCAGAGGCTGGTGAGAAGAATTTCAGAACTTGAAAAGGTGATATTTCTAAAACCAGATTTCAGTCTTCTGTGAGCTGTTTTCATTTTATTTAAAGGATCACTATAGTGTCAGGAACACAAACATGTATTCCTGACCCTATAGTGTTAAAAACACCCCCTGGGCCCCTCATGCCTCCACAAATATAGCAAAATCTTACTGTATTCAAGCCTGAAGCTGTAAATCTGCATGCTGTTAGACTCAGGAAAAACAAGCAGTCTGCTGACATGTGATAGCCTGATCCAATCACAATGCTTCCCCATAGGATTGGCTGAGACTGACAAAGAGGCAGATCAGGGGCAGAGCCAGCATGATTCAAACACAGCCCTGGCCAATCAGCATCTCCTCATAGAGATGAATTGAATCAAGGAATCTATGAGAAAAGTTCAGTGTCTGCATGCAGAGGGAGGAGACACTGAATGTTTGGATGCATTTTAGGCAGCCGTGACCCAGGAAGGATCTCTAACAGCCATCTGAGGAGTGGCTAGTGAAGTTATCACTAGGCTGTAATGTAAACACTGCATTTTCTCTGAAAAGACAGTGTTTTCATCAAAAAGCCTGAAGGTAATTATTTTACTCACCAGAACAAATTCAATAGACTGTAGTTGTTCTGGTGACTATAGTGTCCCTTTAAGTACCTCTTGCTCACAAACTCGTCCCTGTTTTGCTTCTAATAATATTTTATTTTTTTCAATGCTCAGAAGTTGGAGAAGCAGAGTCCATCCTCTGCAGAGGAAGGCTCTGGAGATCTTAAATCTCAGAAGGAAGGTGACTTAATCCAGCCCAAGCCTGACCTTAAAGAAGAATGCGAGCGCTTGAAGAAATTAATTACGAAAGTAAAAGAAGACCGAGGAGCTCTTCAAGTTCTTCTAGAAACCAAAGAGTAAGAGAATTTACATTTCTGGATAAATGTGGGTCTTCTGGTTATTTAGCAACTTTCTGTAGAGGAAGTTTATGTCTATATACAATTCTGTAAAGGTTTGTTCCACAAAGCAGAGGTTCATAGAATATAATTAAAACCTCTGTAGAAAATGAATCAAAAGGATTGGCCAATAGACCTTTACTACTTTATGACATCTGCTTTCTCTTTGGCATTACTTCTGAAACATTGTTGAACTTAAGAATGCATTGTTCTGTTTATCGCGCCGTGGTTTTCAATATGATTTCAATCATAGCATGCTGTGTTTTTTTTTGTACCTCACTTGCTGTAAGTACACATGCTTCGTCCTTGACAGCGAGCATACCACGAGTTTGCAATCTGCATTGGCTTGTGTGGGATCTATGCTGCCTGCAAAAACTATTCATGAAGGATACGGGTGCTCGTGTTTTTAACTCCCACGCTATACTACAATGCAATGATTTCAATGTGTTTGCAGGTCAGAGACAAAAAAACTCAAGCAAGAAAAGACAGAACTGGAAAAACAACTACAAAAAGCATCGGATAGGAACGCAGAGAGGTATGTGTGCTTGGTTATAGAACCCATATCTAATGATGGAACCTAGTGCCAAATCAGAGAGCATCTCCTCCCGCCTTCCTTATATCAGTAAAAACGTTATTTTAGCACTCTGTCGAGGAAAGGTACAGTAAATACAATAGGTGTACAGTGTATTCATTTATATAACGCTAAGCAGTGTACTTAACACTTTATACATTACAGGGAGGTACAGGAAGTGCTGTATTTATACTGTATATATATTATATTTATATAGCGCCAACAGGTGTACTTAGCACATTACAGGTCACATTACAGTGCAGTACTTATACAGTGTATATATATTTATTCACATAGCACTAACAGGTGTATTTAGAATATTACTGTTTACATCCTGTTGAGTTGTGGCTAGGGCTGTATAGAGAAAAATGATTTAACTCTTAAATGTCAGCGACTTGAGCAGCAAGACTGCAGTGGCACGATCTACACACCAACACTGCTTCAGTAAAGCGACACTAGTTACCAAAACATCTTTAGCTTAATGAAGCAGTTTATGTGTATACATCATGCCCCTGAAGTCTCTCTGCTAAATTTTCTGCCACTTTGGAGTTAAATCACTTTGTTTATGCAGTCTTAGTCACACCTCCCTGCATGTGACTTACACAGCCTTCCTAAAGACTTCCTGTAAAGAGTCATCTAATGTTTACACTTCCTTTACTGCAAATTCTGTTTAATTTAGAATTTCTTATCTCCTGCTCTGTTAATCGCTTACTAGACCCTGCAGGATCCTTCTGTATTTGATTAAAGTTCAATTTACAGAGCAGCAGATAAAAAAACTAAAGTATAGAAGATCTGATTGAAAATGAAATCTTTTTTTTTTTTTTTAATGCAGTCTGTGTCAGTCACAGCCAGGGGAAGTGTGGCTAGGGCTGCATAAACAGAAACAAAGTGATTTAACTCCTAAATGGCAGAGAATTGAGCAGTGAGACTTCAGATGCATGATTTATACATTGTAACTTTATAACATTCTAAATAAAAATAAAACATTGGTTGCTTAATGTTTCCCTGTTTCCCTTTAACTAAGGTTCCATAGCATTTAGGTTTCCTTAGACACCTTTCTCATTCAGTAATTACATTTCTCCTTGTGATTTGTGTATATGAAATAATAATACGACCAACATGTGTTTTGACCTTTTTAGAGAAGAAATGCAACGACTTAAGCAAAAAATAAAGAAGTTGGAGGCCGCGCTGGAGGATGAAAAGCATGAGAAGGAAGCCACGCTGAAAGCTGTAAAAAAGGTTCTTAGTATGATTTCTAACAAAGCCAACAGTTTTTCAACTTTCAAACTTTTGTTTTGTAAACATATGCAATTTCAAATAAAAGGAACAAGAATACATGTTGAGTTCTTCTGCACTCTTTACAAATCACATTGCTCATCTATGGCACTCTTAAAACTTCACTCCTGCACTTTAGGACACTTACAACTTCACTCTTCCATTGTAGAACCCATACAACATCACATCTCTGTTATAGAACTTTTACAGCTTTGCTCCTCCTCTATAGAACCCATACAACGTCACTTCTTTGTTATAGAACTCTTACAGCTTCGTGTAACGGTTTTATAGAACTCTTACAGCTTCTCTCCTCCTCTGTAGAACCCTTACAACGTCACTTCTTTGTTATAGAACTCTTACAGCTTCTCTCCTCCCCTGTAGAACCCTTACAACGTCACTTCTTTGTTATAGAACTCTTTCAGCTTCTCTCCTGCTCTGTAGAACCCTTACAACGTCACTTCTTTGTTATAAAACTCTTACAGCTTCTCTCCTCCTCTGTAGAACCCTTACAACGTCACTTCTTTGTTATAGAACTCTTACAGCTTCGCTCCTCCTCTGTAGAACCGTTACAACGTCACTACGTTGTTATAGAACTCTTACAGCTTCGCTCCTCCTCTGTAGAACCCATAAAATGTCACGTCTTTGTTATAGAACTCTTACAGCTTTGCTTCTCCAATATAAAGTTCAACTTCACTCCTCTACTATAGGACTCCTACAATATTCTTTACCATAGTCACCAGCGATAATATCCTATGCAAGATCATGTTCTTACCATTTTTATTACTTTTTATATTCATAGCATTTTACTTCATACCAACAATACATAAATACAAGTGTATAAAAATAACATAAAACCATTAGGAAATGGTAAATACTGCATCTCCACCACTTGAACAAAAAACACTTACATTTTATTTTGTTTTGTAAAAGAAATATGTAAACATAATCAATGGCATAAATTATTAAAAATGAGCCAGACCAGCACCATCTTATTTTTATCGTAGTGGAGGTATTTTATTAACTGTATTTATTTGAAAACTGATTCAGTGAATATAAAATGCCTATCGACACCGTTATTTCCTCGTGACAGCATGAATTCCTGGGATCCCGTCCCAGTTCTGCAAGGAGCACACGTAGCGTAATGTCAGATTCACAGTCCATTATTACGCCAACAGAAAGGCAGCGCAAACAGGAAGCCGCCCAGCTAATACAAAAGAACTGGAAACTCTATAAAAGCAAGGTATGGATTTAATACATAGGTCAGTAGGCCTCTAAAACATGTCAAGTAGGGAACATTGCACAGAACCTAAGTTGTTTAAATAAAAAAAGGTTGTTAGCAGTGTGTTTCATATTCTTCATGGTATCACAAGTTTTAAACAAAGCATATTATTTAACAATTTTGTGTATTAGTTGTCAATGTACATAGACCGGTATGTCCATTTTAAATTATTATGTTTGTTTTTCTTCTCTAGAAAGAAATCGATAACTCAGAAGAGGTGAAAGGTTTTTCAGGAGACCAAATGGTAATCATAACTCACATAGTTTAAGTGCCACAAGTTAGGCAGGCAACCACTTTCAGTTCAGTATTCTAGAGGTTCGTCTGCTAAGCAGTTAACGACTGACTTTCCAGATTTATTCTGAAGGGGTTGAATTGAATAACAAACAAAAAAAAATCTCTAATTCTGCCAATTTAGCCAAATTCTACAATTTGGTTTTCGAAAACACTGTTTATTGGATAAACCTCAGGTCTCGTGAAGACCCATTATTCGAGAACATTGTGTTGCAGGAACACCATAATGCAGCTGCAATTGTAGAACCATTTTTGTTGGATGTGATGAGGCGTGTGGAGCAGGGTCAGCTCAAATGAACTGCCATTGGTCCAGTTAAGGCAGAGATAACGTATTACCATCTTCTTTAGTTATTTCTGGACCTAAAACAATTCTTCATCATCTCAGGTGGCCCTTGACAACAGAGGAAGCATAGGCCTTCAAATAATAAGCTTTATTTCCAAATGGTTCATCTGCAAAAAAAATCTTATCCAAAAAATGTATCTACAAAAATTCCCATAAACTTTAATGATGACTTCTGTAGCTAAACCGTTTTAAAAGTTTTTTTAACCGTATTAAGTCATTTTGAAAAAGTATTAAACCAAGGCCATTGTGCGTTACTATAAGCCTCGGTGATTGTGATAAGTTTAGCGATGGATGTCATCCATTTCACACGTCTCTGGAGTGTTGTTACAGTTTCCTTGTGTAGATGGTATCTCTTTTCACCCTTCACTTCGTTAATTTCTATCTAAATTTAGGTAAACATACTAACCTTGCTGTATCTAGGAAGCATCGGGGACCAAGTAAGGTCATTAACCTAAAAAGGATTTGAACAGTTATGGGGAGCATGGCCTAAAGTGTGGACTTCTACTCGAATGAACCAACCTCTTCCAGCAAGCATCCCATCAGGGCATGCATGCGACTCATTCCAAGATATTACTTCCTCTAAAATTGCTTCTACATCCTGCTCACTTTCTTCATGTATGAGTAGTGGCACTTTAACACCACTAACTGCATTACATCATACTCCATCTTGTTTATAAGAAAATGGGAAATTAGATGAAGTGTCTTTTATTTAACATAGAACAAAGATCTATGTTCATTAATTATTCTATAGCTTATAGGATCAATTATTCAATTAGTAAGCATAATCGACTGCAATTATACAAACTCCACTAGTGGAAACTTTGTATATTAATATCCTGAACCAGAACTTGCACTTTCGCATTAGCACTGTGTTTTTAGCAGCGACTAGGAAATTGTGGCCATTGTTTTTTATGATACAACGATTTCTCTATATTCAGCCTTCCTGGTCTGTATTTTACTTAGTTGCTTCTTCTTTCATAGGTGACTTTGCTTCAGGCAGCTTTACGAGGACATTTAGCAAGACAGAAGTATTTATCTACCGGTTCACTACCTCGTTCAAAGTCTCCCAAAGCAGAGAGCCTCACGGATCAGGTGGTTAGCAATGTCATCTCTCAAAAATGTTTCTTTATTAAGTACAGAGTGGCATATACCACAATCTAATCACGATGATTACTGCCACTTATTGTAAGGGCTATCATGCAGAGTTTTGGGAGAGGACCCTCAGTTTTTTCTCTCAAACCATTTAATGAGGTTTGAATAAAAGCAGAGCTCTTAATGCAATTTAAATTTTAACAGATTGGTATGAATATTTGGACGTGGCCCAGAGGGCTTGCACTTTGTGTCGTGGGAGAGCCACAGTTCTTATAAAACTGCTAAAATGTTTTGAGAAATATCAGAGTGCCTCCACACAAAGGTTCGAGTTAGAGTGATGTTTAGGTTATTCTTTCAACAAATCATGACTTGTGATAAGCTGTCAGGCAACCTAGTGAAATTTAGAACAAAACAGTTAATTTGAATAACTTGAATGGTATACTTTCCATTTTATGATAAGGCATCACAGTCTGCCATTTCATAATTATCTACCTGTTTATGGCTGGCAGTTATACATTAACAATGCCATCACAATCACACCTCTCTAGATGTTTGCATGCAACACTTAACTTATTTAGTTCCTCAAAAAAGAGCCTATACCTTTATGTTAAAGGAACACAATGTGAGAAATACAAATGTGTAAGCCTATACTCTATAGTGCCTTGGTAGTTCTTTAAAAGTATGGGTGCCTATAGTGACTATTTAACCCTGCAATGTAAATCCTGCATTTTTTAAAGAAACTACAATGTTTTACATTGCAGGGTTAAGAGAACCAGGACACTATGCCCAGGCAATTTCATTAAGATGTCTTGGTCTTGGTAACTAAGGTGTTCCTTTAAGTGCTGTCTTTTACATAGCAGGACAGTGTACATTTGCAGAGAAACCCAGTATTATATACACAACCATAAACATGAATGTATATGTTTTCAGTGACCGTTTTGCTTTAATTGCAGGACACCACCGATACACTAGATAACTATAAGAATGAAGATGAAGCTGTGAGTTTCCTGCAAGCTGCATTTAGGGCACATTTAGCACGCTCAAAAATGCTCGGACAAAGGTAATTCATAAATGAATGTTGGCTCTTTTGACGCATTGCGCTATATCAGTAGTTTACGTCATTGATGGCAGCATAAGTGCATGAAAAGTGCCACCTTAAAGTATGCAGGATTCATGTGTTTCCAGAAGGAACTCGCTAATCAAGGTAGTTTGTATTGGATTCCCTGACTAGGTAACTGATTTCCATCCTTCGTTGTGTGAATTCTACATACCGCAGAGCAGTGCCGCTTATGCTCTGCCCTTCTGCATGTAGATGTGATAATTGGCCAGGAACATGTAGCCACATTTTGATCTGTTGGAATTATTTGTGAAATATACTATATGTCTTTGTACTTTGTACATAGAATATTACACCATTGTATAAAATATTAAAAATGCCCACTAAGTTGGGTTAAAGAAACACTCAAAGCAGCCACTATTGTGAGCTGTGGTGGTTATGGTGCCAGGAGTGCCCTGACCTCCCTGGCCGAGAGCTTCCAGCTCTTTGTTGTTTGTAGTGAAGGTTGAGAGTGACTCCCTGCAAACCTCAGTGCTCAAATATGGTTTGATTACTTACAATGGAAGGAAACCAGGGCACTCCTGACACCATAACCAGCGCAGTGTTAGTGTTCTCCATTTGAAAGCTAAACTCTTTCAGGAGGATCAGTTACCAAAATGGAGTCTCTGGATTTTCTAAAATCTAATTGGTTCTATGGATTAGCACATGTGATTTACTGGCACCTATGTTCATCTCAGGTCAATCGAGCCGAGAGGTCGGGATAGTCCTCGCAGTAGTTTTCAGAAAGACAACAGAAGGTCACTGTTTTCCTACAAATCTTTTGGTAAGTTAGCCATTTTTTATGAAATTAGTGTATGAAAATTGATCATTTTATAAACCAAATGTATTAATGTTTGTTTTTTATGATAACATGCACTGGAGGAAAACAAAATACAAGCTCATCATTAGTTTCATGTATTTGTTTTCAGTTGAGACTTTTCTAGTACATTATTTTAATACTTTAATAATTTTTTGATTACTATTTACAATAATTTTGCGTTTTATATACCCTATACCTGGCACAGGTTTAATCCATTGAGACCTTAGAACATTTAGATAAGTATATGTATATATCTCTGTTCACCCATGGGCAAACTATTTAATCCTGTCACTAATTTGCCATTTTGGATAATATACCTAATGTAATGAAAACATACTTTTGATTTTTTTGAATCTTAAACTTAATTAAATCCATATGGCACTCTACTAATGTTGTGCGCTACCTCAAGGTTCATCTGAACTTGGCAGCACTCTATTATAATAATGACTACCTGTCTGGACGGTGACTGGTGAACCCCAATGGGGGAGGAATAAGTACAGTGATCTAACCTTTTACAGATCGTGCTTATTATAATTTCTCTCTACATTCTGGATTCCCCTTCGAATAAAGGGGATCCTCCCCACTGGGAAGTTTCCAATAACTATTTTGAGGTAGTCTTGTTATATGGCTCACTTAGGGCAACTATAGAGGTAACTAAGTGAGGTGATGGACCTTTAAATTTAAATCTAGGTCTCTGTGCAGCTATTCTACACTGCGCGCGCACACTATGAGGCTGGTTACGTCACCATGGTGACAGTCAACGCAGCCGACACATAGGAGACACGTGACACTCCGATTAATGAGCCCTTTGAATGATGGGGATTCGATCGAGGATTAGCCCCGCCCCCAGCCGACCCTCAGCCGTGCTGATTGGAACGCATGGACGTAAGGGCGGGACTCTCCTCGGTATATACTCACCTCCTCTCAGCTGTGCCAGGAGCTCTTGACAAAGGCGTGTGATCACGCCGAAACGTGTGTCGAGCGTTTGCCGAACTTTATTTTAATACTGGGGGATGCAGACGGCTGATTTCAATAACGTGGGGAATTTGTACCTTATTTAGCTTAGTATCCTGTGCTTCGATCTGGTACTATTAGATTGTCTCTCTAGCAGTAGTAACAGTATTGATTTCTGGTATTACTAGGGAATAGGGACTCAGCATTTAAGGAGTCCATTCTAACCTCTGCCTCTGGTTAACCGTTTCCTTAGTAGTAGCAGTAGTTCCTGGCGAAAATAGTGGATATACTTAGCTATCCCTCTAGCCAGCTCAACAGTCTACGTGTCATATATGGAGATAGGCTGCCTTGAAGCAGCTATTTACACACTTTCTATAGTCAGCTGGACAGTCTGTTTGTAATATACAACGTTAGGCTGCCTCGAAGCAGCAGTGTGTTTAACTGTATCCAAGAGTCAGACCGGGTGGAAAACCACTTTGTCTAGTCAGCTAGACTATTTGTTTGTAACATATAGCGCTAGGCTGCCTCGAAGCAGCAGTGTAATTAAGTATATATAGGAGCTAGACCTGGTGGAAAACATACTCTCATCTGATCTATATTTGCTTTAGCAGCTTATATCCTTGGGAGGTATCTGGTTTATTGGCGGGTATCTACCTGTACATGAGGTCTGTGTCGCTACCCACTTATTTTTGGGACATCTATGGACTGACCCGCATGTATAACCTGCGCAATCAGTCATTTAGCTACATCTATAAAACTGCACTTTAACTAATCTATTGAGACAACTGCTTTTTTGCTACCTCTTAATACGGACTATACAAGTATAAAGTCTGTCTCTAAGGCACTTTAACCTTGTACGGAGATATATGGATAATTGAAATGAATTCTATCCACTATCCACTATGATGTATATAGATACACGGGTACTGATATCTGTTCTTTATTAACTAAACAGCTCCCTATGTATCACCACTCTATTTAAAATACAGAGTGGCATCATAAATACACATTCCCCTCTAGCTCACCCTAGACTCTCTATTACGTATATCAATTTGGATGAATACCACATGACTACACATGGATAAGTAGAAAGGAGCTGTAGATTCACGTTCAAAGCCGGGATATCTACAAAGTCCTGCATATTGTGGGAAACCCCCCCCCCCCCTTTTTTTTAGGGTTAGGGTGTATAAGATATCCGACTGAATATAGATTGTACTATATATTGTACTCTTTACTTTATACTTTATTTCTGATTCTTTTGTCACCCTCATTACCTGTATAGAATATCCATATTGCATCCACCCAGTTTTTAATTCACCTGTATTTTCACGAGTGTTTCACTATTATTTACACTTTGTTTTTGTTTTGTCCGTAAGCGGCTTAATAAAGGGTATACCCCATAATTATTCTAAACATTTTAGAGAAATCATCTTGTGGAATGGATGTCCAATTTTTTCATCTTTAGTGGAGCAACCATTTCACTTTAGTCTTTTTCCTTATTTTAATACTTCCTTACTATAATCATTTTTCACATGAAGTATTTTTAAGCTAGTAATGCCCTGTTGGGCACTATAATTGTCCACCTACCTTTTTTAAAATCACAAAATAGTAAAAACTTACTTTGAATCCAGCGCCTTACCTTGAAGCTTTCTGCGCTGGTTTTCATGCCATGTCATCCCTGGTCCAGAAAATGTTTCTCATAGAGAAGCAATTGATTGGACCATGCTCTCTGGGCCAGAGCGCTACAAGGGGAGAAGCGGATAACGGTAATGTCAGACATATTTTTTTTTTTGCACAGAATTGACATTAGGCAGTCGACGGCAGAGTGCAGTGTTGTAAGTTGAAAGCATAAGTGTTTTTTGGTGTTTGGAGTAACCATTTAAACATTTACTTGACTTATCATATATAAATGAATGCTTGTTTGTCAGAAGACATATTTTTTATTCTGTTGATTATTTTTAAAGGTACACTCCATTTAATTGTTTTTCATTATTTAGTAGATCTACCAGAAAGGAAATCTGCGTATGTTTTCTTTGGGAGTAAATGAAAAACAAATGCTGCAGACCTGTTGTCTGCAGCCTCTGTAATCTCTCCCCTCTGCAGCTATTGCAAGTCCTTTGGTTCCTGGCAGCCAGTGAGGCATTTCTGCCCTCAGTTACAAAAGCGTTGATTTTTTTTTTTAAATCGCTACTTTTATAAACTGCTGAAAAAAAAGTCTCCAGGCACATAATGCACTTCATCAAGCTTGAATATCCAGTTGATATCTGCCATTAAAGTAGCTCAGTAATTTCTGAATATTTCATAAAATATATCATCTTTATGAAATCCTCATAGTGACTTAGTTTACATTTCTTTGAAATTCCATTGCAATCCAAAGATACCCCAAGACAAAATAAATGTACTTTGTCTTATGGGCAAGCCCGAGGGTGACAAATGGTAACATTTTGCCAAATTCTATCAGACTTGCAAGTGCCAGACTTGATCTATGGAGTTCCCCCTCAGTCTTACATGATCCTCCATAGACCTTAATATTCTACTCTCACACATGCGCAAAAGTATAGCACTGATATGGCTCCTGGGAGATGAAGAGCCAGGAGCTGAAGATACCTACCTTCCAGTGAGAATTTGCAGACTAATTTAATTGTAGTTTATGACCATTAAATAAGTGTTGAAAAATCTAGTTATCTAATGTAATAATTTTGAGAACAGCTCCCTTGTATCTATGACTTTTGCCCTGTTTTCTGTTATCTAATACCAACTAGTTATTTGACATAGTATTTGTTCTGCAGAAACCAATACACCTAGTGGAAGCATTGGAGATCTCAGGGAGGATTATATTGAGGAGCTATCATCAGAAGAAGAGAAGGAAGAAGCGGCTCAGAAGAGGGAGTCCATCAAATATTCACCCCAGCGACCACCTTCAGGTAGAGGAGTCAGATGAACAAATGTATATCCACAGCCTTAAAGAACCAGCCTAGGCACTCTAACCATTACATGCAGTGTTTGAGTAGTTTGACCAAAACCCAAGTGTCTGGTCCTCTGCTCATCTTTTGCTAACACGTAAGCTACCTTCTGTTTTGGCAACATCAGATTCATCCATATTTTAAAGCCATTCATGAGTCAGCTGGTCAGTTGATGCATGGACCTTCCATATTCGCAATAGATAAGCAGAGAGCCGGACGAGGGGTGCTTCGAGGACTCCCAATTTTGGTTAAACCAATTGAAAGCAGTTTGACCTAGAATCCGTTGGCACGTGTAGGTTACGGTGCGTAGATTGCTCCATTAAGACTGGCAAAGCATCAATCAGATTTGTAGATGGGTCTACAACAGTTGGGGATCTGCTTTTTGGCCACGCCTGACCTTAATAATTGACTAACAAATTATTTGCCGTTAAATAATATTTTTTTAAAAGCTGATTTTGTTTTTCATGTCCATAGTTTCATCGAAGATCCAGCAACCTATTGAGGAAATACATTCAGATGATTCTGATGACATAATAATTGTGTCTCCATCACGACCTCCCAGGAGAAAAGACTCTAATTTTTAAGGATGCAGCCTTGTGCCTTTTTTCACTCAACTCATGCTGGAAATTCTATGATCTAACTGCAGGGTTTTTTATTTTATTTTTACTAATTACATATTCATTTAAAAAATGAATTGTTATTTAAGACATTTGTATAAAAATAACTATTTTTTTTTGGTGTAAAGTTTTACAAATGGAGAGTGTGTGCTTATTTGCTTATTTATAAAAAAAAAAAAAGGCATATCCACTATCAAAATCCATTACAGAGACAGAGTAAATCGGTTCCTTTGCGGTACATAACGGTGATCAGTGATGGACTTATTCAAACAGAACCCTTAAAGGGATACTATAGTTACATGTTTAATTATCGAAGGTGGGGATAATTCATTGAACTTGGCATTTTGTAGAATTGGCAAGCAGATTTTAATGTTAGGCCAGATTAGCCAAACTTGAAAAATTGCTGAATTTGAGACTTTTCCCAACTTTGCTGCTTTGGTCTAACATTTGCACTTTAGTGAGTAAACTCTACTGTTCTGTTCAGTCATCATCCCAGTAATATTATACAGAAAGAGGCTCTATACATCTGTGTTTTTATACATTTATTTTTATCTTCTTTCACTTAAAATAGTTTTCTGTTAAAAATAGATGTCCGATGTAACGCATGGTATGTATCTTCCTGAAGCTAACCCTGCAGCTGTTAAATGGGTCATTGCATTTAGGATTGGAATCGTTATGACATTATAGACCGTCAAGGGTTTTTAAGGGGTTAAGCAGCAATATATCTATAAAAAGGCAACTGCAGACAAAAAAAATGATTTATTCTGTAGTTCCCACATATCACAAATGATACACCGGTTTATAAACATGAAGTTATACCAACTACAATGCACAAAATAGCAGTCAGTGGGTTCGAAAAAAAAATAATGTGAAATCACATTTTTAGAAGGAATAAAATACACTGAATATCTGGGATTGTGAAAGGTCCTCGCCTTCAGGGAGGAGTCTGGCAGCTATAAGTAAACACTTTAAGTGAAAGCATTTGAGTCTGCAAAACATTGCAGTCTCTGATAAATACAATATGTACATCTAAAAGAACTCCAGAAATATATAATGCATGCAACTTTAAATATATTTTTAGCAGAGATGAAGCAGACAAAATCACTTGACTGGCTAGCAAAAAGGAACCATAAAATACTAGCTGATTACCTTTTTGGAAAAATGTTTGGATGTACAAAAACCAAGTGTTCTTATCATATATTAAAAGGATGCGTTAGGACTATAACGTTTTCATCTAATTGAATTAGTTATAGTGCCTTGAGTTCCCAAGTGCTGTCACTCAATTTAGTGTTAAACCATTTTGAGCAGTTTAACACTAAATGAGGGTCATTGGCTACACACAGCCCAGCCAGCCCCCACTGGAGGTATGGCTAAGGCAGAGATTACACACCTTTCAAGGGTAATCTATAGTGTTAGGTTTGCAAAGATGTATTTCTAACACTATAGTGCCCTCTGGCCCTCCATGTCTCATAGCACATAAATGGTTAAAAACCCTTTATTTACTCATATAATTCCAGCACCGCTGTCCCTCGGTGCTGGGTCGGTGCTCCGCCTCCTCCAATGGCATCAGATGGGATTATCTAATGCGCATGTGCGACGAACGCATTAGGCCTTCTCCATTGGAAAGCATTAAATCAATGCTTTCCTATGGGGACTTCACTGACTCTGGATGTCCTCATGCAGAGAGTTGAGGATGTCCAGCGTCGTTTAAGGGATTTAGACTGTGGTAGACTCCCGGAAGCGCCTCTTGTGGCTGTCTGGTAGACTACTACTAGAGTCTGTCTTATTTCTGCACTGTAAACCTTTCAGTTTCTATAAAACTGCAGTGTTTTACATTTCAGGACTAAGGGATACAAATACACTACACCAAGACCACTTCAATGTGCTGAAGTGATCTGGATGCCTATAATGTCCAGTTCACACCAGTAGTGGGTGCTGTGATAGACTGAAAGAGGTCAGCTGACACTTAGCCAATCAGAGATGTCCATTCCTGCTCAGGCTAATGCTTCCTCATTAGTCCAATCAGCATAGAGGACATGGGCTACCAGGTACTCTCGTTTAGCATTAAGACATTAAAAACAGTTTAAGGCTGAATGTAAGGACAGTGCCGGTAGACAAAATAAGAACTTCTACGAGAAAAAGCAATTATAGTGCCTTTTAAGCTTACATACATACATACATACATACATACCTATAACTTAATTACAATGTATTGCTCATATTAAATATTGCTGGAAATGCACATTGAAATTATTTTCAATAAAATCTACTACTTATATTTTCAGTAATGGTATAGTTTATGTTCTGGATTTTAATGGTTATTAATGAGTCTCTTTGTCAGATAAATTCCTTGGGCTAAGTGATATTAAGAGTCCGCATTCTGTTCCATTATTTTTATTCCAAAATGGAATGCCCCACTCACTAATAGAGTTCCTAATGAAAACTAAGGAGACGCATGATGTTTCAGGAAAGAGTGTGAAGATAGCAAACAATGTCATCGGTTAGTTAACAGTGATATTTACAGTAAAACATCAAGCACCATAACAACTATATTCCTAGCTCCCTCCCAGAGTCTGTATATAAATAAAACCTCCACTTTTTAGATGACTTTGATAAATATCATCAAAATGATAATAGAATTAAACCATCACTTTTCAAAACACCTTGATAAATATCCCATAATGCATTCATTGCAAACTCCGAGGTGGCTTGGGTTAGCCCAATATGCTACAGTACACTAGTTTAAAACCACTTCTCTAAACTGACAGAACATCATTAGGGCAATTCACTAAACTGAGAATTTAAAGTGAATTTCAAATTTAAGGCCAAAGTAGCTTAGTTAGAGAATTTGAAATCTGCATTGAATTCTCACTTCGGTAAATAACCCTGCATGAAAACAGGATTCACTTAAAGGGACACTATAGTCACCCAGACTACTTCAGCTCAATGAAGTGGTCTGGGTGTCAGGTCCCTCAGGTTTTAACCCATCACATGTAAACATAACAGTTTCAGAGAAACTGCTATGTTTACATTTGGGGTTAATCCAGCCTCTAGTGGCTGTCTTCCGGACAGCTACTAGAGGCGCATCTGTGATGCTGGAGGCGAACTTCGCCTCCATCGCGCAGAGCGTCCATAGAAAAAGCATTGAGCAATGCTTTCCTATGGACACTTTAAATGCGTGTGCGGCACTTGCCGCGCATTCGGCTCCAGGGACGTCAGACGGGGAGGAGAGGACACCAGCGCTGAAGGAGCACGGCGCTGGATTAAGGTAAGCTGCTAAAGGGGTTTTAACCCCTTCAGCGCCATGGGAGGGGGACCCTGAGGGTGGGGGCACCCTCAGGGCTTTAGAGTGTCAGGAAAACCGCTTTGTTTTCCTGACACTATAGTTATCCGTTAAAGAAAGTGCTTGATTGCTATACTTAATGACTGAACTGCATGCCATATAGCATTTAAATGCACAGAACAAAAGTTGCTAATTTACCTATTGTGATATCCCTTTTAACTTTGTTTTAAACAAATTGATATGTTAACAAATTTAAACCTATTTAGTTTAGAAAAACGTCGCCTGAGAGGGGATATGATAACATTATACAAATATATTCGGGGCCAATACAAACCATTGTGTGGAAATCTATTCACAAACCGGACTTTACATAGGACACGAGGCCATGCGTTTAGACTGGAAGAAAGAAGATTTCGTCTAAGGCAAAGGAAAGGTTTTTTTACTGTAAGAACAATCAGGATGTGGAATTCTCTGCCTGAAGAAGTGGTTTTATCAGAGTCCATACAGATGTTCAAACAGCTACTAGATGCATACTTGCAAAGACAGACTATTCAAGGATATAATCTTTCAATGTAGGGTAATAACTGCTTGATCCAAGGATAAATCTGACTGCCATTCTGGGGTCAAGAAGGAATTTTTTGTCCTAGCTTGTTGCAAAATTGTGCTTCAAACTGGGGTTTTTTTTTTTTGTTGCCTTTTGGATCAACAGCAAAAAACAGGTGTGAGGAAGGCTGGACTTGATAGACGCAAGTCTCTTTTCAGCTATCTAACTATGTAACTATATGTAACATTGTTGACTCCAGAAGCTCTTAGTAGGATATCAATATATATCCAAATACTAATCCCCCCCCATCCTTGGTATATAAAAGTATTTATAAATGGAATTTCGGCTTGATCATATATCAATAGAGCGGTTACATTTCTCCATCTTGTAATGCTTTGGCAGAAAGAATAATAAAGAAAAAAACATATTTTGTTTTTTAAATTTCTCCTATATGAAATCATTTAAACAGATCTGCACAGCTTTTGGTAACGAAGATGTTCAGATCCCAAGGAGGAAAATATATCTTTCAGGACAATATCTATGACTTTGGCACCCAGAGCTTTTGTAGTGGCCAATCCATCAGTTTGAGTGAAGAGTGCGAGAGGATTATTATTTGAATTTTTTATATAGCGCCATCAGATTCCGTAGCGCTGTACAATGGGTGGACTTACAGACATGTTAGATGATATGCTTGAACTTCTATTTGAAGAATCCAATGACTTGCTCTGGAATAATGAATTCCCTCTGTAAACCAGAGCCCATGAGGACAAAAAGGAACATTGCCAGAACACCGGAATTATGTTTATGATTTTTTTCTGATAACCATGGGAATGAGCGTTAAAGGACAAGACAGGCCAACGGAAAGTCCGAATGTACAGACAAGAAGTCCAAAATATTTGTCTGGTCCATTTTTATGGTGCCAACACAAGAAGCTTTTTGTTTTCCTTTTAAGCCATACTATCTACTATGGGAAAGCTGACCAATAAGCCTAACAGATGATTGTCTGGCCAGAAACTATTTTTTCCCCCAGCGTTGAGATAGCCCTATGGGCTTTGTACCTTATTTTCTGTTTACATAATCAGCTGTAGTGGTGATGTCTGATATCATCTGGTCCTAGTCTCCCTCTGGGTGTTTTCAAAAGAAACCTAGAGAGCTAATCACGCTGCTTTTATCTCCTTAAAATTTAAAGGCAGACTTAAACACCTTTTACCTTTAAGCAGTTAGATAAACCACCCAACCGAGCCTTAGGGCACCTGCAATTACAATTATCTATTTTATTGGCCTGAAAGACAATACTTCTGAACAGAAATCAGAAGTTTTCCAAATTGAAGTTTTAGAATCCATTCTTCTAGGACAAAACAGAAGATTTTCGAACAGCTTGTGAGAGGAGATAGCCTTTAGCAACTAGTTGTTCAAGTAAGGAATAACATAAAGTACAAGTTCTTAAAGCTAGGCCACCAAAACGTTTGTGAAAATCCTTGGCTAAGGAAAGACTGAAACTGGTATGATGCAATTGTGACCATTTTTAAATCCAGCTGAAACAATGTGTCTGGTTTACTTACTACAAAAGTACGAGAATAGGTTTCTAGATCTTGCTAGTGCACAAAAACAATTTCCACGTTGCCGTTTCCTTTCAAAGTTAGAACCTCTCAGAAAAGTGTTACTGACAGCTTCCTGGATTATACATTGGAATCTATAAACTTTTAGGAGGAAGACATTCGTAGTCTAGTTTATAGCCTTGGTGGATCATATTTAGAACCAAAAGTCCCGAATAGACCAAGCCCATACACCTACAAGGAACTGTAGCCATCCTCCCCCATTGGATACCTGGCATCAGAATTTAATTATTTTGAAAGATTTCTCTAGGATTTTTTTCTCTGAATCACTTGCTAGTTCCACATTTAGTATTCTTTTAATTATTGCATGAAGTTCTGAAAAAAACAAACAAACATATATTTGAGAATTAATTTCTCTTCTGGGGCACGTTTTTCTTTCCCTTCGTCATATTTTTTTCAGCAGATCGATTAGTGATAAGCCAAAAATCTTGCCATATTCTAATGGTAAATTACACCGATTATATTTTGAAACGGCACACACAGCCCGGGACTACAACCAGATGGCTCTCTTGCAACCGATGAAAGAGTCATAGATCTCACAGATAGTTTCAAGGCCTCTTGTCAATGGATCACAGAGGAATTCTCTGGCTTTTCCTTGTGGTATTCAAGTTTTATGAGATCGTTAGACAGAACTTTTTCTAATGAATCAAGCTATATATTTTGTGCCCTGGCAACTGAAGCACATGTGATCAAAGCTTTGAGCTGCAGTCAATAACAGCAAATCAGTCTCAGCCTTTTTGTAAATATGTTTTTTAAAACTAAATGTATTACCCAAAGGCAACATTGTTTTCTTCCCTAGCTGAGCATAGAATTTCATCCAGAGGTGTAACATCTTACAGCAAACGGCATTATAGCTGCCCTGTCATAGCCCGACCTTCTATTCAGTGTCCCCCAATATGTTTAATATTTCTATTGGTCCCCTAAATCAACTTTATTTGTTTGATAGATTGCGGAGCGAGATGCTTGTTTAATGCACCGCCATGATTAAGAGTCTGGCAATGACGAGGACGGGGACAAGAAGGCTCTATAGTGTTAACTTTTTTTTTATTTTATTCAAATTAAATTATGTGTAATATATACATATTTAATGTGAAATTAAAGCCCTGTTTCTCCTGAACAAAATGAAATATAATACGTGTGTGTATACTTAATATAAAAGAGGTAAATTATAGTTGAACAGACATATAGCTCGAATTCCAGGTTTTGTTTACATTTTTTTAACAGAACAAGTACAATTGCCTCCGTCCTTAAGGGGTTATGCCCCACCAATGGCCACAATTAGTCAAGCTTAGGAAAAATACAAAAGACAGAGTATTCCCTACTTTGTCTTATGTTTTTAAAGAGAAATAGAGCAGAAAGGAAGATAAGATCGGGGAAGAAGTGGAAATAATTGGGGAAAAGTACAATCGGGGTGACAGGTCCACTTTAACCACAAAGTGATTTTTGAACCCTCTTTTTATAAGACGCATTGCAAAGGGGAAGATTGAAATTGTTTTGTTTCTGAGACTGTGAACATTTCTATAATACCTCTTTATTAAATCAATCCAGATCTTTTTTTTTTAGAAAAATAAACTAATTCATTATTCGTCCTCAAGCAAGTAACTCCTCCTGCCAAACAGAATACTCAGAATCTGGATCCAACGAAACCTTCAGCCTCTTTCTTTTTTTGCTGAGCCAGTGAACCTAGTCACCTTTAACCCCTTAAGGACACACGACATGTGTGACACGTCATGATTCCCTTTTATTCCAGAAGTTTGGTCCTTAAGGGGTTTAACATACTGCAGTTCCAAGATCCAAGATCCATAAAAGTACCTTGTTTTGGCATTTTAACTGTTTTAGCTGTCGCTTCTGTACCTTATTTACAACACAGACTGCACACTTTATATGCATCTGGCACCACAAGACCCTTTGAAAAAGCTTGTGTGAAGGTGAAACGCGTTAGTGTTTTATACTATACTTTTGGTTGTAAATAAAACTAGTTTTTATTGAATTTGGACCTTCCTGTTATTATCTCTCATAACTCATACCTCAGTGTACTAGGTAGGGAAGATACCACCTAAGCTATATAAGATTGAGCATACCACCTAAGCTATAGAAGATTGAGCATAACTTTACTGTGCTCTCCTTTGTGAGTATACCTCCTTTTATTATTATTTTTTTTAGCTATACAGAGAGCACTATCTTCTGTTTTTATTTTCATTTTATACGCTGGTGAACTCTCACTGTGATAAAACGGCATATTGGAAGAGACCGCTTCTACGAAGCTGACCACCATACTCTGCTGACCGGCCAAAGGATACATTTCCACATAAGATCAAGACCGAGACCCAGATCAGTATATCCACAGACAGGGATTGTACCGTCCAAGCGCATATTTCTGAAGCAGACTTTCAGTTTGCATAAAGGCAAGGTGTAGACATACTAAATATTGCTGACAAGCATCTAGCATCCAGGAGCCAGCTGAGAGTGTTTAGACATCCTTCCACTGTTGTTTGATGGGTCAAAATAAGCCAACATAATTAACCGTTCTGTGCATGCTGCTCATAATGCATCTGGGTCAGCAGTGAAACTCATCACAACCTGTACATTTGTTCCACTTATAGAAGACCATCAGATTAAATAAGTATACAGTCCAGGAGGCGGTCTGAAACAACCATCTCAAAGCACACTTTTGTGGAACATATTGCTCCTGGAGTGTGTCCATAACTGCTGTAAAGCCAAAAAGTTCCTGCGACTCCACCATGCGCACTATAGAAAATAAAAACATGAGTTCTCAAATAAATAACCTGCCCTGCCAAGAGACAAATAGAATGCTAGAGATAATGGGGTTTTGGTAGAGGCGTATTGCTTTAATGATAAGTTAGGGGGGGACCAGCATTGTAACGGTTACAGATCTATTAGACTGCCATTTCTGAGAACTCTCTCTTTCCATATTAAAAAATGACTTAGTGACTCCTTAACATTTTTTTTATATATAGAATAGTTTTATATAATTAGCAGAAGGTGATGTCTCAGCTCTGTAGAACCAGATGGGCAAAATTCTGAATTGTGGTTGATTTGGACTAACGCCAACGTAGAGATTTGCAGAAACATTGACTTAAAGTGGACTTGTTCCCTAGAAACTGTATATCATTAATCAACACAGCAGAAAATCCATCTTTATGTTCTATGATTTTATTTATTCATTAAAACACTTTGAGTACTAAATGTCAACATACCTTCGTGGAGCCTTATATTCCTGGTGTTATAAATAGGACTGCTAATTACCCGGTAACCTTCGTCTTCTGAATAACTCCGTCCTTAATTCTGCACCAGTTATATGCTTTAGTTCTATGTATTGGCTGCTGTAAATATGCAGTCAGGGTTAATGGCATTCTAGACATGAGCATGGACTAGACATCACAGAAGCTTTTCAGGTTACGTCATCAGTCGCGTACATACGATGGGGCCCCAGTGCAAAAACTGATCCATTGGCCCTCCCCCCCCCCCCCCCCCCCTTGAGTGACGGGCCTGGTCTCAGCTGCGACCCCTGTATGTACGCCACTGTACATACACACATACATACATACACACACAGACACACACAAATACAAACACAAATACAGACACACACACCGACATATACAGACACACACATACAGAGAAACATTCATACAGACACACATATACAAAATATTTTAGTCACCCTCCTGTTTCCTACATTTTAGATGAAGCAGGGTAACTTCCATGGGGTCCAGTGGGGGCTCACCCTGATGGGAGTCTGACTCCCTCCTCTCTTCCTCCTGTGCAGCTCTGTCTGATAGCTGGGAGGAGTGACGGGGCAGTCACTTCCTACCCGCGTCTGATGTCAACACAGGGGGCCCGGTCATGTTAAAGCGCTGCAGCGCTGACCGGGTCCCCTGGAAATCCATTGCCATCAGGTGACCCTGACAGCATGGGCCCCTTCACATGCGGCCCCGGAGGTTCTACCACGTGGGCCGGGGCAGCAACAAATGGCGGCGGACACCCGGTCGCGGGACCACTGTATGTACGCCACTTGACGTCATGTCCTTTTCCATAATTCCATTGACGGTGCCACTGTTTCAGTGCCTAGGGTCATTTTGATAAAATGTCACTAAGCTACCCAGCACCATCTGTTACTGCTACTGGGGTTTGGCAATGCATTTTTTTTCCTGATTATACAGTATCCCATGTCTCGCAATCCTCCAAAGATAATCCAAATAGATTGTACAGAAGCAAATATTTTTTTTAAAATATACACATTAGGTTTGATAATGTAATTGTTTAATATTCTGTAGCTATATTGCTGCGTACAGTAAAGACAGTGCCATAATAACAGTGATGCCTGTATCTGAAAATCTACTTTAAGACGTGCATGAGCAAATAAAGTCTGTCTGCCAAATGAGGGACAGCAAACCTGCCTCTGGGACTTTGAGTGAAGCTTTTTATTTAATTTTTGCTGATTTATTTATTGTTACTATTACCGATCTCATGCATATGCATGTTTGGTCAAAGACACCTGGTGTTTATCAGCCATCCACAAAACAAGTGGATGACCATAGGAACCGTATGTAGTTATACAAATGACCTAAAACAGGGGCAGGTAACCACGGCACTCCACTATGCTCTTACAGCCACAGCAGGAATGCCGTTTCCATTGTTCCTGCAGGCACTCGGGGCGGCAAAAGATGCCGCCCCCAAATGCCCCCGTGTTTCCCCTGTCATGGGGGGGGCATCTGATGGACCCCCTGGCAGGCGCCTGTCTCCCGGTCAGACACGGCGAGGGAGCTGTGTTCTCTCTGCTCTGCTCCCTCGCGCACCGTTTGCTGATGCCAGGAGCCGGAATATGATGTCATATTCTGGCTCCTGGCATCAGTAGACAGCCGCGTGGCGAGAGGGAGCAGAGCAGAGAGACCACAGCTCCCTTGCCGCGTCTGACTGGGAGACAGGCGCCCGCCGCACTGAAGACCCACTGAACCCCAGGGACAGGTCCACGCCAGCTCTCCAGGTAGGGAGTCTGGGTGGACATTTTTAAATTTTAAAAAACAATAATGTGTGTTTCTGTGAGTGTATGTGTGTGTGTGGGTGTGTGTGTGTGTGTGTGTGTGTCTGTGAGTGTGTGTCTGAGAATGTGAATGTGTCTGTGAGTGTATGTGTGTCTGTGAGTATGTGGGTGTTTGTCTGATAATGGGAGTGTCTGTGTGTGTGAGTGTGTGTGTCTGTCTGTGTGTGTGTCTGTGAGTGTGTGTCTGTGAGTGTTTTTTTCTGAGAATGTGAGTGTGTTTGTGAGTGTATGTGTATGTGTGTGTGTGTGAGTGTATGTGTGTGTGTGTCTGTGTGTGTATGTGTATGTGTGAGTGTATGTGTGTGTGTGTCTGTGAGTGTATGTGTGTGTCTGAGTGTGTGTGTGCACGCGTTTATATATGCATACGAGTGTATATAATTTTTTGGGGGGGTGGGGGTAGATCTTGGGTGAGTTCCCACACTTTATTCCCCAGGACTTGACCCCTGGGCAAAACATTAAGTGAGATGGAGTCCACAACATCTGGCGTGCTAAAGGTTGCCTACACTTGGTCTATGTATTTTGATGGTGAAATCACAAGCAAATATAAAAATATTTAGACCTGCCCAAAGAGTTATTCTGCCTCCTTTAAGATGATCACTGTAATGGTTTCAAATGTTCATGAATCTGCCTAAAAAGGTTTGCCCAGTACCATAAATCCAGAAAGATGGCAGTCTATGTATTTGATCTTTAGCCCAAGAGCATGAAGTACACTATTAAACGGACAATATAAGCACCCAGAGCACTTCATCTCATTGAAGTGGTCTGGGTGCAGTGACCATGCCCCCCTTAGTCCTGCAATTTAAAATAGTGCAGTTTGTCTAAGACAGTCTCTAGTGGTTGTCTACCAGACAGCCACTAGAGGAGCTTCTGGGATTTTATAGGACATACGCCTAACTGACGCTGGACATCCTCACGCAAGAGGACATCCGGTGTCAAGAAAATCCTCATAGGAAAGCATTTATTCAATGCTTTCCTATGGGGAGAGACTAACATGCTTCCAGGGCTAGCTGCGCTGAAGGACAACGGCATTGGAATCGGGTAAGTGTTAAAGGATTTTTAGTGCCAAAGGGGGGGGGGGGGGGAGTTGAGGGTGGCAGGGCAGAGGGTACCATAGTGTTAGGAATACAGATTTGTATCCCTAACACTATAGAATCCCTTTAAGAATAAATATAGGGAAAAAATGACACCCCCTGCGCTACTACCCCCACCCCCCCCCATCAACATTATATTTAATTTTATAAATAATGTCCATGGTTTATGGAATAAGTAGTTTACCCACCACTCATACAAAATGATTGGATCTGCTCTATAAATTTAAGGCAGGCCTATTGCGGTTGCTATACAATTAAACAAGTAGTTTTCAGTTAGTGTTCAGTGGCAGACGGGTGAAGCACAAGTCACGCCAACATGTGCCACATTGACATCAGTGCTGTAAGTGTTGCAATGGTTTCTGAAATGTGCATGTTTTTACGTGTCAACAATCAGAACTGTGATTCTAATTTGGCTATTAATTAAATAATTACTAAACACCATATAAATCTGCTAGCCAACTGCCTGTGCTAATGTACAGACGAAATGGTTAGTACATTAGCACACGACTCTCACAACAACATTTTGCATGATGGGATCTCTTTAAATGCAATATCAGAATGTTTATTGTGAAAATATAATTTTATTACATGACAGGAGGCTTCGTATTTTGCATATCTCTCTTTACTAAAACTCCATAGCAGTAAAGAAAGTGATAACAAGAACCAATCAAAAAACAGTAGGAGGTATAGTATTCCCAGTGAACAGGCTCCTCCCCCTCTTTCTTTACTGCTCCATCAGCAGACAGGTCAGAATATTGAGCTCCTCATATTTATTCATTATTGATTTTATTTGACTTTGTTAACCTTGTTATTTTCTGTTTTCACTCTTATTTCTTATTGCCTCACTTTGCTTATATCTTATTGCCTCATTTTCTAATTTTTCCAAATTTGCTTGGGGCTCCTTTATTTACCTTTGCCCTTCTTACTCTGGGCACCCTGATATCCCTCCCGGTTTTCCGTTTTATTCCGGACATTTTCGCCGTTTTTCAGTCCCCTTTCTCTAAGGAAACATTGGCTACACAGCCCTCGCCACTCCCGGCCGCCTAACCGCGCGTTTTAACGCTCCGGCCGGCGGCCGGATCTACTTTCCCACACTTTCAGTGTGACGGCGGCCATCTTGGATCTCGCGAATCGCGAGACCCGCGGCCGCCATTTTGGAGCCTCACACACACTCGGTTGCTGAGATCTGCAGCTACTCGGATCCTCCAAGGTAAGCATATATATTTATATCCTTTTCTGCTCAGGTTTATGTTAATCCGCCTGTTGTCACATCCAGTTGCTCATACATACCCCATTACTATTTCAGATTGCTATCAACTCACATTGCTCTCATCCAGGCAGGGGTCCCCACAGACAGTCTCTGTTACTCCTGTGGTATATGTGCACTATAGGGCTCAATACCCTGTGCTCCTTGGGGTGAAACCCCATAAAGGTGAATGCCTATCAGAGCTCTACTGTTGTAACCTCTGTATACTGGGTGCTGCCCAGGCTGCCTATCAGAGCTCTACTGTTGTAATCTCTGTATACTGGGTGCTGCCCAGACTGCCTATCAGAGCTCTGCTCTTGCAACCTCTGTATACTGGGTGCTGCCCAGACTAAAAACCCAATACTACCCTGCTGGGGTTATATCTGGTACTGCTGGTACCATAACTACCGTAGGATACTCTCCTAACGTTGACCCCTGCCTTACTGCCCTTTTAACAGTGCCAAGTCCTTTCCTAACATTATGGAAGACTCACAAACTACCCCAGTGGATTTTCAATCCATGGTTAATGCAGCAGTGGCCGCGTCTATGGAAAAGGCCCTATCACACGTGATGGCCGCTCAATCAGAACGCTCCAAACCACGCCACACACGCCAAGACACTGAGTCTGAAGACTCTGAAACCCAGTCTAAAGACGACACCCGGGGTAGTAAACGCCATTGGAAAGGGGAAAAAGACCCCAAATTGAACAAAGGCAAAAGACCCACCAAGCGGAGCAAAACGACAACATCTGTCGCCCCTTGCTCCTACCCAAGTTCTATCCTCAGAGGAGGAAGAAGATATCGATGGCACTATGGCCATCTTGGATGAATGGCAGGCTAACGCGTCCCATTCTGACGACGACGCCTGGGACTCAAGATCTAAACCCTTTCATGCAGGGGATTCAGACTCTCTCGCTGCAGAATGGCAATGGACAGGGGACAACACCCTGCCTCAGGATGAAGCTATCCTGGACCCCATGGGCCAGACACTCTTCGATCCACGTAACATCAGACACCCCCGCTCGACAGACTGGACACCACCAGAACACCTGGCTAAGTTTATGCACTTATGGATGCGTAAACCCATGGACAAGGTAGTTCGTAACCGACTGAGATCGGAATGCCCCCGCCCTTCCCTACCAGATCAAGTAGCCATGACACCTGAATTTGACCAAGTAATCACTACTTTCATGAGTAGAGGCGGTCACAACCCCCGCCGCGGGGTGGAGAGGGGATTCAAAGGAGTCCAAGACAAACTCTTAGATACCTCCGGACCCCTATCACGCATCATGTACCTAGCAGACGATGCTTTCCAACGGGCAGACCAATTCGATGCCGACATGGTCAGGGAATGGGCTCATGATATCCGCGAATGGGCTCAACGCGGTTTTTGTTTCCTCGGAAACGCAAATGTGGCCCTCTCATCTGAGAGGCGTAAGGCAGCACTTCTCCGAATAGACGGGAAGTTGGTGGATTTGGGCACCAAGGACGTGGCACCAAGGACGTGGCAGATCCCGATTCACTCCAGGTAAGCTATCATCTACCTATGACCACTTTGCATGCAGGTCGTCTCTCTCTTTTCTTTCAGAACTGGACGACCATTTCGTCAGACGCTTGGATACTCCAGACGGTACAGGGATACATCATAGATTTCGTCAGTACACCTTACCAAGAGTCCCCACCACGACCGATCAACTGTTCGACAGAGGACTCAAAGCTCATCCAAGCCGAACTTCAGGAACTCTACAACAAAGGGGCGATAGAACCCGCCACAGACACCGGAGGATTCTTCAGCAACATTTTCTTAGTGAAAAAGAAGACAGGAGACCTCAGACCGGTCATAAACCTACGTACACTCAACGCTCACGTGGTCTACCGCCACTTCAAAATGGAGGGAATCCACCTTTTACGGGACCTCCTACAAGACGGCGACTGGTTCACAAGATTGGACCTCAAGGATGCCTACCTGTCAGTACCGGTACATATCGACAGCAGATACTTCCTCCGCTTCCTGTGGAACGACCAACCATGGCAATTCACTTGCCTCCCTTTCGGCCTCAGTTCGGCCCCATGGTGTTTCACCAAACTGTTGAAGCCGGTAGTTACTCATCTGCGCGCAAGAGGAATTCGCTGCATTATATACCTGGACGACCTCCTAATCTTCTGCTCCGTCAAGTCAAGACTCAGACTACACACACGTTTTGCCATGGAACTCCTAGAATCCCTAGGGTTTACGATAAACCATCAGAAATCCGCTACAACTCCGTCCCAAACCATACAGTTCCTGGGTTTCGAAATCGACTCGGTCTCCAGCACGCTCCGACTACCGACAACCAAGATCGCAGCGATTCGGAAGGAAATCCGCAAGACGATCCGATGCCAATCAGTTCCCCTACGCAACCTAGCTCGAATCGTAGGCCTTCTCTCGGCATCCATCCAGGCCATTTTCCCGGGCCCGCTCCACTACAGGGCGATGCAACGCCTCAAAGCATCCTTCCTCCGCCGGAACCCCACTTACGATCAACCCGTACCAGTGACGGCAGAAGTCCGGGAGGAACTTCAATGGTGGCTGGACAGCATGCAGGCCTGGAACGGCCGAGCTATCTTCGGCGAAACCCCAGATTTCGTACTGGAGTCGGACGCCAGCCTTTGGGGTTGGGGCGCCACGAGCGAGGATGTATCGACAGGGGGAACCTGGACTCCACAGGAACTCAACCTACACATCAACTGCCTCGAACTACTGGCAGGCTCCTTCGCCATACGCAGTCTGGCAAAGGACAAATCGAATTGTTGCATTCTCCTCAGGATGGACAACATCTCAGCCGTCCGCTACATCAACCGCTTAGGCGGAGCCCGCTCACGACTCCTATCCGAACTCACGAAAGAGGTGTTCGACTTCTGTCTCCCACGCAACATTTCCCTCAAGGCGGAATACCTCCCAGGGGAGACGAATTTAACAGCCGACTGGTTCTCTCGACATTGGAGAGACGGCAGCGATTGGATGCTGGATCCAGAGATATTCAATGCCCTCTCGAGAAGGAGAGGACCCTTCCATCTAGACCTCTTTGCATCCCGCAACAACAGACAAACGCCAGACTTCTTCAGCTGGCTCCCGGACCCAGAATGCAGAGCAGTGGACGCTTTCCTCCAGACCTGGCCCCCCTTCGGCGCCTACGCATTTCCCCCATTCGCCATGATAGCGAGGACTCTCCACTATCTGAAGACACACCAGATCTCTCTGCTCCTGATTACCCCCCTATGGCAGAGTCAACCGTGGTTCCCGGACCTGCTAGCGCTATCCTACGCAGATCCGCTCTTACTACCATCCCATCCGACTCTCCTCAGGGATCCGAAGGGGAACCCCCACCCGCTGATAATGGAAGAGAGACTCTCCCTGGTGGCTTGGACTCTTTCCGGGGCACCTGGCGAGTCAGCGAACTATCGCAGACTGCTAGGGACCTCTTATGGGAGTCGTGGGCACCGGGGACGAGACTATGCTACATCTCTGCTTGGACCTCCTGGTCCTCTTGGTGCTTGGAACGGGATCTCAATCCACTTACGGCACCTATTCCCACCGTCCTGAACTTCCTGACGTCACTTTTTACAACAGGAAAATCTTATAGGACCATTAACGTAGTCCGATCAGCGATCTCAGCGGCCCATATCCCCATCCAAGGAATTCCAGTGGGCAAGGATCCTATGGTATGTAGACTACTGAGGGCCATGCGACTCAAACGCCCTCCGGCCCCCAAATACAATCAACTATGGGATGTGGACCTCGTCCTCAACTTCTTAAGAGAATGGCCGCCTAACGACAGACTCTCACTCCGCCAACTTTCAGCCAAAATGACGGTGTTGCTCTGCCTAGTTTCCTTTCGTCGGGTATCCGACGTTAGAGCCTTCGAAGCCAATGCCTTCTCAATGGATCCTGAAGGGGTGACATTCCATGTCTCCCGACGCACCAAATCTAACTCTACCACTATTTTTTACCCCTTTTTCCTCACGGAACCCCAATTGTGCGTGGTCGCAACCTTACGCAGCTACATGACGGCTACCGCCTCTCTCCGCCCGACTCCCTCCGGTCAACTTCTGATCTCCTATGTCAAACCTCACAATCCAGTTTCCTCTACCACTCTCGCTAGATGGGTACGCTGGATCTTGTCACTAGCAGGCGTAGACGCCTCTTTCGGGGCACACTCGGTGAGAGGCGCGGCTGCTTCTTCGGCCTTTTCAGCCGGAGCTTCACTATCAGATGTCCTACGCTCAGCTGACTGGTCCCGCGAATCCACTTTCCGGACCTTCTACTTTAGACCGAACTCCTGCGCGGCTTTTTCCTTATTACATCAGCGTTAAAAATGCAAAATACGAAGCCTCCTGTCATGTAATAAAATTGAAGATTATGCTAGCTTTAGTGTACTAATAATCTTAATTTTAATAAAGACAGGAGGCGAGTATTTTCCCACCCATACCCACCCTTTCGGTCTTCAAATTTTCTATACTGTCCTTCTCCTATTCTCCTATCTTCTACTAGGATCTAGTCTCTGCTCTCCCTGCATATTCGACTGTTCTACGCATTCTGTAAATATCTTAAGTCATGATTGTTGTGCCCTATGTTTCTTTAGAAGGAAATGTATGTATTACCGATATATTACTATTTAATTATATAATCTTACATAAAAATACTGTACGAAAGTCTCCCATGCTTTCAAAGTCTCTCGACTAGTACCTAACCTATTCCACACTCTCGTTTCAGCGTAACTCAACGTGGACCTCCAACTATCGCTACGTGGATTATCCCAAGTTTATCCTAACTGGTTTGGATTGATTCCCCAAGTTTCCCTTACACTCCACATGGATGGTCCTAAGACTCTCGGATTTATTCTTCTGTTACAGACCCAAGACTGGCTTTCGAATCAACATTATTTGAACTTTGCCGTCTGCGATGTCGCTAGTTGAAAGAGGGGGAGGAGCCTGTTCACTGGGAATACTATACCTCCTACTGTTTTTTGATTGGTTCTTGTTATCACTTTCTTTACTGCTATGGAGTTTTAGTAAAGAGAGATATGCAAAATACTCGCCTCCTGTCTTTATTAAAATTAAGATTATTAGTACACTAAAGCTAGCATAATCTTCAATTGTTTCAATGTTCTGTTGATGCAATTCAGAGCACGCTTCCTGGAACCTCTTTAATAATGTATACATATAGGTACGCTAACCATACTACTAAAAAAAAATGTTCTCTTTAGATTGAACGGCGCACCACTTTATAAAGATGCAAATGCCGTAAGCACTATAGCAAACCTTCAGACTCGGTTCTTATAACGAAACAGCCTGATTGCTTTGTAATTGATTAAAGTAACTTAATGTTCCAGGAAAGAGTACATTAAATAATATTTGACTAACAAAGACATGCACAAGTTTGGTGTCCAGATTATAATACATTAAGACATTAATATGAATGAATGTGCACTAATGTCATATTTAATAAATAAAATGCACAGAAAACTAAAACCTCAGTAGTCAAATGTCATAAGAAATTAAGAAATTATTCAAAGTCATGTTCGCCCCCCCTAATACAGCTCTGGATCCCATCCCATTACATATTCTGCAGGGCAAAACGAAATCCGCACTATGACATGTAAACTATTAACAAAAAAAGGCCTTTTTTTTTTTTAAATAAAATGCATTGCCTTAAAGGATTACTATAGTGTCAGGAAAACAAACTTGTTTTCCAGACACTATATAATCCTTAGGTCCCCCCCTCCCTCATGGCCCCCCTTCCGCTGGGTTGAAAGGATTAAAACACCTTCAGCCTACCTTTACCCAGCGCAGGGCTCCCTCGGCACTGGTGACCTCCCCTCCCCCTCTGACCAGGGCCGGACTGGGGATACAAAGCAGCCCTGGAAAAGAAAATCTATGCCAGCCCCATAAGTCATTGCGCCATATATTGTCGCATGTAATATGTAAGGCTATGTCTTGCCATCCCAGATGATTGAGTAATATATATATATATATATATATCAAATATATATTGCTTTTTATAATATAAAATATTGGTCCTTTCAGAGTAAAACGTTTAATTATACAGTAAGCATACTCACATGCAGACACAGACAATCTCACTGACACACGCAAGCTCATTGATACACAGCATCATAGACAAACAATCTCACTGATATGGATAAGCTCATTGACATAAAAACACAAGCTCACTCACTAGCAGGCACACACACACACACGCAAGCAAGCTCACTCACTAGCAGACGCACACACACAGCTTAATGTAGTGGTTCTGGTGTCTACAGCCTGTCCCTGCAGGCTTTTCAATGTAAACACTGACTTTTCAGAGAAAAGGCAGTGTTTACATTGCTTCCTAGTGACACCTCTAGTGACAGACACTCATACGGTCACTAGAGGTGCTTCCTGTGTCAGTGCGGATTGGCTGAGATCATCAAGCTTGATGATCTCAGCCATAGAGGCAGGGCCAGTCGAGGGGAGACCAGAACGACGTTGGGAAAAAAAAAAGGTGAGTTAAAACACTATTTTTAAAAACACACACAGACACACAAATACACCACGACACACACACATACCTTGACAGACACACACACACACACCTTGACAGACACACACATAACATGACAGACACACACACACACCATGACACAGTCACACCATGACACAGACACACACCATGACACAGACAGACACACACACACACACACACCATGACAGACACACACACACCATGAGACACACACACACATCATGACAGACAGACACACACACCATGACACAGACAGACACACACACCATGACACAGACAGACACACACACACATCATGACAGACACACACACCATGACACAGACACACACACACACCATGACAGACAGACATAAACCATGACACAGACAGACACACACACCATTACAGACAGACACATAATTGTTGCTACCTGTGCTGGCGGCCGCAGGGAGAACTCTTCTGGCGGCCACAGGGGGAGCTGTCTGTCCTGGCAGCCGCAGGGGGACCTGGCTCTTCTGGCAGCCGCATGGGGGGCTGTCTGTCTCTGTCTCTGCTCCCCAGCGCGCAGCTTAATGAGACCGGGGCCGGAATATGACATCATATTCCAGTCCCGGTCTTATTAAGTAGTGCGCAAGGGCAGGGGAGCAGAGACAGAACAGCCAGCTCCCCCTGCGGCCGCAGGTCACCTAGATGTCTCCCCAGCCACAGGTGCCGACGGCCCACCGGGAAATTTCCTGGTATCCCAGTGGGCCAGTCCGGCCCTGCCTCTGACGTCCGCTCCCGAGTGGAGCCGAATGCGCATCCGTGGCCGGAGCCGAACGCACATTAAAAACACCCATAGGAAAGCATTTCTCAATGCTTTCCTATGGACGTTCTGCTTGCTCAATTCGATTTTTGCATTGAGCGTCGGGGAAGCGCCTCTAGCGGCTGTCAGGAAGACAGTCACTAGAGGCTGGATTAACCCTGCAATGTAAACATAGCCATTTCTCTGAAACGGCTATGTTTACAGCTGCATGGTTAAAACCTGGAGGAACTGGCACTCACACCACTACATTGAGCTGAAGTGGTCTGAGTGACTATAATGGTCCTTTAATATAGTCTGTTTGAGATGATTACATTGCATATCCCTGCTATTGGCATTATAGCAGCTTTCAAACTTAATTAAAAACACACTCCAAGCAAGTGGGCTATAGTGGTTATGGTGACAAGTCTTCCGGGCACCCTCCCAGAGTAAGTAGTCAAAATTTTAAAGAATGGTTACCTGACTTTTCGCTGAGCGCCTTCTTCCACCTCCACTGTCTCTGCCTCTGATGACATAGGAGGGAAGAAGTGACATTTGATAAAGGGGAGATAGTGCTATTATCTAAAGTGAAAATTCAAAGTGAATTTCAAGTTTAAGGCCGAAATAAGAGAACTGGAAAATTAAAATTAATTATATACAGTTTAATGCTTGACATGAAATGAGCTTAAAGTCTTAGTACAGGACCAATCAATTTAGGGCATCATAGGGCTGTCTAAAGCCGGAGAGTGTAACTAGCTCATGGCACAAAAGCACAGATATCTCAGTATGTTCAGGGTGTCAAGCAGAAACGCTACACATACCGACTCCTACCACCATGACCACTTCTAAAAGCAGAAGTGGTCATAAATGTTGGAATAAATATTTATAAATTGGAATAACCCTTTAAAGATATTTGCCTTTGAATATTTATAGTATGCCTCCCGACAGTCCTGCTTTTGGTGTGACACTCCTGATTTAGGGGTCCTGTCACACTGTCCTGTTTTAGTCCCTGGTGTCCTATATCTGGGAACACCAAAGAACAGTACCTGGACAGCACAGTGTGAGAGCATCATTAGGTATGCTGTGCAGTGGGCACTAGGACCATGCAAAGAGCGCTTTCGTATTGCTCCCCGCATGTTACTGTGGGGATGGCCAGGCATGCATTTCACAGATGGACTACTATGGGTGTTGCTGGTGATGCCCCCACACAGCGGTGTATCCTGGTTTTGTGCTGCCACAGGCACACACACTCACACTAACAGGCAAACACACACACAGTCAAACACACACACACACTAACAGACACACATTAACAGACACACACACTAACAGACACACACAGCCAGGCACACACAGTCAGACACACACAGTCAGACACACACAGTCAGACACACACACACACTAACATTAACATATATATATATTTTTATTTAACCTCCCCCCCAGCCTCTTTACCTTTGGGAATGCTGGGGGGGGGGGGGTCTCTTTCTCCCTGGTGGTACAGTGGCTGCTGGGCTGGTTGCAGGGCGGGCTGCTGGGCTGGCGGGCGGCGCTGGCGAGGGAGCTCTTCCTCTGAGCTCTCTGCTCAGCTCCCTTGCGCGCCGCCCGCAGAGTGAGGCTGGGAGCCGGAATATGACGTCATATTCCGGCTCCCAGCCTCACTCTGTGGGCGGCGTGCGAGGGAGCTGAGTAAAATCTTTACAAATGGTTTAAAACAGTTTTAAAAATGTAAATTGTTTACAATATATATATATATAAGCTTGGTACAAATGTATTAAAGAGAATACTCTACACAATTAGAAGACTTGATTCATTATACAGTTACTTTTTAATTGCTACGGTTACAATAATACAAAGAGAATGAATTCTCTTACAGATATTAATCATTATAGGCACCCAGACCACTTAAGCTCAATGAAGTGGTCTGGGTACCAGGTCCCCCAGGTTTTAACCCTGCAAAAGGGACACTATAGTCACCAGTAGTGATGTACCGAACTGTTCGCTGGCGAATAGTTCCCGGTGAACATAGCGTGTTCGCGTTCGCCACGGCGGGCGAACACATGCACGGTTCGATCTGCCCCCTATTCGTCATCATTGAGTAAACTTTGACCCTGTGCCTCACGGTCAGCAGACACATTCCAGCAAATTAGCAGCAGACCCTCCCTTCCAGACCCTCCCACCTCCTGGACAGGAGGACACCTCCTGGACATCCATTTTAGATTCATTCTGAAGCTGCATTCTTAGATAGAGGAGGGAAAGTGTAGCTGCTGCTCATTTGATAGGGAAATTGATAGCTAGGCTAGGGTATTCAGTGTCCACTACAGTCACTACACTACAGTTTTTTGTTTTTTTTTTCTGTGTAATGTAATTGCAATTGCCTGCCTGCCTGCCAGCTTCTGTGTCAGGCTCACAGTGGATACTGTGCCCACTTGCCCAGTGCCACCACTCATATCTGGTGTCACAATAGCTTAAGCTTGCATTTAAAAAAAAAAAAAAAATTTCACTGTAATAGATTGAATAGCAGTTAGTTGTCTGCAAGCATCTGGGTGTCAGGCCTTCAGCGTGTACTCTGCCAACCTCTGCCAGTGTACTTTGCCACTCATATCTGGTGTCACAATAGCGTGCCTTTAAAAAGAAAAAAGTTTTTCACTGTAAGCTAATAGCAGTTAGTTGTCTGCAAGCGTCTGGGTGGCAGGCCTTCAGCGTGTACTCTGCCAACCTCTGCCAGTGTACTTTGCCACTCAAATCTGGTGTCTCTATAGCGTGCCTTTAAAAATAAAAAAAGGTTTTCACTGTAAGCTAATAGCAGTCAGTGTCCTTAAAGCGGGTGTCAGGCCTTCAGCGTGTACTCTGCCAACCTCTGCAAGTGCACTTTGCCACTCATATCTGGTGTCACTATAGCGTGCCTTTAAAAAGAAAAAAAGTTTTTCACTGTAAGCTAATAGCAGTCAGTGTCTTTAAAGCGGGTGTCCGGCCTTCAGCGTGTACTCTGCCAACCTTTGCAAGTGCACATTGCCACTCATATCTGGTGTCACAATAGCGTTGATTTAAAAACAAAACATTTTTTTTCACTGTTATAGATTGAATAGCAGTTAGTTGTCTTCAAGCGGGTGTGTCAGGCCTACAGCGTGTACTCTGCCAACCTCTGCCACTGCACAGTGCCACTCATATCTGGTCGCACAGTATCTTGCACGCATAGTACCACTAATCCACAAACAAATGACAGGCAGAGGAAGGCCACCCCGCAGGGGCCAACGTGGTCGTGGTGCTGTGATTCCCTTTTGCCCTAGAATAATGCCCAGTTTTCAGAGGCCACGTACCCTGAACTTGAAAAGTTCTGAGGACATAGTTGACTGGCTAATACAGGACACCCAATCTTCTACAGCCGCTTCACTTGGTATGTCAGAGGAGTTATTTACACATCCGTTTGAAGAAAAGAGTGATGCGCAACCATTATTGCCAGAGGATGTAGATAACAGGGATATATCTCAGGCAGGCAGCATTACACACATGGACGTACGGTGTGATGAAGAAGATGTTGTACCCGCTGCTGCTTCCTTTGCTGAGTTGTCAGATACAAGTGAAGCGGTTGATGATGACGATGCATCCATGGATGTCATGTGGGTACCCGCTTGGCAAGAAGAAGAACAGGGCGAAAGTTCAGATGGGGAGACAGAGAGGAGGAGGAGGAGACGAGTTGGAAGCAGGGGGAGGTCGTCGCAAGGAGCTAGTGGCACAGTCAGACAGCATGCATCGGCACCCGGGGTCAGCCCGACAGCACGCCAATCAACGCATGCTGTGTCCACCACCAGAATGCCGTCATTGCAGAGCTCAGCAGTGTGGCATTTTTTTGTGTGTCTGCAACTGACAACAGCGATGCCATTTGCAACCTGTGCCAAAAGAAACTGAGTCGTGGGAAGTCCAACACCTAGGTACAACTGCTTTGCGTAGGCACATGATCGCACATCACAAACGCCTATGGGATCAACACATGAGTACAAGCAGCACACAAACTCAAAGCGGCCATCCTCCTCCTGGTCCAGCATCTTCAGCCACGTCAACCACTGCTGTCCTCCTTGCCCCTTCTCAACCATCCGCCACTCCGTCTCTCGTCTTGAGCAGTTTCTGCTCATCTGCCCACAGCCAGGACATGTTTGAGCGTAAGAAGCCAATGTCAGAAAGTCACCCCCTTGCCCAGCGTCTGACAGCTGGCTTGTCTGAACTATTAGCCCGCCAGCTTTTACCATACAAGATGGTGGAGTCTGAGGCGTTTAAAAAATTTGTAGCTATTGGGACACCGCAGTGGAAGGTACCCGGACGAAATTTCTTTTCACAAAAGGCAATACCCAACCTGTACTCGATTGTGCAAAAGGAAGTAATGGCATGTCTGGCACACAGTGTTGGGGCAAGGGTCCATCTGACCACTGATACCTGGTCTGCAAAGCATGATCAGGGCAGGTATATCACCTACACTGCGCATTGGGTAAACCTGCTGACAGCTGCCAAGCATGGAATGCGTGGCTCTGCAGAGGAGTTGGTGACACCGCCACGACTTGCAGGCAGGCCTGCTGCCACCTCCTCTACTCCTCCTACTCCATCCTCTTCCATAACCTCCTCGGCTGAGTCCTCTTCTGCTGCTGCGTCTTGCTCCACATCAACGGCACACCCCCAGCTCCCCAGGTACTATTCCACATCCCGGATACGGCAGTGTCACGCCGTCTTGGGTTTGACTTGCTTGAAAGCTGAGAGTCACACTGGACAAGCACTCCTGTCCGCCGTGAACGCACAGGTGGAAAAGTGGCTGACTCCGCAGCAACTGGATATCGGCAAAGTGGTTTGTGACAACGGAACAAATTTGTTGGCGGCATTGAAGTTGGGCAAGTTGACACATGTGCCGTGCATGGCACATGTGTGTAATCTGATCGTACAACGCTTTGTGCATAAGTACACAGGCTTACAGGACATCCTGAAGCAGGCCAGGAAGGTGTGTGGCCATTTCAGGTGTTCCTACACGGCCATGGCGCACTTTGCAGATATCCAGCGGCAAAACAACATGCCAGTGAGGCGCTTGATTTGCGACAGCCCGACACGTTGGAATGCAACACTCCTAATGTTCGACCACCTGCTCCAACAAGAAAAAGCCGTTAATGAATATTTGTATGACCGGGGTGCTAGGACAGCCTCTGGGGAGCTGGGAATTTTTTTGCCACGTTACTGGATGCTCATGTGCAATGCCATGCGTCCTTTTGAGGAGGTGACAAACCTAGTCAGTCGAACCGAAGGCACCATCAGCGACATCATACCATTTGTTTTCTTCCTGGAGCATGCCCTGCGAAGAGTGCTGGATCAGGCCGTAGATCAGCGTGAAGAGGAAGAGGAAGAGTTGTGGTCACCACCACCACCAGAAACAGCCTTATCAGCATCGCTTGCTGGACCTGCAGCAACGCTGGAAGAGGATTGTGAGGAAGAGGAGTCAGAGGAGGAATGTGGCTTTGAGGAGGAGGAGGAAGACCAACCACAACAGGCATCCCAGGGTGCTCGTTGTCACCTATCTGGTACCCGTGGTGTTGTACGTGGCTGGGGGGAAGAACATACCTTCATTGAGATCACTGAGGAGGAGGAAAGGTAAATGAGTAGCTCGGCATCCAACCTTGTGCAAATGGGGTCTTTCGTGCTGTCGTGCCTGTTGAGGGACACTCGTATAAAAAGGCTGAAGGAGAACGACCTGTACTGGGTGTCCACGCTACTAGACCCCCGGTATAAGCAGAAAGTGGCGGAAATGTTACCAAATTACAACAAGTCGGAAAGGATGCAGCATTTGCAAAATAAATTAAAAAGTATGCTTTACACAGCGTATAAGGGTGATGTCACAGCACAACGGGAATCTAACAGGGGGAGAGGTGAAAGTCATTCTCCTCCTCCCACGACCACGCCGGCAAGGACAGGACGCTTTAAAGACGTGTTGTTGATGGAGGACATGCAGAGCTTTTTAAGTCCTACGCATCGCCACAGCCCTTCGGGATCCACCCTCAGAGAACGACTCGACCGACAGGTAGCAGACTACCTCGCCTTAACTGCAGATATCAACACTCTGAGGAGCGATGAACCCCGTGACTACTGGGTGTGCAGGCTTGACCTGTGGCCTGAGCTATCCCAATTTGCGATAGAACTTCTGGCCTGCCCCGCTTCAAGTGTCCTGTCAGAAAGGACCTTCAGTGCAACAGGAGGTATTGTCACTGAGAAGAGAAGTCGCCTAGGTCAAAAAAGTATAGATTACCTCACCTTTATTAAGAGGAATGAGGGATGGATCCCGAAGGGACTGACAGTGGGCGATACATTCGACTAAAAAAGGCCTGATGAGATGAGCTGCCTTGGGCTAAAAATGGTCCACACGCTGCTGTATTTTAGCTCTGAATGCCGGTTGACTTGCGTGACTTATCCGCCACCAACTAGGGTTCAAGCCGCAATGTTTTAGGACACTTTCTGCCTGGGAAACAAACATCAATTTTTATGGCCGCGGCTGCAACAATACCTAATTTTTGTGTACATGCCTAATTTTTCGGCCCTCTGGTGCTGCACTGTGGCTTCAAAAACCAAACCAAAAAAAAGGCACATAACAGGGATTAAACTGATAGGAATAGTACTACTTAACACACCACTCCTATCTGGTGGCACATTAGATTGCACACGCAGTGCCCCCAAATTTGAAGTATGAGGACCAATCAAGCATCTTTTTCCATCTCCCGGTTCCTAAAATCGATGCCATATACACGTCCCCTGATAGGGCGCCAGCTCGTTATTCTCTTGGGCGCCAGCTCGTTATTCTCTTTTTCACTTCACTAGGGACACTTTACTGCACTATGGGCACTTAGACCCACTCTTTGTCTTGCACACTGTTATTCCTAGCCAGCATCTGTGATGGGAAATCAGGCAGTCATCTAAACGTTTAGACTGAGCTTTAGCTTAGAACACCCTTGAAAGTGTTTAAGGAGATTAGGGCTAGTTTAGAGGATTCTTCTTAGACCTCTGAGTCTTTATAGCCCTTCATTTCTGGAAACTAGCTAAGAGAAAGGGTGGCTGTGTGTCTGTGATACATTTAACTTTATATCACCTTATTGACACTTTATCACTCCAGTCTCCATACTCTCTGCCTATACCCATCTATTTAGAGGGAATTTCCTTGCCCCTGCCAACATTATATAATCGGTAATAGTATTACCATTATTACACAATTAGGTGTCTGAGGACAGGTGTCAATCCATATCTGCCAAGTGACCCTATGTAGGGGGAACAGTCCCTATTCTGCTCTGTGTCAGTGTGTATCAGGGATCCTTAGGATAGGTGTCAATCCATACCTGCCAAGTGACCCTATGTAGGGGGAACAGTCCCTATTCTGCTCTGTGTCAGTGTGTATCAGGGGCTCTGAGGACAGGTGTCAATCCATATCTGCCAAGTGACCCTATGTAGGGGGAACAGTCTCTATTCTGCTCTGTGTCAGTGTGTATCATGATCTCTGAGGACAGGTGTCAATCCATATCTGCCAAGTGACCCTATGTAGGGGGAACAGTCTCTATTCTGCTCTGTGTCAGTGTGTATCATGATCTCTGAGGACAGGTGTCAATCCATATCTACCAAGTGACCCTATGTAGGGGGAACAGTCCCTATTCTGCTCTGTGTCAGTGTGTATCAGGGATCCTTAGGATAGGTGTCAATCCATATCTGCCAAGTGACCCTATGTAGGGGGAACAGTCCCTATTCTGCTCTGTGTCAGTGTGTATCAGGGTCTCTGAGGACAGGTGTCAATCCATATGTCAAGGTGTCAATATGTCATATGTCAGGTGTCAATCCATATCCATTGTGATTTAGAAATGTTAGGTGATTTATGCCCTTTATGGATTAAAACCAGACTTTGCATCAACTGTGTAATTTTCCATGGGAGTTTTGCCATGGATCCCCCTCCGGCATGCCACAGTCCAGGTGTTAGTCCCCTTGAAACAACTTTCCCATCACTTTTGTGGCCAGAAAGAGTCCCTGTGGGTTTTAAAATTCGCCTGCCCATTGAAGTCAATGGCGGTTCGCCCAGTTCGCCGGTTCACGAACGTTTGCGGAAGTTCGCGTCCGCCGTTCGAGAACCGAAAATTTTGTGTTCGCGACATCACTAGTCACCAGAGCAACTACATCTTATTGAATTTGTTCTGGTGAGTAGAATCATTCCCTTCAGGCTTCTTGCAGTAAACACTGTCTTTTCAGAGAAAATGCAGTGTTTACATTACAGCCTAGTGATAACTTCACTGGCCACTGCTTAGATGGCTGTTAAAGCTGCTTCCTTGGACAGTGCTGCAGAGTAAGCAACACTGCCATTCTGTGTCTCCACCCTCTGCATGGAGACATTGAACTTTCCTCATAGAGATGCATTGATTTAATGCATCTCTATGAGAAGATCCTGATTGGCCAGGACTGTGTTTGACTTCCTTGACAGTTTCAGCCAATCCTATGAGGAAGCACTGTGATTGGCTCAGACCACCAGTTCTGATGATGTCAGCAGACAGGGTCAGTTCACAGGCAAACAGTGGCAGAGCCAGGAGCTGTAGGCTTGAATACAAGTAGGATTTTACTATATTTAGGGAGGCAAGAAGGGGCCAAAGGGGCTAGATGGTGATTTTAATACTATGATCTCAAGTATACATGTTTGTGTTCCTGACCCTATAGTGCTCCTTTAAAATATAAAATAAAATAAAAAAGTAAATCTACACAAAACCACCAACCATCTGCTGACAGCAAGTAAAACCCTACTGAGAGTTAATACACCCGGTCCGAATATGGTATAAAGTGACCTGAAAGACCTACGAGTTCTATAAGTACAATCTTACGGTACCAACCATAACAACTTGCTCAGAGACACGCGTGCCTCATTGCCTGTTGGCTTAAACGTCTCCTGTGCATGCGATGTGGGATTACAACCTGTAAACAAATACAATAAAAAAAACAGACCCCGTAGCCATATGATAAATAACTACACAGACCGAACCTAAATCACTGGGAACGCACCATCCCTCATAAAGCCGCTACACACTCACATATGTTTACATCTTGTCATTAATAAGGGTTAACGAAACTTGATTCAAAACTGGCATGTTTAACTCAACCGGACCTGCGAGTCCAACGCGGACAATGTATAAATATCAACTGTTCCTAACATTTCTGGAGGCCTGCGCGCTTCGCTGTTTGAATTGCTCATTTGTTCCATGTTAATGCTGCCATGAAAAATAACAAAAAAAAAACCAATAAAAATGATATTTACTTAAAAAATGTATCTAACAATAAAAGAAAACAAAAAATAAGCATGACTATAAAAATAAACAATATATACATATATGAGAATAACAAAAATGTTAGAATAAAAAAATAAAAAAAAGTAAATAAGACCAATAATATATACATGTAAAATTAACAAAGAAAATATAAATATATATGTGAATAACAAAAAATGTGAGCATGGAAAATAAAAAGTTAATTAAAAAGTGATTTACTAAACAATATGTTTATGAATACATTTCAGAGAAATTATAGTTTTTAACTTTTAATGTGGCCAGCTGCCACATAACATAATAACCCTGCTTGTTTTAACTATATGCCCACTCGCTATGAGAGCTGCCAGTGCGCCAATAGTTCAGATAGTTAAAATTTATTTCTGGATTTTAAGCGCCGAGGCTTGTATTTTATGCATTTCAGCTGTCCGCCAGCATTTGGTCCTGTTGAAATCCAGGTACAAATGTGGCTCACTCAGAGCCAGCATGGCAAAATCCAGACATTGTTAAATCTTATGAAGAATATACTTATTTGTATATAACCATAAGGTTTTGCCGTACGTAACCATAAGGTTTTGCAGTTCTGGCAAGGGCCACTGAGAGTTTTTGTGAATAACACTATGTATAGTCAAATTCAGGCAGAAAGAGCCAAGTTGTGACCACAGTAATTTTTGCCTACATTTTGACATTCGATTTTAATTTGCTAAAATTTAAAGTTAATTGAATAAATCTGTTCATGAACATTTCTTCCGCCTTTTGTATAAAAGTTTTTTTTCTTCATTATAAATGTATTTTTCTTCTGGCGTGTTCTTTTATTGCTAAACAACTCCAGTACTCACTCTCTAGATACTTACAGGAACGCTTCAAACACCAACGCCATTCAAACCGTTTTAGAATGGTTTGACTTCCCACCTGGAGTCCACTGGTCATTGTTCCCCTCCACAACTACAACCAACAGAGAGCTGGACATTCTCTGTCTGAGCTAAGCCCATTAGTGGAAGGGAACGATCAGCTAACCCTCTCAGCCAATGAGCTGGTCCTGCACTGTAGGGCTTAGCTTACAGTTACTAAGCAGGAGCTTCCAGCTCTTTGTTGAAAGTAGTGGAGGCGGGAAGTGGCGCCCAGCAGACACCATGAAAAAGTCAAACAATTCTAAAACAGTTTCACTTCTTACAACGGCCAGGATTCCAGAGCATTCCTGGCACCAAAACCACTACATCTCATGGTATTTCTAGTGTTCATTTAAAGGTTAGTTAAAATATATTAAAAATGGTGTTAAGAACCGTATAGTTATCAAACGCGTTTACTGCTGCCACAATCTAATGGTTGCGAGGATGGATAAACCTACAGCAAAGCTGAGTTAATGTAAAAAGATGTTATGCAAGGGTTGGTTATCAGTACAGCTACCTTTTTTATTTTTATGTGCCCAACACACCTACTGTCCCTAGTCTCTAACACACTACAGCCCGTATTTCACCCCTCTATAACACAACCCCCATCTCACTACACAACAGCCCTTACCCCTTACACTACACACAGTATAGTCCATTTACAGTGACACACAATACAGTCCATCTAACATTTAGACATGGGCACACTTGACAAAAAAAGGAGCACAAATCAATTTGCATGCACTAGAGGAGCTGCAGCCAAATCCTGCTATACCGTGTACAAATTTCCTAGGCAGGTAACAAGAGGTATCATATGCTCATTATGTCATCCCAAGTAAATGTTTTGTGGTAAGTAGGAAGATTTAGCAAAACCAATTTCAAATGGTTTGACATAACATTTAGAATATCCCATTATGGTCTGCAGTGGTTATGGTGTTTGTAGACTGCAGTGGTTATGGTGTTTAGAATATCCCATTATGGAGTGCAGTGGTTATGGTGTTTAGAATATCCCATTATGGACTGCAGTGGTTATGGTGTTTGTAGACTGCAGTGGTTATGGTGTTTAGAATATCCCATTATGGAGTGCAGTGGTTATGGTGTTTGTAGACTGCAGTGGTTATGGTGTTTAGAATATCCCATTATGGAGTGCAGTGGTTATGGTGTTTAGAATATCCCATTATGGAGTGCAGTGGTTATGGTGTTTGTAGACTGCAGTGGTTATGGTGTTTAGAATATCCCATTATGGACTGTAGTGGTTATGGTGTTTGTAGAGTGCAGTGGTTATGGTGTTTGGTGTAACACTGAGCTGTCAGTGATGTAGCAGCATTGTAGGATCCCTATGGCTGCTTTACAGCTGAACACAAATCATTTCCCGGAGGCCCCTCCCATAGGGCGTGTCTGCTGCCCCGAGCGCCCTCTAATGGCAGCAATGCTCCCTGCACGTGAATCATAGCGGGGCCTGCACGCTGTGCGAGGTATTACAGCCCAGGGGACGGGGCTAGTCAGGCAGTCTGTGTTGTCGACTCTGGGGGAGGAGTTCTGGTCAGGAGGGGGCGGTTAGAGGGAGGAGTTTAGCAGAAGCTGATGTAAGGGCTAGTTCAGTCATGGGGCGGGGACTTGTCCAAGCTGGGGGACGGAGCTATGACGTGAGGCAGTGTGTTGGGGGCGGGGCTATGATTCCAAGAGGGGCGGGGTCATGTTTGCGGGCGGTCCAATGAGGCCGTGAGGGCGGGGTCTCTCTGCGGGGGGCGGGGCTGCAGCAGATCGATTCTCAGGCGGACAAAGAGCCGGAGCCTGGCTGCTCTCAGTGGGTCTGGCGATGTGTTGGGCTCCCAGGGGCCGAGCCGGGGAATGAGTGAGCCCATGACTGGCAGGCCGCGGCTTTGAGCCTCCTTCACCATGGCCGCCGCCATCAGCTACACCCCACCATGGTGGGTCAACCTGCTGCACCGGCTCCCCCACCTCAACCTGCACTGGGACACCCTGGAGGGGGACTTCAAACCTGAGGACACCGGCTACCAGCAGGTAAGACCCCGGGGGAGAGGGAGGGGAGAGGGTCACACCATGGAAAGACATGGAAACAGGGGGCCTGGCCCTTTAAATGGCCCCCTCCCCCACTTAGCCTTGACTCTCAGAGAATTAAAGGAGGGGGGGGGATCTAAAAGGTAGACAGACACCTCAGCTATTACAGGACTACAACTCCCATGAGGCATTGCCAGCAGCTAGAGGGGGGTCTACCTCCCCCATTCTGCATAATCAGCTGTAATGCTGACCCCTCACTGTAACACAGAAGCTGTTCTCCTTTAGTAAACTGCTATTGTGTCTACATTTACCTTAATATTCTAAATATGGAATTCTCACTTTAAAAAAAAAAAAATATATATCACAAATACATCCCCTGACTGTAATGATTGCTGTTGCTAGTCTGTGTGTGTGATTGAGTGGATGAGATAATGTCCACATTAAGATACAATAGAAGGAAATACCACATATGGTGTCCCTGTGCTTGATTTGTAAATAAAGTATTTTCTCCATGCAGGGGGTCAGTTTGTTATATTTTCGAATTCACACTGTACCAGCATACTACATATAAACAGCATAACGATTCGAATGTCATCCTTTCACTGCTGAAGATCATGTTACCCATTGTTGAAAAGAATTTAAAAAAAAAAAAAAAAATCACTGTGTGACATGAGAATTATTTATTGACTTCTGTTTTTAAATGGCACCAACATGTTCTGCAGCGTGGTACATTGCTTATAGAAATGATGAGCATTACATAACCAAAAAGGCAATAAAGGCTTTACCCATGGGATCTTAGGGTTTGTGTGTACAGTGCTTTTTTTTTTTTTTTTTTTTTTATATAAAACAAGATACCTCTTACTACAGAGTTTCGTTTTCTTTTCTTTTTTATTTAATGGCTATTATCCATACATATGTGCTTTATATACATGTAATGATTTTAGTTAAGTGATTAGATCTCATGTCTAAAATTATAGCTACTCTACAGGATATATATTTTCTTTCTTATTTCTTTTTCTCCTACCGTGAGAACAATGGTCACCCTGTGTTTGTGTGTTCAATGTGACATTTGCTTGCTATTTTCCATTCGACAGAATTATCCATTTTGTTACAATATTCGTGGATTCGAGCAAAAAATGGCCGACAGTCAGAATGTACATCCCAGAATCCTTGTAGGTCTCCCCCCTCCAGTTTTAGGGTCTAGATTTTGTGTGATATCACTGTCATGCATTGAACGTTTGTGTTTTTTCCTACAGATCTCAAAATAAACCACATTCGTTTAACCCTAAAAGCAAGTCTACGCTATGACTAGCAGTGGGATTAATATTAATTTAGTGCTTAGCTGTCATGCATTGCTAACATTGGTTCCCATCTGCTCTGAGTCCTTCAGTATGTAAAAGTAAAAAAAAAAAAAGTTATTTTTTCATAAGTACGAATCTGCGATGTTTCCCACACCCCCACACATATATAGTGAAAAGAGGAACTTTTAATATTTTGAGATTCTTGTATTTTTTTATTTTTTTTTTAATATATTTTTGTATTTATCATCTAAAAGGAATGTTGTGCATTTGTGTTTCCTGTGATCCTGTGAGTCCTATGAAGTCATGTCAGTGGCTGTGATTTGCCCCCTAAAGCAAGTTTGTCACCTTTTATTTTCGTTTTGCTTTGGAGGAAAATGACCGGATTATTCACTAAACTTTGCGGTTTTGGAAAATTATTTCAGAATTGCAAAATTTAGACATATAGCTGCTCTGGAAAAAGTCAACGCTTGGCTATTTCAGGCTCCGTTTTCCAAGTCCAATTTAATTTGGTAAAAATTTGGAGTTTACTGATTAACTCTGTCAGTTTGTGATCCCAGCCAGCGGAGATTAATGTAAACAAAGGCCAAACACTGACAATCCTGCAATCTCATGCACTTCTTCTAACTGAATCGTGGTTAAAGTCACCTGCAATTGGTTTTTCATAAAGGTTGTTGTTGTTGTTGTTGCGTGATTTTTTTTTTTTTTTTATCACACTGGGTTTTCCAACAATAAAAAGAGAGAGAAGTCAAAATAGGAATTACTTTGTTTCATGTATCATCTGTTTTTTTTTTTTTGCCCTCTGTGTGGCAATAGGTTACGCTTCTCTAGACACATCCTGCCATTTCCCATCAGCTGTCGCTTGCAATGGCTGATGGACAAAGACAACATGTTGCACAGTGCGCTGTAGACTCGCATTGTGCCATTTTGTATTCACCCACATGTGCGACTTTTTAGTAATGATGGGTGCTCTTGGTGGCTCTATCTAGTTAAAGGAGAAGATTTCAGTTCCAACTTATCCCGTTGTAAATGGACGTTTTACGTGTGCAAAAAAGACCTAAAACTGAGTGTCGCTTTAAGATGCATTCTTTTGCGTGGTTTGTCACATCTGTGTGTTTTTATTTCATTCAGCTTGCACATATCATTATCAAGGTAGTGTTGGGCACGGAGGTTAGCATTGTGTGGGCATTACAGCCATTTTTCCACTTGTTCGGTGACCATAAAATTGCTAGGTTAACAAAATGTGGTGGATGCTAAGCCTCTAATGAAAGCATCCATTCTGTAGCACTTTAAAATGGCCTTTGTTTTGTGCCATCCTTTTACTTACTATGTATTGTTTTTACATTTCTGGATAAGCGTTTCAAATGTTTTAATATTTTTGGCATAAACATTTAAATATATATTTTCTTTTCTTTAAAATATCAAAAGATATACATATAAATATTGTTCATAATCCTTCATTTTAAAGGTTTTTTTTTCCCCCCAAAAAAATTAATTCGGGACCTATAAGCCTATATTTCAACTATACAGACTGGTTTGGTGAATCTTCTCAAATGCTTTATTAACTATTGGAATAATTCGGCACCTCCTGAATCAGAATGCAAGTTCCTATGCTGTACGGTGTATTATTAACCATCCCCTTTTGTGAATTTATACAATGATAATGTTCGTACCTGGATACAACTGAAATGCCTTCTGTTGCCCTTCTTGCCTCCTCCAGACTTCATACCTGCATTTTTTTTTTTTTTTTTTTTTTTGGGAAATGGAGAAAACGTTTAGTAAATTCTTCCAAACAAATTGTATTGTATTGCGTAGTATCAACAAGTACATGGTTATTCAAGGGGCCCAGGAATTCTACCATTGTCTGAATTTTGGTTGACACTGTCATCTTGTTTAGCTAGGAGTCACTTGCAGCCATGGATGGCGTGAAGTGCAATATAAAACCTTGTAGTATGTCTTGCTAAATTATTAAGTACGGTAGTTGCGATATAAAAAAAGTAATTAAACACGCTAATTTAGACAGGCGCTCTAACAAGTGGTTATGGTATAAGATGTTTCTGGGTAATAGCCACAGGTAGCCAAACCTATTCTTGAGTAATTTGACAAAACCTGGACCCTTGGTACTGGAATTGCCAAAAAAAAAATTCATTTACATTGTCTCATAAAAATGCAAGGTTAGTTAAAATACAATGATACAGAGATCTCCATGGTCAGGTAGCTCTGCGCGTTTAACATATCATTGTCCAAATTCCACACGGATTATATATATAATTTTTTATTTATTTTTTTTATTTTTATTTTTTTCTTATCCGTGTGGAATTTGGACACTAGGGAGAACCCTCTAGAAAAACATGGAAAACTGGGCTGTAGTGGTTTTGGTATTCTGAAATGTAGTATTGTGCATCAACTGCATAGCCAAAGGAAAATCTACCTCCGGCACAAAATCTCTAAAAAGTTCTGCTTTAGGGACAGTCAGTTTAGGTCACACTGCTTGAAAAGGGTCTGTGATGGAGCAGTTCTCCTTTTGTGCTCCCCCCCATTCATTCCTTCCTGCATTTTATTCCCCAATGGACTGCATGTAAAATAAATACACTTTCTTAGTGTAATAAATCTAAATTCACATTGTTTTCATTTTATAAAAGGAATATGAGATATATATATATATATATATATATACTTGTATTTTTTATTTTAGTTTTTAACCCTGGCTGTGGTGGAGCAATTTTTTAAAGTGTATTTTGTGCTCTAGTCTAGATGGCTTCATGCTTTGACTTTGTTTCACATAGTTTAATTCGCTTTCTCACCTTCTGATTGCGTAAAATTGTTACCCTCTTCATGAGGATAATGAAAGAATCTGTGCACAGCTGTGAGTAATTCCCTTTTTTCTATTGCACTCTTCCTGCCCAAAAATGCTAGAACTTCTTCCGTCTATATATTGGTACCTAATGTCTGGGGAAGGATCGTTGTTATTTGTGGCTTACCTTATAACCCACAACATGCTAGAGTGGCTCAGGGTTATTGCCGGTAAAGAATGTTTTGTAAATGCATAGGTGGAGGTGACACAATGTAAGCCCCATTCCTCAAGAAACATGACCTTGGTCTCTGTATTTGCTGAAAGAGTATATGTTTATGAGGCTGGATTTTAAAAAGAGCCCACAGTGGGACATTTGTGTGTGTGTGTGTGTTAGTTAAAGTACAGCATTATCTATTGGAGCAAGCATTACAGCAGGCAGTGGTTAGGGTAGTGTGCTTTCGTTAAAAAACAAAAAATTAACCATACATTAGACATGTATTTTTTTTTTTTATTAAATCTTTGTCATTTACCAGACAGTTTCTTAAAGGGACACTATAGTCACCAAAACAACTTTAGCTTAATGAAGCAGTTTTGGTGTATAGAACATTCCCTGGTAGCCTCACTGCTCAATTCTCTGCCATTTAGGCGTTAAATCACTTTGATTGTGAACCCTAGTCACACCTCCCTGCATGTGACTTGCACAGCCTTCCTAAACACTTCCTGTAAAGAGTCAGCTAAAGTTTATCCTTCCTTTTATTGCAAGTTCTGTTTAATTTAGTTTTTCTTATCCCCTGCTATTTTAATAGCTTGCTAGACCCTGCAAGACCCTGTATGTGATTAAAGTTCAATTTACAGAGCAAGAGATGGAATTGTTTAAGGTAAATTACATCCCATTGAAAGTGAAACCAGATTTTTTTTTTTTTTTTTTCCCTCACAGGCTGTGTCAAACATAGCCAGGGGAGGTGTGACAAGGTGCTGCATAAACAGAAACAAAGTGATTTAACTCCTACATGGCATTGAATTGAGCAGTAAAACCTGAGAAGCATGATCTATACAGTAAAACCGCTTTATTCAGCTGAAGTCTTTTAGGTGACTATAGTGTTCCTTTAATTTTACAGGCTTTCAGCTGCTCCATGTGCTTCCTATCAGGCTGTCACATTATGTTAAATGTACTTTATGACCCCCAATCAAAATGTAATTCATTAATCAAATAATAATGTCCACATATAAGTATACAAGAATTGAGATTGAGTTATCTGCAAATGGGTTACAACTAGGTGAGAATGTGTAAATAAGATAGTCAATGATCTATGGCTTTTTATTTAAATGTGAAGCTCAGTATGTAAATGGCAAACACTGACTCCTCCCATTATTTCTCATGTACCCTGTGCTAACCTTATTAATCTTGCCACCTGGGTATATGTTTTCCTTAACGTGTGTTCTAATACTGCTTAGATTACTACGGATTTACATCTATTCTAATACTGCGGTATATGAACAGTGCTGCCCAGCAGTTGGTAAGGTTCACATGATGTCAAAGAAATCTGTTAATTTCTGCATGTTCTATGCTTTTATTATTAAACCTGAGAATCACATATAGCTCCTCGTACTGGGATTGGAAGTTAGTGGCTGCGTGAACGCAGTCAACTTGCCCTCGAATTACACCCACAAAGTGTTCTTTGCCGTAGTTCCACAATCAGTTTCCGGTCGCGAAAAACTCATTCCAGCAGAGCTGATTTTCTTAGTGTGCCGACAAGAACCTTTAGTGGTGTAGACGATGTAAGCTCGTTAATTGCATTTTTAAAAAATGTATTTATTTTTCCTTCAGTCTAATTCTTCGTTCATTACCAGGCGTTTGTGCTGTGCAGTGATTATGATTTTCATTTCTCATCGGGTTAAAAGTAATTGCCTGCTGGCTCCTAGACCTCTTTACGCTTCCCTCCTGACATCATAGAGGTTAAATTAGATCTGCTGCAATCCCTTTGGTGGAAGACACAGAATTCTCAGCTAGTGCTTCTTGTGCTCTTAAATACTACATTAAGACAAGATCAGAGTGTTTTAATGTCGATGTATGATGGATACTGTGTTCCCTTGTTGAAATAGTATTTCTCGTTCATTTATTTCTGTATTGTGGTTAGTGATGTTAATGTGTTGATGCAAATGGACCACTCTTTCAATTTTAAATAGATTGTATGTAAGACATTTACGTGTCTGGGTCTGAGAGCAAAATGATTACCGTACCCCTTCTAATTCGGACTACCCATTCTACTTAAGTCATAACTAGCATGATATGTTCATAACTAGCAACATGCCTACGCAAACATACACTGACGCACATAGAGATGCGAGAGCACTCTTGTACAGCAAGAGAGGGGTTCTGGTTTGCTCCCCGTATTGGAGTGTAGGTATGTAGTTACATAGTAACAGGCATTTAAAAAGCACAAATGGTTCCTTCCAATATTTATAGGAAAGGCAAAAAATAGGGGTAATGTAACTGCCAACTTTATTTGCTGGACTGAAAACTGCTACAAATAAGATCATTATTATTTTATTGGAAGTTAAAGCAGAACCAAGGACTGTTTCGTGTTGCTAGTGAAAGTTGTATATAGAACCTCACAAGAAATCTAACAAGGCCATCCACTAAACTGGGAATTAATGAAGATTCGCCTGTGTAACTGCAGATTGTAGGCCCTAACCGATAATTAAAAAAATAAACTAGGAAGTGAGAGTATTTCTATATAAACAGACATGTGAATGTTTGTTTATTTTATAAACCGCTAAAGGTCAGCAGTTTTGCTTTAGTCCATAAGACTAAACAATGCACAGGAAATTGTAACCGGCAACAAATTGAGATCTTGCAAAAGGAATTTTAGATCTAAGAAGCTGTACTGTCCTAAGCGAAGTGAAGTTTAAATCTGCACAGCAGTCCATGTATAAATGTATCTGATTGGTGGACCATTTTGGGAGTTGTAGTTATGCAACAATTTAAAGGGACTCTATAGGCACCCTGACAACTTCATCTCGTTGACGTTGTCTGGGTGCAGTGACCCTGTCCCCCTTAGTCCTGCAATTGAGGCAATGCTTTTCTAAGGGAAAAGCCTAATGCAAGCGTGGCACTTGCCACACATTAGGTCTCCCTATTGGACGACGTCGGAGGAGGCAGAACTTGACAAAGCGCCGAGAGACATCAGCGCTGGAATCGGATAAGTGAATAAAGGGTTAATTAACCCTTTTATGTGCCATATGAGGGAACTACAAAGGTGAGGGGTCCAGAGGGCACTATAGTTTTAGGAATGGAGCTGTGCATTCCTAACACTATTGTTTTCCCATAAAATGACTGGGACACTACACCCAGACTACTTCATTGAGATGACGTGGTCTGGGTGACGTTAGTGGTCCCTTAATCATTTTCATAGAATGGAACCAAACGTGGCTCTGCATCATGCAAAAATAACCCTGCAATGACTTTGTAAATATTAATGGAGTGTTCGCTTTGTGTTAGTTAAGCTATAGATTCTATGGTATGTAGATATCCATTGGGCTATCAGACTGAGGGAGAAGCACTATTGAACCTTAGATTTGACAAAGGGTTATTTAAATTCTATACACAAAGGATCCGCCACCTTTCTATAACTAGAGTGGTTAGATAATCATATAATAGAATACAGGCGGGGTAGGGGCTGCATGAGAAGTACAGTGAGCTAGACCCTTTTGATAGGTGAAAAGTAGAAATGAACTGTTTGCCAAAGAGTGGACTGTTAAAATAAATGTGGTGTGTTGCTGTCCCTTTTAAAACCACATTCCAATCATGAGATGGACTTTAGTTTGTTTTGCGGTCTATTTCTACAGTGATTGTGACCCAGCTACAAAAGCCATTGCTTTCTTTGCTGAACTCCTATTTTTGTCCTGGCTGGTTCCAATTTTATTCGTTTAGAGAAGCAGTTGAGCGTTTCTTTTTTTTTTTTTTTTTTTTGCTTGTGTTTTATATTTATTTTGTTTTTTACTCTTCTTTTCTAAAAACACAGATGCATATGATCTCATTCATATCAGTTGAAAACAGATGGAAATGGGTAAAGGAAATCTGGTTTTATTTAGCATGTTATCAGAGGGGAAGGGTGTCCAGAACCTTCAAAACATTGTGTATCTGGGTGAAATGGTACAGCAAAGTTAGAAAAACTGGCTATTGCTATAAACTATGCATTTTGTGTTCATGCCTAGAAACATATTTGTTTCCTTTAATTAGAATTGCAATCTATTCCTTGTTTTGAGTGATGCACCAATTAACCCCTTTCACACTTTTATTTTTTTATTTTTTATTATTATTATTATTATTATTAATTTTGTTTTAACAGTGTACCAGATTTCCCAGTGCCGGACAATATAATACTGTAGCAGAAACAATCTGACATTTAAAAGGTCACTAAAAGCACCATATCAATTGTCCACCACAGCAGGGAGTTCCTTGCACCCAGTCTCCTTGGTTAGAGTGGCTTTTAACTGCAGTGATTTACAAAAAAAGCGCTGCAGCTATATAAGCCAGCCAACCCCCGAATCCCCCAGCTCTATCCCCCAATGAAGGAATTTGGTTTTGCGTTTCTTTGCCTTTATAGATCAATCCAGCTTTTGCCTCTGGAATCCACATACCGCACTCAGAACTTGAGTGGACTGGCATCTCTCCCTTTCTCTGGAGATAGCCCAAGCACAAATTCAGCAGCTCAGGGATCACTTGTTTGCAAAACTGTAAATAGCCTGATAATTGCTGCAATATTAAATAACACTAATTAATCTCCCTTCCTACCATGCACTTTCAAACTTACTGAATAGAAAGCAAAACATAATTGTTAATCAACCTTTTGAGTACTTACCCCTGCACTGCCCTACTCTTGGCATCTCTGTGTATAACTATGCTTTTCCTTGTGAATGGGTTATGTGCTATAAAGCAGGGGTAGGCAACCTCTGGCACTACTGATGTTGTGGACCTCATCCCCCATAAAGCTAGCAAAGCATTGGGGAAGATGTACTTCACAACATCTGGAGTGCCAAAAGTTGCCTACCCCTGCTATAGAGAAATTTGGATGCCACGTACATACCTTCTGGTAGTTTATACCCAGGTCCATTTGTAACCAATTCATTCTGAGCACTTGCACATATTCCAAACCCAGGTACATAATCTATTATCAACAACTGATGTGTAAGGCACCATGTGTCTAAAAGGACCACTATAGTGCCCTGAGGGTGCCCCCACCCTCAGGGTCCTACTCCCGTGGCGCTGAAGGGACTCTCCTCCCTTTTCTTCAGTCATCGGCTGAATGCGCATGCTGCGCGCGCATTCAGCCAGTCTTATAGGAAAGCATTATCAATGTTTTCCTATGGACGCTGGCGTCTTCTCACTGTGAAAATCACAGTGAGAAGCGGCTGTCGATGAGACAGCCACTAGAGGCTGGATTAACCTTATTATAAACATAGCAGTTTCTCTGCTATGTTTACAGCAGGCAGGGTTAATCCTAGATGGACCTGGCACCCAGACCACCTCAGTAAGCTATAGTGGTCCTTTAACCTACTTCGGGGGGAAATTATTTTTACCTGGAATCCTAGTACTTTTCCCCAAAGCCCAGCAAGTTCTTGCTACTGATCGTTCGTCAATGCAGTGCTTTATGCTAAGTTTGTGGTGCTGATGGTTACTTCATTGGAGATATCAAAACTTGATTGCTATGAAAAAGATACATTTTTTGCACCTCGCACCAGCTCTTTATTGCTGCCATCTTCTATGGGGTCATTTACCAAACACTGTCTTGTCTCAGTTTGACCCCCGAGTGGATAATTACTCTCTTTGTATTTGGCAATCTAAAAAGGGAAACCTTCTTCAACTTGGTATAATGGGACTGATTGTGTTGGGTTGACAGGGATACACTAAAGCAGGGGTCCTCAATCTCCGCCCCCCCCCCAGATGTTGCTGAACTACAACTCCCATGATTCTCTGGCTATCTATGTAATTCAAAGAATCATGGGAGTTGTAGTTCAGCAACATCTGGGGGGCCGGAGTTTGAGGACCCCTGCTCTAAAGGTAGATCCCCAGATGTTCTATAGCTACAACTTTCATAATGCTGTCATTCCAAAGGCATGCAAAACATCTTTGTAGTTGTAGTTCTACAGCGTCTGGGATCTTCTTTTTGGGCACCCTTGGGGTAAAGGAATCAGACTTCCCAGGATCAATCTGCAGAGCTGGAGCTGTACGGAGATCAAAGAATGTCCAGTGTCATTTTTTTCAGAGTTTCTTTAGGTGTGGAATATCCAACCTTCTCCTCTTATTGTTCTTGAGTTCCCAGTTTCTCTCTGCCAACCAACCTGGGAAATAAAACGTTAGAACTTTACTGGAACCAGTCTGGCACGGCTTTCAGCAGAATGGCAATCTGTGTATTTATTAAGATGCTTCCAGCAAGCGTCCCTTGCATTCCTTTATTTATTTTAGTCTATTAATTAATCGGTAAATTATGCCAAGTTTATGGTAGAATTCATGTAATCCAAACTCCGATACGCTGGGAAAAATTCTCCAAGTCTTATTTTGGCCAATAACTTTTGCTCTGGCATCGTCTTATATTGTTAATTAAATAAAGCCATTTAGCCAACTCACTCAGCAGCTAAAACCCATGATTTAGTAGTCACTATATCTGTATGTGCCTCTGTTATCTATTATTTTTCAATGGACTATAATTTATTCATAAAAAAAAACACACCTCCCCTTTCTTTTTAATACTCTGGGTAATCCAGGCTAATTTTCTATTTAAAGCCCAGCTGTCTGCTCATCACCTTGAAATGGTTGGTTCTAATTAAAATCACCTTACACTTTTAAGGCTGCCCGAGGCTATGAAACTGTTCAATCACAGCTGATTTTATCTTTAGGAAGAAACGTAAAACTATAATTTACCTTTTTTGTTAAATTTCCTCTAATCCATTCTACATCCCAACTCCTTTTAAAATGTGGTTGTGTAGTTGACATGCTACACTCAGCCCTTCATCTCTCATTTAATTCTTTGGTTTTCTGAAATGTTTTAGAATTGACTATATTTCCCCAAGATCAATACAGCATTAACTTGTTTGTAGTTCTTTTATCCAATTATAGCCAGCGTGATATGTGCATCAGCTAGTAACCTCTATTAAATATTGCATAGCAATGGTGTAATGGTCAAGAGACCGTGTCTTATAAGCAATAATGAACTATTAAAATACATTTATCTGGCGCCTATATTCTTACATCACTTTGTCATCTCTTGCAGCAGAGAATACATTGTTTGTTTTGTTTTTTTTCTGTTTCCTTTTCCATTAATAATAGCAATATTTTAATAATTTATTTGCAATACCTTTCCTGTGTTTTATAACCGAATACATACAAAAACACAATAGGGGTGGATCTGCTAGGAAAAATTAGAAGAAAGGCACAACATGTGTTGGTTAAAATTAGTATCAGATAGACTTGGCCACTCACACTTTGAATGCCGAATCCTAGCTTTCATTGTATAAGTGATGATATCAATGGATTCTCCTGTTGCTATGTTACAGCCTCAGTATCCTCAGTTATATTGGACCATAGATGTCATAAAAAAGTGCAAAGAATAAAGTGCTAATTGTTTGTCACTTGCATATCAGTTAAAAACAGCATGTGTGGTAATGAAATACCAGTCCACCAGTCCTACGCGTTTCGTCCCAGCAACGGACTTGCTCAGGGACAAGGAGCTGTGCAGACCAACAAAATACAGTACAATTAAACCTCCCACCCCTCCTCCTTTTAAAACCCCTTGATTGATTCAAAGTTAATTCTTGTTGGTTCCTTTGTTCTTCTAACAGAATGCATACCTGCATATTTGTGATATTCGCTCTTTCGGTAGTCCCAACTTCGAGACCCAATTAAGTCACAGTTTACTAATGACTGCATTATATTATTGCATTTTTAACGGAGAATGAGCATCAGTTAAAGGTGAAGCTGCATTTTTTGGAGACATCGCACTGCTACATTTTCACAGATCACGTTTAAGCCCCGGGGGTTGTTATTGAGTTTAGTGCCACTTTGTGGTTGTCGTTACAGAAGATGTTTAGCTACATTGTGTCTGAGCTTGTCAACTAGTACCTGCTTTTGACACCAAGCATTTAACAAGACTTGATAAATGTTTCTTTAAAAAAAAAAAAAAAAAAAATCTACTTTTTCAAGGGACTAAAGTGGCAACCCAAGGTACTTGCCCTGATTCTAAATAATGCTAATTACAAAGAGTGGGGCCTAGAGCTAGGGACAAGGACATGGCCATTTGCTAAACTAATTTTCACTAGTTATAACTGAGGTGAAAATAGCTGATCTGGAAATATTCAGTACCTGAAATAGTTAGAATAACAATATTTTTCCTTCAATTTTGCCATTTGGATTTATTTTGCAAAAATTCCAAGTGTAGTCTCTCCTTTTGTCTGTGTGTGTGTGTGTGTGCTGCATCTAATATCTGTGAATAGTGTCTGCTGGCTGTATGTAACATGTAAGATACGTGTTACCTATATGTAGTGTGTGTATGTATGTGTAAACAAGCTGCCTGCAATATGTGTGTGCTGGCTATATTTTTTTTTTTTTTTTTTTTTTTTTTTTAAATATGCATGCATTTAATTATGCAGGGTTTTCTTTTTTTCTTTTTCTTTTTTCTTTTTCTTTTTTATTGGATTTATCTAAAACTGATTGCATAAGCTGCAGATCTCTTGTTTTCAGTCTTTTTTTCCAAGCCCCTTTAGAGTTTGTCTGTTCCGAGGAAATTACCAATCGGAGGCTTCTCATTGAGCCAAGCACTCTGAGCCAGACACGCAGAGTTACACTGAGCTCTGGGGACGATTGCACACTCAGAGACTCACTGTGACTTAGGGGAGAAGGCAATCGCCCCCTAGCTCTGTGGAGGTAACCGGATCAGGAAGATAACCTGGCTGTCTGAGTAGAAATTTGCTATTTTATAAACTGCAATTAAAATGAGCATATCCTCACACATAAGCAAACTGAAGTGCTTTCTGTTTGTGGAGTGTTCTTTTAAGGGGCCGCTATTGGCAACCAGCCCACTTCAATTTGATGAAGTGGTCTGTGTGTGTGGCCCTGTAGTCTTAGTTCTGCAATATAAATTTTCTTCATACATCAATGTATCTTATTGCTGAACTAAACACACCTACCTCTAAGGCTGTCTTCCTGAGCCTCAAGAGGTTGCTTCTGCTGCAAGGAGGTAAAGAAAGTGACCTTAAAGGGACAAAATAGTCACCAAAACAACTTCAGCTTAATGAGGCAGTTTTGGTGTATAGATCATGCCCCTACAGTCTCACTGCTCAATTCTCTGCCTTTTTAAGGTTGACATTTTCCACAGAGGTCATGTGATGAAAGGGAATTTATAGTCATGAAAAATGAATATTCTTTAAAGGGACACTATAGTCACCCAGACCACTTTAGCTCAATGAAGTGGTCTGGGTGCCAGGTCCCACAGGTCATAGCAGTTTCGGAGAAACTGCTATGTTTACATTGCAGGGTTAAAGGACCACTCTAGTGCCAGGAAAGCATACTCGTTTTCCTGGCACTAGAGTGCCCTGAGGGTGCCCCCACCCTCAGGGACCCACTCCCGCCCGGCTCTGGAAAGGGGAAAGGGGTAAAAACTTACCTTTTTCCAGCGCTGGGCGGGGAGCTCTCCTCCTCCTCTCCGCCTCCGTTCCTCCCCGTCAGCTGAATGCGCATGCGCGGCAAGAGCTGCGCGCGCATTCAGCCGGTCACATAGGAAAGCATTCATAATGCTTTCCTATGGACGCTTGCGTGCTCTCACTGTGATTTTCACAGTGAGAATCACGCAAGCGCCTCTAGCGGCTGTCAATGAGACAGCCACTAGAGAATTAGGGGGAAGGCTTAACTAATTGATAAACATAGGAGTTTCTCTGAAACTGCTATGTTTATAAAACAATTAGTTAACCCTAGCTGGACCTGGCACCCAGACCACTTCATTAAGCTGAAGTGGTCTGGGTGCCTAGAGTGGTCCTTTAATGCAACCTCTAGTGGCTGTCTTCCTGACAGCCGATAGAGGCGCATCTGCAACGTTGAATGCGTAATTCGCATCCAGCGTGCAGAACGTCTATAGGAAAGCATTGAGAAATGCTTTCCTATGGACTGTTTGAATGCGTGCGCGGCTCTTGGCGCGCTTTCCGCTCCACTCGGGAGCTGACTTGGCAGGGGAGAAGAGGTCACCAGAGCCGAGGGAGCCCGGCGCTGGATCAAGGTAAACTGCTGAAGGGGTTTTTAACCCCTTCATTGCCATGGGAGGGGGACCCTGAGGTTGGGGGGGTTGAGGGGGGGGGGGGGGGGGGACATTCAGAGATTAAATAACTTTTGTTTCTGTTTTTGTACCCCATACCGCACATTTCCAGTCTATGACACAACCTCCATTAACAAAACAGTTTAATTTTAATCAGACCTAATCACACAGTGTGTTTACTTTAAAAACTATCTCCTACTCTGTTTATTGAGCTGTAATCACACATGGGGCTGTTGCATGTTGTTTATTAGCAGTAGATAAGAAATTTAAAATTAATCATACTGTGCAGAGGGAAGCTAACATTTTTAGACTTTTTTTTTTTTTTTTTTCAGGAAGTGCATAGGGAGATCTCAGCCAGGGGACTCGTGACCAGGGATGCATAAGCAGAAACTAGTGATTTAACCCTTGAATGGCAGAGAATTGAGCAGTGGGGACTGCAGGGGCATGCTCTATACACCAACACCACCTCATTAGGCTAAAGTTGTTTTGGTGCATAGGGTGTACATTTATCTATGAGCTGATTATAGAATTGAGCCTCTGATGACTATTCTAGAGTTTGTTGTAAAGTTCCAGCATTTTCTAATTGTGTTTTTAAAAACTTAATAATAAGTGTCAGGGTGAAGTGACGCGTGGCGCTTTAGAGTCGGAAACGAAATCACATGACTTCCCTGGAGGTAAAGAGACATTCAGAAAAAAAAAGCAAGCAAGCCATAACAGACACCTTGGGCTTATTTGAGTCACTTGGATTTTATGTTCTGCTTCACTGTCTCACGATGTGCAGAGCCACCAGTGCCTGACTCCCATTCTACAATCTTCTCTGAGATTTTCTTTTTACTGGGTTGCTAAGCAGCCGAGAGGGAGAATAAGGAAAAAAATCAGTCTATTAATAAAGTTATTTTAATTACTGTGCAAAGCAAAGTACACGAGCATCCCACAGTATCACTCATTTCATGTACAATGTCTCTTTTGTTTAGTGTATCTTTTTATACTTCTTAAACATCTTCTTTATCATTTGCTGGTTCTTTCTCCGAAAATGATCTTTCCATCTGTCATGCACAGTGAGGGTAATTTTTATTATATATTAAAAAAAAAAAAACAAGACTCATATATAGTTTTATGTCCAAATGCAAAGTAAAGGTTGTCAAAGTAACATGTTGGTGTCAAAGAACTGTGTGTGGTGGGTTTTTGGATCTAAATGGAACCCTAATTACCCAAATATGGTCAGGATCAAAATGTTACTTGCCCAGTTTAGGTCTGTAGAAATACAGGATCTGGGTTTGATTCTAGAGAAGGTGTCAAAGCTGAATTCTGCTCGACACACAGATCAGTGTAAATCTCGCGAGTCCCGCGGCCATCAGACTGCGAGATTTACACTGGGGAGCTGAAGGGAGCTGCTGGTAAGGTAAGTAACAGCTTGCTGCTGGCCCCCCACTGCTCAGTACATGCCACTGGACCACCAGGAAATGCCATAGTCCCCCTCCCTGGCCAGGGAGGGGGGACAAAAAAAAACAAATATTTAATAAATAAAAATATTTAATACTATAAATAATAAAATAAAAATGCCCTCCCACACACTCTGCATTATTTGTATACACACACACACACACACACTCTGCATTTTATATATATATATATATATATATATATATATATATATATATATATATATATATATATATATATATACACACACACACACACACTCTGCATTATATACACACACACACACACACACTCTGCATTATACACACACACACACACACACACTCTGCATTATATACACACACACACACTCTGCATTATATATACACACACACACACTCTGCATTATATATACACACACACACTCTGCATTATATATACACACACACACTCTGCATTATATATACACACACACACACACACACTCTGCATTATATATACACACACACACACTACATTCTTCATATACACACACTGTAAATAAATATTCAACCTACTGATGCCTCAAATAATGTAATTTTATTGGGATCTATTTTTATTTTGAAATTTACCAGTAGCTGCTGCATTTCCCACCCTAGTCTTATACTAGCGTCAATAAGTTTTCCCAGTTTTTTGTGGTAAAATTTATACCGTACTCTTCCTTACATACACAATATACACATTATGTCGTATTTATTTTAAAATATTATTTGCTAACTTCAATCACACTCGATCTACGATATGGGATTAATTTAAATATCGGTGTTTACACGTTTCATTTGGAGTTTAAATATTTAGGAATGGTTTTTAGACCTGCACAGGTACTTCTCTGTAAGCGGTTTAGAAACACTGTACTACACGATCTCAAAATGCTATTGCTGGCACCCATATGTTTTCAATTATCTTCTGTACAACTATATAACTTTTTTTTCACTTCACTAAGGAAACTGTCTCTACAGAAATGCAAAAATGTATTCACTCCAGTAGAGTAGGAATTGTCAAAAATTCTAGGGCAAAACAGTTGAACTGAAATCATAGCGGACTATTTTTGCTTAAAACCTGAAATTTACTTTATCCAGTTACATTTTAGTGAATAGGTGTAGAATATAGCTATACGTATGTTCCCCTGGGATACTGGAATCTGGTGCCCTAGCCCCTGACCTATTTCACAACCCTAACTGGTAACATTAATGGACAATGTAGACTGAAGTAAGTAAAAAAAAAAAAAAGCCTCCAACACTATTTAAAGCTTAGCAGATATTGATTATCTTCTGGGTTAGGCTGTACTGTCAACCCAGTGAAAAGATATACTGAGAGAAAGTAGGGATCAAATCTTATCCCATGAACACTTATCGCAACAGTTTATCACAAAGAAAAGTTCCAGTCATCAAATAGGACTAGTGGATCTGCTCTGTAATCTCACAACTGCATACCACAGCTCCTATCCATTCACCAATAACCTGGTGTCCAAGTAGGCGCAGCTGTTTGCACAGCTGTAGTCTGTGCACGTGAAATTCCTCAGCCCAAATTGCTGCAGTCTTCTGCCACCTTCAGCTGAGAGTTGGCTCTGGGTTCCCTTTGCATATCCAGCTTTGCTCTGAGGCAAAGTTGTGATGGTGCTTTTTAACCCTTTAGGGACCATTGTCCTATATTGCACAAGTCGCTTGCCCACTTCCCAAAAATCACTGCTTAGTGATCAAATGCCAGAGGAAGCTAGTGTTTCAATATTCGTTGTACTGTCTATACATCCCCCCTATACTTGTAAATCTGTCTCAATGTTACAGTGCAATCCATTCAACATAGAATTCTTGTCACTGGGAGGGTTACTGATTCTATTACTGTGCAAGCCATGTAATAAACTTCCTTCAAGTATTTGTCGGGTGGGGGAGGGGGGTACTACTTTATTACACAATGGCTAGCTGCAAGAGATCTGATTTGACTGTATATATGATCTCATTTCACAGGAAGCCAGTTTGGCTTGTAGCCTGTGAAGTCTGCCTGACAACCAGAAACGCTAATGGCAAAATCTAAAGATCCTCATTGTGTGGTCTTCTGAATTTTGTTGTGTGCAATCTATTCTTATGGAGTCAAGTGCAACTTTAGCCGTTTTATTCCCCTCCCTCCCCCCCCCCCCCCCTCCACACTACCTCTCAATTCCACAAAGCACCAATTATTTCAAGTGAATAGTGGTATTACCAATGCTGAAAGGAGTAAAATATGTCATGTGTCAGATTGTACAGTTGGCAGTGCACAAGTAAGAATTTGGCAGTCTGTCACTCGTCTGATTTTAATTAATTTTTTGTTACAGGGACACTCCAAGCTGGAGATGACTCCCATTAGATAATGCATTAAACAGCATGCAAGACAATTGTTATAAAAAAGGTACTTTAAAGGGACACTCCGAACCGCTGAAGTGCTTTAGGTGTAAAGAGTGTGTCCTTTTTGTAAAATACCAATAGAAATGGTAATTTTTATAAATGAATCTGGTTACACCCCCACCTGGCTGTCGCTCAGACAGCCAGTCCTGTTACTTCCTGGTTTGGTTAGCCTAGTTGCACTGAACTCAAGAGGCAGCAATTGCCCAAAGCACCTGCCTTGCAAAGACTTCTCATTGAGTTGTATTGGGAAGTCTGTGATTGGACAGCCAGAAAAGGTCTGTTTTGGGTTAGAAGGGTAAGGTTTACAGAGGCAGCAGACAAGAGGAGTGCAGGTTTTGTAAGCTATATATATTACACTCCAGCAATGTGGAACAAAATGCAGGTGTGTTTTCAATGGGAGCATATCTACTAAACAGTGTTTGTTGTCAATGGAGTGTCCATTTATCAGTGTTTCTGCTTTTGCGGCAAACTCCAATTTTGTTGCTGTTTTCTAGATTGATTTTCCCAGACTAGGACGTAGTTAGCCAATCCTAACTTTCTCATTTTCATTTGTAGTTGGCAGTACTTCCATTCATCAGTTAAGATAAATTAAATGTCGGCCTACGAAGAAAGCATGTTCATCATTCAACGTTTTGAATGGTCATGGGAGCATATTCTTTCTTTAGAGATGTCTGTGAGTGAAGGGTCAGCTTATAGCTGCTGTGATTTATGAAAGGACAAAGACAAGGGGCTTTCTTGTGCCACAATCCGAGAATTCCAGGTTATTCTTATTAGACACTCATTTCTCCCCCACTCAAGTTCATGCGTTCTAAAAAAAAATATATTTTAAAATGATCAGTAATCTAAACCCATTAAAATAAAAATACTGATAAAAATCCAATAACCCTTTAAACAAATGTTTATAAAAAATCACCTTCAACTAACCAATCCGAGATGAGCGTTTAACCAATCCCTTGCAAAGTAACTCTTCTACTAGATTTGGTATCTGATATTGTATGGAATATGGTTCTCATAAGCCTTCTCCCGGTTATATATAAAGAATATCGCTGCTAGAAGGCAAGATCCAATCCTGGTTTCTGAATTCATATGTTTCAACATTTAATATAACAAAGTTACAATCAAGTGGCTAATTAGGAAATAGAATAAAATACTTTTGTGTATGTGACCATGTGCTGGAGAATTAAAGGGCCTTTTGTGGAATCTAAGGACTTTCTATTTATAACTAGGAATGATCTAACTCTTGAATACATATTTTGAAAAATAATGGCATTACTTTTAATATTTTAATGTTAAGTTTCTTTAATAATAATAATAGATTTTAGTGTTGTAGAATTTATAATGTAAAGATTTTTTTTTAAAAATGTGTTGAATATTGTTGAGTAGGAGGGAAAGAAAAAGCGTTGTTTTGTGTTAGCCCATCACTCTACAAAGACGTTCTTCTGTGATCACCACGGAAACAGGTGAATTGTTACCTGGGATAAAACAAACAAACAAAAAGGAATAAGAAAAATAAAGTCTTGTTTATAATAGATGTACAAGGAATGAGGCTAATGGCTTGTATCTCTGCAATGACTCGAGTGTGGAAAAGAAAAGTTCACAGACGGTAAAAGACAGACTGCAGAGCTTGAGAATTTGGAAAGGCTGACTTTCTCATTTAAAGTTACACAGGAAACGGAGGGATTAGGGGAATAGAACTCTGCCAAGACCGACCACAGCTTCAGTCTCCAAGCCAGAGGATTGTGCGATTGATCCACTTAATCTTTTTTTGATTCACTTTCTTGTCTAAAGGAAGGAAAGTTTTAAAGTGGCACTTGGCTTGTAAAGTACCCCCCTTATAGGGCGATCGGATGGAATGCAATTTTACAAAATAGTGAAAACAAAACACTTGATAGTTTTTGAAGAATAGCCCATGCTTCCCCATTAGTGGAAACTGCACGGTGCAATAGGCTGCTCTGTTCTCTAATTCGTTACACCCATTATTAAATCCCCCCCATTACTGATCTCATCTGAAATAACACATCTGTGCAGTTGTTTAATCTCACCTGTCGGCCTGTGCAGAATGGGGCAAAAAGCTGTATTAAATAATAATAGTGTGTGTGTGTGTGTGTGTGTGTATATATATATATATATATATATATATATATATATCTATATATATATATATATATCTATATATATATATCTCTATCTCTCCCAGTTATTGTAACATTATCTATCTGTTTGTATAAATGCCCCAGGCATTATCATTCCCTTTTTAAAGGTAGGCTTTACATTTGACATGAGTAGACTACACGGTGTGTTTTTTTTTTTGTTGTTTTTTTTGTTTTTTTTTTAACCAAACTGTGTGTTTGGGGAACTTTTGGAATTTGAATTTATAGTTTCCTTAAAAATAAATGATTTGCAGATGGTATTAAACATATGTTTGGCTCATATACCTTTGCGAATAGCCAATATTCTAACCAAGCAGTAATATCACGAGCCAATACTTTGGGGAAGGAGTGTTGTATTTATTTTAAAAGGGCACTCTCTAAACCCATAACCAATGAAGGTTAATGGTGGTTCTTAGGAGTAAATCTTGTGAATCCCCCACTGTTCCAACCGTACAACAACAAAAACTGTGCTCTCAGAGCACTCAGCCCAGCCTCTTGCCCATTGCCAACAATGAAATTCAGAGAGCACTGTAATCGCTAGCTTGGATGGAATTGGTATTTGTAATGAGAAGGTATTTATGCATTGTCAAGGCGGCTGAAGTAGGAAATGTCTGTTGATGCTACGGAGAGCACAGTTTTTTTTTTTCAAACCTCTGCAAAATTGACAACCACAAACTCTTTGCATAACTATACACACTGTGCTGCAGTGGTTATGGTGCTTGTAGCTCTGCTTTAATTCTGCCAGTTATATTCATGGTTCTTTTCTCAGTGTCCGTTTGTTCTCCACTGGAGAAGGCATTTTTGCTGCAGAAAAAGTTTCCTTTGCAGTTTCCAGGGGTCTGCTTAAATATTGTATCTGTTAAGAACCCACTAAAATGACACAATTTTGGGTCCTGGACGTTTTTTTTTTTTTTTGAAGCTGTATTTTAAAATAATTTTAGTTTTTTTTTTTAATCAATTTATTCTGAAAACAAGTTAGTCCCAATATAAGGATGTCTGGTTTCCTTTAAATAATGAGCCTGATTTGGGAGGAAGAGCAAGTCTTATGTTGCACAATTTTGTATTTTTCGTTCATAAACCGGATCAAAACAATGTGAAATTATAACTCTGTTCCTCCTCGTGAATGGCTTGAATTACAAAGCGAGCAGCGCGTACAGGAATAGCTGCATTGTACAATAAATACACGTTTATGCTGTCGCTGCAATTTCTTCAATAGTGCCTAATTTATTGGAGTTGGCACTTGCCAGAGATTGGTTTGAATACCGCAATATCCTTTATTAGAACTTGGAATTTTGGTCATTGTTATTATTATTATTATTGCCATTTATATAGCGCCAACAGATTCCGTAGCGCTTTACAATATTATGAGAGGGGATTTAACTATAAATAGGACCATTACAAATAAACTTACAGGAACAATAGGTTGAAGAGGACCCTGCTCAAACGAGCTTACATTCTATAGGAGGTGGGGTGTAAAACACATTAGGACAGGAATTTGCAGTCAATAAGGTGGGCTGCCCTTTAGGAGAGGGCAAGAGACAGGTATGTGAGGTAGGGTTAGTCTTGGAGGCCATAAGCTTTCCTAAAGAGATGGGTTTTAAGGCACTTCTTAAAAGATGCAAGACTAGGGGAGAGTCTGATGGCGGTAGACAGGCTATTCCATAGGAAGGGAGCCGCCCGCGAGAAGTCCTGCAAGCGTGAGTTGGCTGTACGAGTGCTCCTGTAGATCTGCTACAGGAAGTCCCCCTGGAAGAGAGGGGTTCACTGCTTCTATAAGAATAGAGCAGGCTGAATGTAGCTTGTATCTGATCTAATAAAACTTGTCCGTAGCTCTATAGAAGAAGGCTGATTCAGAGTGCGAGCAGCGCTGTGCAGCCAGACAGT